>NW_028301564.1:25217500-25570000 GCF_042242905.1 Orbicella faveolata | reverse complement strand
CATTATGACCTGAACATTTGTCCACGCCATAGAGCCGACTTCGGTATCCGCTGGAGGACAAGAAATACCCTTTGTACAGTCCCTGCAGAATTAGCAGTCCATAAATCCAAGAATGCCAGGGGAAGTCATCGTGTGGATAGCAGGCAATCTGAGTATATTTTTAAAAACAGCGACACAATTACTCCAGTTGGATCACGTAAGTTAAACATAGGCCAAAGTTAACCAGTTGACACATTTTAGAATAAATATTAGTGAAAAATTAATTAAACGACGTTTCATTTCTACATTGCGAAATGATGAAATTTATCTTGAGAACCTAGTGATCAATGTCATGCCAATTTTTCACCCATGTGGAGGGTATCCAAAGCTAATCTCATTAAAGTAATTGGTTAATAGAGACAATGGCAAGTTCAGCTTATCTGTAAATATTCTGTGACGAGAGCTTGGTGGGATAATAGCTATTTCAAAGCTATTGCGACAAAGACCCGGTGGCAGAGGCTAGCCTAGTAATCAACATCGTACGAGCTGTCAAGATTAATTCCTCGCTATCTGCGATTCCGGGTGATTTCGGGAATGCATCTTGCTTTGTCTCTTCAGTTTCTAGATCACCTCACATGAGCGTCCTAGACCAATTTCAATATGGTAAGATTTTTACTTGGCTCCGAGGCTTAGGAGAATAGAACAAAAGAAATTACGGGGAGGTTGAAGGATTAATACTCAATTTCTTTTGTTTTATTCCCCTAGGAGCCAAGCTAGAATTTTGACATATCGGAATTGACCTGAACCAGTGCAACGATGTTTTGAGCAAGCAGGCCCTGTTGAACCAGATGCAGGAGTCTGCTGCAGCCCCGCCCACGCCCGAGCCTGTCACTGAGGCTCCTTTGGAGGTCGAGTCACGTGAACTTGAGGGGGTAAGTAGAAAACGACAATTGTTGATAGTGTACTCCCCAGGGCGCCTTCTTAGGTTAGCTTCCTATGAAGATGTTAAAAGATCCTCTGAAATTGATCGCTGAGTTGTACAAATTGGGTCTTGGGGTGGTGGGGGCGGGGGAGGTGGAACTCTCATAATAAGGTGATGGGGTTTAAGGCGGCGATAAATTTCTTGTTATGACAATGACAATGACAATGACAATGACAATGACAATGACAATGACAATGACAATGACAATGACAATGACAATGACAATGACAATGATAATGATAATGATAATGATAATAATAATAATAATAAAAAGAACGAGGCCAATATCCCGCCATCTTGACCGAACAAGCTTGGTCAATGACCCATATGTATATCTTCTATCTTGTAGGAGCACATGGAAACAGGCACTTCATTTTCATCCAACGGCCTCGAAACTAAACTGAGGAGTCTTAAACTATCGTTCAGTCGGCGGGATGATGAGACGTTTCTCAGTCCAGATATTGGGAGCCTTGTCTCATGTACAAGCGACGAGGCACCAGCCGCTAAGCCAGCCACGTCTCACTCAGTACATTCCAAAAAACTGAATGAGTATTTAGTTTCGACGAACATCGCACCAATAACTCAACCTTGGATGGAATGGGATAGAGTTAGTGACAGCACCAAGCGAAGATACACCAAACGAACTGTAGAGATCGTCTCTTCAGTCCTTCATACTCTCAGTCCTAATGACCCAGGTTCTCTTTGGCAAGCAATAGTCTCGTCTCCAGCCATGAACAAAGCCCTTGAATTGGATGATTTACCACAAACGGCCAAGGATTATCTCCAGGCCCTAACCGAGGCGTACAACCAAGCTCACGGCTGGGACACGAGAAGGCAGATCCTGTCTATCATGTCCGGTGTTGCCAGCTTCAAGGGTGTCTCAGGCTTCATACCTGGGCTGACAAGATATCGCTTTACTTTGGCCAACCTGCATCGCCTGCAGTATGGACGCGGTGCTACAGTAACGCACCAGCTCTCGCCAAGAATAAGGGTTGATCGACAACAACTTGACCATTTCCTATCATTCATAACGAGCACCCATTTGGTACAAGATCTACCCTTCGGACAGAAAACCCTGAAGCTTTCTTCTGGTCAGCTGATAGAGATACCAAACATCATCCGAACAATGATACCGCAGAGAATAGCGCGCCAGTATAGCCTTTACTGTGAGGAGACAAACTTCAAACCATTTAGCGAACGAACCATACTGCGTGTACTGGCAGAATGCAAAGCGTCTGACCGGAAGTCTCTTCAGGGGCTCGACTATTTCGCTGCAGATGGTGCGCGTGCATTCGAAGATCTCGACAATCTAGTTCGCCAACTAGGTGATCTTGGTCTGGGGAACGAGTGACAAGTGCAGCACGTCGAGCTGCTAAAAGCCGCCAAATCATACATTAAAGGAGACTTCAAGGTAACGCTCTTTGTAAATGTAACGTTGGCTTTGCGAAGAGATGTTAATTCCAGTATGTTGAATACAATGAAGTCTTTTTCCCCAATTCGAAAATGGGAAACAAATTATTGCAACAGGTTAACTAGCTCTAAAAAGACAGATATATACATATTGGCATCATTTTTTTGTTGTTTTCACTTAGCCATGATAAAATAGATACAATAGATTTGAAGAAAATTGATTAGTTATCTTTGAAATCCAGCTTCCTATTTATGCGTATTAATTTTGTGGGCCGCAAGCCACTCACTAGATACTCACGACATCTCTCCAATGTCCTGATAGGTTCATGTGAACAATTCATCACCGGTAGCAAGTCACTGCAGTGTTTTTGCCCACAGCGGCACTACCGATCCTGACCTACAACAGCAGTGCGACGATAGCCAAGACCAGATATGTGAACAGTGTGAGAGCCTACACTCGACTCTGCACAGCATCACAGAGGCAGTTAAAGGGGCGTCTTTTGTAACGGAGGATGACAGAGACGAAGCTGAGTACCTTGCAAACTCCGCCACCCTTTCTATCAAGTCATGGATATGTCACTTGCTGAGATCAGTCCACCAAGATCAGGCTCGCTTAGATATCATTGACACTCTCGATCCTGAGGCAGTTTTAATCGTGAATGACTGGGCGATGAAATTTTTGCCTCAAAGATACAGAGAGTCACAAACGGACTGATTTGGTAAGCGTGGCTTATCATGGCACATGTCTGTTGTGTACCGACGGATAGAGGGAGAACTTCAGTGGCAAGGCTTCATCCATATAATCCAGTCCTGCAGCCAGGGAAGTTCCGCCGTGGCAGCAATCATGCACCACGTACTTACAACCCTGAAGCGCGAACACCCTGAAGTAAACAAAGCCTACTTCCGTCGAGATAATGCGGGCTGCTACCACTCCTCTCGCACGTTACTAGCGTGCCACGAGGTGTCAGCCAAGTGGTCCGCGTTGACTTTAGCGATCCTCAAGGTGGGAAAGGGGCTGCAGATTGGTTGGCTGCGACCTGTAAAGAACACGTCAGGGCTTTTATCAATGAAGGCCACGATGTTTGTACCGCTACGGACCTGAGGAACGCGTTGCTATCGTACGGGGGATTGGAAGGAGTGCGAGTGGTCTCACTTAACGCCATCAACGAAACACCAGATGATTCGCGAAGTATCTCAGGGATCACTAAGCTTAATAATTTTCAGTTTAGCTCCGCTGAGTCAATTACCTGTTGGCGCGCGTATTCCATTGGCCGTGGAAAAACAATTAAACCGGAAAAGCCGTCATCTGGTAAGTATCCACATTGTATTTTAGAACTTCCCCAATACATAGACACAGACAGACTTGGTCGCACACTCAGCTATGGTAACGGTGCGTCCCATAGACTTGATAAGGAGAGTCTACGGGACGCACCAGTTACAAGTTTCCAAGTGCGCCAAGAAAACAAAATAACAAAGTAAAAATGTACCTTTGGGAATAAACATTAAACTAAACCAACTAAGATTATATAACTAATATAAAATATCTAAACATGTATAACAATACCAAAGAATGTATACAAATTGTTCAGATAAAAACACGCAATCGTGGTCTTGTTGGAACGCTAATTGTATTTGATAGAATCTCAAGTTTTCTCACGCGCGGCGACATTTGCTACTAGACTAGGAGTGGTCGGAAGCGCGGATCAACTGTCAAAGCGTAACAGCCCGAGTGACAGTGAATCGCTTGTGGAGGGAGTGCTGATTGCCTGTACACTTTGCCCTTATAGGCATTTGAGTTATTTTAATAAACGGACGTTAATACACTGATATTATTTAGCTTTATGAACGAAAAAATGGCCACGTGTTTCTTTTGCAATTTAGTTAGACATCGCTCTTTCTTTATTTCTATGTGTAAGGTCCTGGATATGACTTGCTGGATCATCGTTCTCTGAAGGAGACTTCAGGTCATTTTCCAAAAAAAGTACGAAAACTGCAACCGCAACGTCAGTGCCAGTAACAACAAGTGTGACCGAAGAACCGTCTGCTGATGTTTCCGCCATTGATAGTGGCCAAACAGCAGGGGTATATTCCTGCCCTCAAGACGGCTGCGTTCGTGTCTTTCAGAGGCTGTCTGCTTTGGAGAGGCACCTGTCTCTGGAGAAATGTATACAGTCTCTGGAGAGACATTCACTTATGGACTTCGCCAAAATGGGCTACAAGTTCCGGTTGGAGGAAGGCGTAGGCGCGTTATCAACACTCGAAGCCAGTATACGTCACCAAGAAGACCATGTTGTTTTAAAGAGGGCTGGGCTCTCAGGGCAGCCAAAAAGGCTTATTGATTCAGTGACAAGCAGAAATCGTACCTTCAGGCAAAATTCCGCATAGGTCAAACGACAGGCCGAAAGCTTGACGCCGAAATTGTTGCGTGGGAAATGCGCAGAGCCCGGGGCCCTGATGGTAAGCGTCTTTTTCAAGCATCTAAATTCTTAACTGCCTCACAGGTTGCTTCCTTTTTCTCTCGCCAAAGTGTCGCAGTGCGCCAAAGTGTTCCTGATGAAATGGATATTCAGGCCATCTGAAGAGGAGATTAATTTTAGTCAGGCAAAGGAAGCTGTGGAAGCAATCCAGCTCCAGCATCCTTTGGTGTACGACCAGTACGATCTTTGTGTCATGGCGATAGAAGGGACTCTAAAGAACCTGAAGCTTTCTATGTTACAGCGCGTGTGCGAAGACCTGGGACTAGATATACCTCTCCCACCCATACGCAGAAAGGCTCCATACTTGGCGCTTCTGGAGGACATTACAAACAAATGCACGTGCCGGAATTAACTCTTAAGAACTATCAGTGTTTCGCTTCTTCCTTGTTTTATAGCAATCATTTCTTAACGGGGGAGGGACCGTTATATTTGTGCACAGGGGGAGAGGGAGAGGAGGAGAAAAGATCCTTTGGAGGAAAAAAAATACCAGCTCCAACGAAGGGCTTACGCCTCCGAATCATCAACTTTTCCAAATTTGCTGCAGGGATTAATCAATTCAATAGCGATTAATATGAACTTATAATTGATTATCTACTTTGTTTCCGGCACTGCCGCGCAACACATCTGAAAACATAGATCTCGCGAACTGCGAATTTTCTGCAAAATAGTTTTCTATAGAGATGCAGCTTACTAATTTGTGATTTTTTTTTTTTAACACTTCTTTTTTCATTAAGAGAATGAAGTTATCCTCGCCCACTCCCCACACCTCTTCTCTCCCCCACTCCTTCCCCCAAAGAGGACAACATTGGCGGTGGCGTTGCGTGACATTTTTCTCAAATGTCAACTACACGACTATACACTTTTCACGTTAATATTTGTATTGGAAATATTGTCTGTAAATGATTCAGGAATTGGTCCCTGATATCGTGGTGTAGCTGTAAGGTGGATGCACAGTATCTGGGTATGTCTCTTGATATTTTATGATGATGATTTTTATATGATGATTTTATGAGTGATCGATCTCATGCATGAATACTGTGAATTTGTTTGCGGTCGAACAATTTTGCCATATATTTTCCATACGCCATTATCTATCGAGGGGTGCATTTGTTGGAAAGTCTTATCTATGCTATAACACTACTATTTTGAGCATCCGCTAGATTTTAGCTAAAGTACATTGTTTTACTAAATTGTCTTGCTTTCCACTTACCGACCAACGCGACGAACCGTGTATATTTAATAAGGACATAGAGCGATAAATAGTTCCCACGAGTTGAAGTTCGCAAGTCACCAGGTAGTTCAAACCTCTTTTGATTTTACACGGTATAAAGTTTATTCCGTTATTAAGTTTAACAAAAATGCGAAATGTTATTCAGGCAATTGGGCGTAAGTAAAGTAAATTTGGAAGTAAATTTGCGTTTGAAAGGTTTGCGCGGTGTGGTCAATTAATTTACATAATTTTGAGTCCTCGCGATACTCTCTAGAGACTTCAGAGGAATTCCGAGCTTGAATTTGACTTTCAGTAAATCACACAGGTGATCACAGAGGGTCTTTCTAAAGGTCTAAGCTATCAATCGACAAGATATAGATTAACGTAAGATTTCTATATTATTTTATCGAGCCAATTAAAGTTGATAACCCTCACTTCTTAAATATATCGAGTGTCATTTGAGCTGAGTATGTGACGTAGATTTTCGAATTTCTCAGAGGGAAGCGTTGCGAGTTCGAGCATGAAACTTGGCATGGTAAATATTTAATAATGATACTTTTAGGCTGTAAAGTAAAATAATCAAAAAGTGAGGTACCAGATGCATTTTTATGCTGTTAAACATGACCTACATTTTGCCGCCATTTTTAACACGCTTCAGAGCTGTTTTTAAAATGGATCGCCAAACCACTATATCAACATATCGGAGGTTAGTTTAAAACGAAGAATGAATTAGAATGATTGTTCCACATTTGTGTAAAGTTTGAAGTCAATTGAATATATTTTACGACTTTAGCAGTGCTTCGTGCTCGCACCTTATTTCGGGCATTTTATTGAACGAAAAACCGCACTTTGACCGCGTTTTCCAATTTTCCCGAATTTCTCAAAAATTAAAATTCGCTGGAACCTTTTAATATGATTTTTAGAAATAGGTCACCTAAGGGTATCTTTCGGCAAAATATGAGCGATTTGCCAAATTGGCCGTTGACCGGTGTTTCTCGATCCTAACAGTCAGCCATTCTTAAAAATCGGGTTTCCAGAACTCGATAGAAACACTGAACTAGCACAAGCTGTTGACGTAATGATGGCGCGAGCAAAGATAATTTACATTTTCATAATCAAAGTTAACAAGTTGTTTTCCTTTTTTTCGTCGAGGTGTTTTCTAAAAGAAATAGAAAACATGTTCTCCGTGTTTCTATCGAGTTATAGAAACACTCGTGAAAGTTTGGGAGAACTCGAAAAAGTTGTGGAAACACTGACCTGCGGCTCGTGTTCCCAAAGCATTTCTCGTTCTCCCAAACTTCCGCTCGTGTTTCTATTAAACAATTAGATTATGAGCTCGAGATTTCTATCGCGTGATTTCTATCACGCATAGAAATCGAGAGCGAATAATCTAATTGTTTTAGTATAAATCTACTAGTCGTTGAAAACTTTATCTAAATCCTCTTCACAGACACTTCGAAAACACCAAGAAGCGGCCGTTATTTTGTTAGCAAGGGCACACTGCTACGCTACTCACTATCTATCACAGAATAGATAGTGGGTAGCGTAGCCAATCAGAGAACGGCATTCGTGATAGAGCGCTAGTAGATTTATACTAAAACTCGATAGAAACACGGTACATGTTTTCTATTTCTTAACTATTAGTCTTGGTGAGTTCCAAAGAGAATCTCCCTTTGTGACCAGTTCTTCTCTGTATTGTGTCGCAGACGGTCGCCATGGCAATAGTCCGATTTGTTGGAAAAAAAACCGCTTAATTTTAACTTTAAGTGTACATAACCCAAAACAAGTCCGGTGAATCCCAATTTCTATAGTCGAGTTGTTTTGAAAGGTTTTTTCAAAAAATTGTGCAAGGTTTTTTTCCCCGAAATTTAAGGTGACTCTAACTCCGCCCTTTTTTTAAATTTTGCGCAAAGTTGAGCCTTGACCCACAGATTACAATGGACCAATTTCGATATATTAAAATTCAGCCCAAGACAATAGAGCTCAGCACGAGGCTCCGGGGAAAAACTACAGAGTTTGTGGGGTTTATCCCCCGGAGCCTCGTGCTGAGGTCTATTGTTTTAGGCTGAATTTTAATACATCGAAATTGCGCTATTCGATAATAAAAAGTGGGAGTCACCTAACTCGTTTTTGAGTTAAAAGCACTTAAAGTTAAGTAGTAGTTTTGATCCATCGAAGGGGAAGTACAGAAAAACAAAACCTGGAAACTGTTGTCAGGCATATTAATTTATTGGTTGCTAAGCAACAAGAGGTTGCGACAGTGGTTGGTCGATGAGGGACATTTCTCACTTTCGGAGTTTCCCGGCTTGAACTCTTGAGGCAGAATATTAAACAACGCAAAGACTTTGACTCCATGGAAAATTCAAATTGATTTTCATGCAGATTTGGCGAGAAAAACCATGCAGATTGCTGTACGATCGATTGAAGAATTCCGTTGGACAAGACAGAGTTCGCGCATATTTAGAAAGCTAATGCGATATCTTAAACTGTCATCAAAGATTAACAAATACCGCACATATACTAGTAGTAATCAGAGATTATGAGAGTGCGTTCGACGCTCTCACTAAAATATATATATACCGTAAATAAATGATCTCACTAGCTGACTTTCAACCTTTGTCTATTGCTAAAATCAACATTTTTCAGCAGCTACCGAGGTTTTTAATACAGTCAGATATGCATAGTGTCAAAGTCCATGCTAGTGAAGAGGTCACGATTTGTTGATACGTTGCGTGACGCCGCCAGTTTCTGTAGACTCTCAAGTTTCATAGAATATTTAAATTACGTATTCTAAGCTATCATTTGCAAACGCGTGCTCGTTTCGCGTGGTCGTTTATCGTAAACAAACTCCGTGCGACTAATTCGAGTATTTTCCCCTGATGAATAACGTAGTCTTATGGATCTTGCCTTCAGAGTACTTTTCCACCGATTCCAAACATTAAAAATTTCGACCGGATAAAGACTGAGCTATCCGTCGCGTCTGGAACTAATCAACAAATACAATCAAAATGTGGCTGTTCCCACGGTTATCATCCCAAAGCCAAGTCGTGTTAATAAACAAGGACAATTCCCTCAGATTTTGATAAATGCTACCGTCGAAGCGTTTGAATTCGCCAAAATCTAACGTTGAGAGCACATTATAGCGAAGCGTATGGCGACTGAATGGAAAGAAGTCAAAGAAAGATCCATCGGAAAGACGAGCTCAGATGGCCTGCTCACATACTCACATGTTCGCCACATGTCTTATCACATGTCTTAGCATTAAACGGTACCAGTTTACTGGCCATGACATGCCCCTGCAAAAATCAAGCGGGGTGGCCATTTTGGTGTCCTTACAGGAATGTGGTTTTTTTCGGCCTATAACCGTGCACAGGCAGACCAACTCTGGCAAGCCACAGGTCGAAATTAGGTTTGCGTTCCACTTCGTCGAACGCAATAACACTGCGAACACGTTTTTAACGCTGCGCGTGTCAGTGGAACGTTTAGGAAAATGTGGGACAAATATTTTTGCAAGTGACGCTTATAGCTAAACAGGAAACAACTGGATAAATGTTTCCACACACAAGTTAAATTTTTGACTTGAAAGTTCACAATCAAGCTTGACCTGGTATTCACGTGAGCTTATGATGTCCCTTATGTTGCTACATCTAAATTCTCATTACCTAGACATAGCAGCATCAAGTCGCGGGGGAATGCGTGTGGTAGTCCCTCAAACGTGATTATTCTTTTTATAGCTGTCTTTTTTATGTTGTTTTGGGACCTCATGTATTTACGTATCGTATTGCGTCAGATAAGGAGACAAGACGCTCGCAACAATTTGATTTTCGATGTCTCTGGCTAGTTGGCAGGTTTTGCTGGCTGGCAGGTAACAGTTGCCTCGTTAACGATGAAGCCGCCGTTGTGTGGTGGTGGAAACAGCAGTTCAACGAGTCAGTTTTAAGCCGGACTTGGACATGGGAAAGCAGCTTCGCCGTATTCAAAGACTGGATCAGCATATGGTTTGGTTTTGTGAAAATTAACATGAAGGATACGGAGAGAGCAGCTTTCGCGATCTTTTAATATTAGAATTCTTGTAAAGTCGTTGAAGATTTAGTTTGCTTCCGTCGTTCGTTGGTTTTTAGTTTGAGTGTTTCAGGTGTTTTATAGGCCGGGTAACATTTTCATTTATTTGTTTGTCGGACAAGAAAATGATTGTTTCAGAATCAAATATCTAATATTGATGTAACCCATAAGCATTTCAGTGTTCACAAAGACAGTATTATAATACGGGCATTTGCGACATTTTTAATACGCAGACAATCAGTACGAAACTGATGTAGAGTAACAATGCCAAAAGACAAACTGAGTAATCGACATATATTGTAATCGTTAACAACTAATGAAAATATTCCAGAGTCACCTTTCTGGAACGTGAAGTTCCGTGAAGATAATCAGAATCCGACGAATGAAACCTGATTTCCTGAGATGGCTTAGCAAGCCTCGGAAACGCGTTAAAGACATGAACTTGTGACGGATGCGCAACAACAAAGAAGGACTGACTCTGTATGCTGCAATGGACCTCTGGAAATCCTTATCTCTTCAATTCCTTCTCGTAATCATCTGGTACTGAAAAGAGTCTCAGTAGTTCACGAGGCAAATTATTGTCAAGGAAGACTGCTCCTTTCAGTAACCGTCAGCAGGATATTTTGATTATCGATGATTACTGCTTACTATCATTCACGAATCGGAAAAAAAGAACAGTTGAAAATATGGATTTGTAGCCTACAGCAATAGACTGAAGTCAAAAGCTAAGACAGAAACAAAAGGTCCTCTTTTGGTAATTCCAACGACTGTGGCATACGGAGATTGAGCTTATAGAACCGAACATTAAGCACAAACACCACTGTAAATGAAACCAAAGACAATCAACTGAATGAATGTGGAACAACAACAACAACAACTAATCATTGATTATAAACTTGCGTGACTTATAATTTCTTCTCACAAGAAACAAGAGCATAACGTGCTTTGCTTCTGTTACGGCAAACTTAAACATGTTATAGAGCTTTTTGAAATGCAATAATACATGGAATGACGTTAGCGGTTTTTGTGTGCATATCACAAAGTTTGTCTTGGATCGAACAAATCATTGAGATCGTTTATTTGCGCGCCAGTTTTTTTTTTCTTAAATCTGTTGCAGAAAACGACTGACGCCGGCTCTGACAGGCTCAAAGTTAGCGAAGTAATGGAGGAAGGTTTGCATAATATATTTTAGCAGTGCTCGACGGTCAGTGCTGAGTCCTGAGGATATCCAGTACCCAAACTATCACGTCAGTAAGGTGCAACGCCTTTTGTGATCTTTTGTGCTGTAACGGCTACTCAGATCGACCGACTGAAGCCTGTTCTCTGTATAGTACGAAGTAGCTTTTCGATTCAAACTGGACGGAATAATAGTGCATTTGTAACTCTAAAAGGAAATTTTCACTTTATTTCTTCTCGTGATTAAGACGTCGAACTTGAGTTACCCAATTATGACCATATATGCTTGTTTAAGCTAAGCTATACGTAAAAAGAGCATCATCAAAAAAGGTTGGTGCGAAACAGTATTATGTTTGTGAGCCAAGTTCACAAGATCCAAACGTTGCGAAGAGATGGACTAGCGAATTGCTTTGTTTCAGTGATTCAGTGAAGCCAACCGAGTTTGTCAAGGATGCAATGAGAGAATCGCAAAGCTCATCTTTGAATTGTGACTGAGCATGCAGTCATCTTTTAACCAGGTGCTGCAGCCACTTTGGTGCAGATTTAATTCGTGGTCCTTGTGATAACTGATTGAAGGTTGAAGTTACACGACAAGTAAAAAGAACAGCGAACTTGTCGATCACTTTGCATAGTGATGCCAATTTTATAACTTTGCGCGGCTTGTCTAGTAGAGGATGCGGATTTAGCCGACTTCCCTTTTTCGTGTGATGGAGATCACCTTCGATACGAGCCAGTAAACACAAGCAGAGTTCGATTCCCGCCGCCGAGGTACTGGAAAAGTCGAAGCAGCTAGCTGGGCTGCCACGACGGTCTTGGACTCGACCGTCGGTCGATTCAACCTGCCAGATCGCATGTTACGCAGCGGAGAACGAAAATAGTGAGACTTACAACGGCGTTATCCTTGTTAATGCCCTGGCTTTTCCGTGTGTGGTCTCAGTGCTTATTAATTGGAGAATATGGAGTAAAAATATTTTCTGTTCATCTCACGACCATACAGACTGCTAGTTAAGAGTGTCGATGAATGCACAACGGAAGGTATCGTTTTCATTACGTCTTTTACCCCATCTGCAACTAAACGAGTGGACAGTTTCAAGTTATACGAGTCATTGAGGCGAAGGTTTGAACCCCGACTCGACTGACTAAAGGTAGTCCTTTTGGTCCACCGAGGCAAAGGTAAATTCATGGATACCGATCAATTTTTGTGTGTGGACTGCTTACATTGAAACTGTGCAAGACTCTCTATAAGTCTAGGCCGACAGTTAATCACGTCCTGTAAAACAAGATCATGTTCAAGTTGATCACAGTTAATTGAAGACCAACAGGCAAAGGTCGGCAAAGACAACAAAGAAAACAGAACTGTCTCGCTTGTTTGTCAGAAAATAGCGAAAAGTTTCTCTTTGTGATACTTCTTGAGTCTCAGTTTAAAAATGCAAAAATGCAGCTTTTTAGTTTATATATGATATAGTATCTACGTCTTCTGTTTTTCATGATCTCTGCATGTCCGCGAAGTTCAAGGATTACCCAGTACCTCTTTGCCTCGTAATTTTTAACTCAGCGGTGAAGTATTGTCCTAAAGGCAAGCTATATTTCTGTATAAGGATTCCACATGATGAGGTATTTATTGGTAAGTAAATATGGATATAAGAAGAAACGTGAAATTGCGTCAATTCTCTTGACACGAGCTTGACCTGTTTCCTGTATAGGGACGTTTTTCTTTTATCCGAAATATTGAGTTCGAAAGGGATATATATGGCCGAGAAGATTTTATTACAAAAAGTTCTACTGGCTGCAATTCTCCTGGTTTGCGTTTGATGGATGGAAGAACTCGAAGTTGAAAAATGAAATACGAGCGAAGACCGTCGATAACCTCAAAGCTGCTTATGCCGAAGTAAATAATTAGCCAATTTTATGAATGAATAATTGTTATTCAGCTTGTCTGAATGTCGTTGTGTCAAACAGTTCAGAAAATGGCACCTGAAAGAAACAAGATTGGAGGTTTCCTGAGATTTCAGGCACATCATTGAAGCATGATGAGTTGCTGGATTGGACGGTTCACGTCATGGCATGCGTTCATGGCAGCCAGACAATTCTTGATCAACTTCAGGCCGAATCGTGCGGTTTCGAAAAAAATGCGCCGGTCCTTACTGATATTGTAAGAATTCTCCCTTTGAGAACGACTCTGAATGCCAATTTCTTTCTTCTGAAATTACAGCAATCAGTTTTATCTTCGTCAGCTGCTTTCCCTTGACTGAACTAGGCATTTGTTGCCGCATTCCTGCAGCTATAAGGCCTTGAACTTCACTTTTGGTGTAGGGTACATTGATTTTTACTCGAGAGCATGCTTTGTCCTAAATTAACGTAAATGGAGACTTATAAATTCGTTTTCCGCCAGGTGTTGTTGCAGCAAGACGAGCTTTTAGGTCAGTAACTGATTATTTTGTGCAACTCTGTGTTATGATGTTATGTGTAAATGCGTAGCATATAATATCTTTAAAAGGCTGTAGTTTAAATGGATTCCAGATATTTTTCCACAACGAAGCAAATAAACAGCGGAAAATTTCGTTTGTCTTTCTTTGCTAATAATCTGTACGGTGAACTTGGAATCGCTGAAATCAGGGCTACTATGGTCGATTTTGAGCAACTTGACACCACGTTGTAGAAATGGGTATATTTCTGCTCCGACTCTGCGCGTCAATTGTGGAAGACAAAATGTGGAAAGAGCTAACTTGTTTCTTACGCGTAGCTTTTTGAAGCGCACTTCTCTCTTCAGTGCAGGAGAAGACGTTCTGTAAATTCCATGCGAAAATGTAAGACTCGCGTTTCCTTTAGTCATTTTATCTCGTTCTGCAAAATAATGTGTTGCATGTACTTTGCAATGATCACTGATATGCAGCCTACCGCTCGTTATTAAATTGAATTTCTTGACTTCAACAAAATTGAGAGTACTGAGATAACCTAGCTATATACATTGTACTGAGAAAGAAAGATAGCATTATGTACTAAGAAAACAAACTGGTGTTGTCAGCAAGTGATTATACTTTTCGACACACTTCTGATCTTCTGACTCAATTAAAATCGCACTCACTTTGTTGTTATAAAACAGTTAAGTCAAAGAACGGTGTTAGAAAGGGAGAGAAGAGATTTATGGCCTGTTTACTGAGAGAATTGGAGACTCGCCAGTGCATGTTACAGCGAATATAGGCCTATGAGAAGTGATCCTGCTTGGCGATATTATGATTTAAGACTCCAGGAAACCTAGAAAGGCGAGGAATACCCCAAGCAGTAATTAATTCTTAAAAGGTTAATTTCAAAAGTGTATTAAATTTTAGAGATTAAACTTAAGCACTCAAGGTAATGTTCTTTGTCAGTACACATAGAGAACACATAGAGACATGTTGTAAACAATTTCTTCAGAGCGGCTGTACCTTCGAATTATTCACCCGGCTAGTTTTCTCTCCTTGCAGTGTCTTGTTGATCTGTGAAACTAAGGAGTCATGTACAAGTACTGGCTACTCGTTGAAAGGATCAGTTTCGTGATTAACGTGAAAGTGACTCTCAAGCTTTACCAAGGAGCGATTATAGGATGTGAGAAGGGAAGCACCGCACGTGGCTTAAATTCTAGGTCTCGGAGGCCTGTGCTCCGGGGTTACAAGTCTTTCTTTTTGTTTTAGTTTTGCACCAGTTTGATGATGTTCTTTATGTCAACGAATGAAAATATCTGCATGATAAAATTGGACTCGACATGGAAGAAAAAGAGTCTTTCAAAACCTTCGTTGAACAAAATTAGAATACACACAGCCACTTTGAATCTGGTTATAGAGCAAATTCACGAGGGATCAAGCTCGGAATACGCTCAATGTTTAGGGACAGGATATCGAGGTTATGCTTTTTGCAAAGATAGTGTTAACAAATTTGAATATAAAACAGAACTTGAGGTGTAGAAACGTGGCTTAAACAATTGTTTATCGTTGGGTGCGTACCTGCAAACTTAGGGTTCGTACCGACTCTAAAAAATGACTGGACTCCAACTCCTTAAAATAAGGGCTGACAAATGCATTGGCGTAAATGCTATTAAAGCGTATTAAATTATTAATAAAAGCTGTACCGGGAGCTTAAAAAGGGTTGAAGAATTGTTTTGCCTTCAAGCGCGCCATGTCTTTCGCTAAGCCAAAAGTAATCAACTCTTGATCAATACATTTGATCAGCTCTCGTGTTGATTGGCTAGGAATCATTTATGGTGTACACTTCTCAATAGGGCGTAGAACTGGTTATCGATGCATTACTAATATACCGTAAGAGTAGAACCTGTTTACATTAACCTTCTGATAATTTAGTTTTAAAATATTAACTGCATGCAAAAACGTCAAATAACAGTCAATCTCAATGTCGCTGGTTTAAATGGTCTCACACTGGGACTACATCCAAGCATCTTAAAGTTCGAAATAGCTTTCACCACCTTCACCAATCTCTTCCGTGATTAGGGGTCAGATAAGACCTCCAAACGAACAAGCTTTATGGTATTATGGTATTATATACCACACCACATGAAAGCGCTACTCATAAGCTTTCATTTTAATGGTCACACACAATGGGATTTCATTCACAAACGCAAAAGTTAGAATCTGGGGAAAAAAATAGGTTGCCTTCATGGAAACTAATATTTCTTTTACAAAAATTCCACTCAGTAGAACTTTGTAGGGAAAAAAAGGTTAAAAAATTATAGCGAAACAATTTGATGTTGAAACAACCCATTTGTCTTGATATATGAGCAAACGTATCTCGAAAGCAGAACGGAAGTCGAGTTTTTTTTTTTCCGCGACGTGAACAGAAGTATCGCGTTACAGTCACCATATATGCAAATTAGAGTCAAGCTTTTTGACCTCAACGAAAATGCTGCAAAACATTTACATTTACATTTGGATCCCTGCAAAGTCACCCAGCCCACACATAAGCTCTACGCCACGTAAGATTACTCAATACAAATAAGCGATCCGAATAAACGAGATGCCAAAGGTAAAACTGGCGATCGAAAGAGTACATTGGGTCTTAAGTCGGCATATCTGTCGGGGTGTTGATACAATGGTCTTGTAAACAACAAGTTAAGATAAAAAGTCGTATAATTATCTTCCCACATCTGTCACTCTTCCTCTGTCAGGAAACGTGTATTGGAGTACTATCTCGTGTTTTCGCCATTTGCATTCCCTACCGATACACGCGTACGCATGCTGCACATACGCTGACGCCCGCACGCGCACTGTCAAGCTCTTTCCCAATGGCTCGCTCTTTAATTCTTAGATGTGGCCCTGGGAGCGAAAGTTTTTGCATGAAATCCCAGGCTTGATTTATAGTCTTTATAGGTCTACCGTGCGTTCTCTGATGAACGTTGAGGCCGGGTATGGGTCTTAAGTCGGCATACCTGTCGGGGTGTTGCTAAGCTATTAATATAAACAAAGAGTCAACATAACAAGTCGTATTCACTTCTTAATTCTTCTCACGTCTGTCACGCTTCATCTGTCAGGAAACGTGCAATTTGGGACCATCTCGTGTTTTCCGCTATTTACGTTTCCTGTCCATACACGTGTATCTGACGTACGTGCACTGTCAAGCTCTTCACCAACTTGGTTAAACTGGCCTGAGTTTGTTAGTTATAAAACTTGGGACTAGGGTACGATCGGATAGATTAGAGGTTGTACCCTAGCTAGTAAATTGGTATGGTGAGGTACAGACAGGACAGGAAAATAATGGGTATTTAATGTCGTTTAAATGTAAGGTAATACAAGAATTTAGGGTATCCAATTAGGGTATCTGTTCTGAACTAGGGTAGGGAAAATCGCCAATTTTGGTCAAAAGCGATTAAGGATTTCAACAAGCTCGCCGCACACCTCCGCCTACAATTCTTTGGAGTATCCCCGAAGTTAAGGATAAAACGGAAGGCTTGGGACTGCACGTTTAAGTGTTTGTGCAGCTTACGTGCACGTTCACGGATATGGAATGGATATAGCAAAGCACGAGATTGTGACAGAAACACGTGACAGAAACATAATCTGCATATTAAAAAGATTACTCATTACAGCTAAGGTCGGGCGGTTTGATCGCGATCAATCCGAAACAAATTAAGTAGAATGCGTTATGAACCAAATGTTGTCTGTAAATCTTAATGGCATGGTGAATGTTGGTCCTTTTTGAAAATGTAAGTGGTGTGAAACATCACGTGCATTCATTGTGCTTAGTTTTTTGAACATACGTCACGTGACTACTACAAAGACATGAATTTACCTTTGAAAGGCAAACACAATCGACCTCGTAGATTAACGACACCATCTAATGAGAGCAGCAAATAGCAGCTGCTTGCACAAGAAAAATGTTACTCATGAAGGCATTTCTCATCATTCTTCTAAATCGTTTCATTTTCACGAACTTAAAAGCGGAAGTTCACTTTTAAGACACTTTACTCTCACAGTGCCTCCTTCGAACCAGTTGTATAAATGCGTACCGGCAAATTTTATGCAGGGGATAACTCTGCGATGAACTAGCATCCTATCCAGGGAGGGGGTAGAAATACTCCTAGTCACTTCTTGCTACAGAAACTGGGATAAGCTTCGGCCAGATGGGCCTCTTGGCTTGTATGCAGACTTGACCTTTTTTTTTTACACTTTCCAATGACAAACAGCTTACTAAACTTGAAGAGTTGGCTACTATTCAATACTTTTAAAATGGCCCAAGAGAATTCTTGCATTTATACATTAAAGCTTTTAATTTATTTATAACAACTTTATTTGCATTAAAAAAAGTTATAGTTAGAAATTACAAAGATGGTACCAACATTAAGCTGACTTCCAAAGCTAAGAACAATAAATAGAGAAATACAGATTTATACTACAAGATAAAACTATACATAGATTTCGAGATTAAATAATCTAGTACACTGTATACTGTGTTAATTATCACTTATTAATTAGAGAGAGCTAACGAGTAATTAAATGCTTGTAGAAAACCTTCGTGAACTTAATTACATGGCCTGCCTCGACAGCACTATTCGGTAAGGAATTCCAGTTGTCAGTGTATCGATTCCAATTGGTTAAGTCCGCATACGAGCCAAGTGGCCCATCAGGCCGGAACTTATCCCGGTTTCTGTAGCATACCACATAAATTAACTAAAATAACTTCTTAAAGCTCTAATCTCACGGTAATGATTAATGCCCCGCTAAGCAGAGATACAGTAAAAGCCCTGCGTGTAAGAAGCTTGTGGTTTAAGAACCTGAGGGCAGACATTTGCCATTTTAATACCCAAAAATATAAGAACCTGTTTAGCCAAGCAAGATCAATCAGGTTCTCATATGTGGGTTACAGTTAAATTATGACAAACATTTTAACCGGCAAGGAGTGTGACTTTGAGATAGCAAATTTATATTACGAGAAAATACAAAATGAAATAGTGAATAAATACTGTGTATTCAAGGACCAAAGCCAGTTGTTTTTAGTTTCTGGTAATGATGAGCAACTATATCTCCTTCATAGAAAGTAAGATCCCAATTCAGAAACTATTTCGCCTAACTTGCCAATAACTACCCTAAAATATAAGAATCCATTTTACCAGACTTCAAAAAATGTAGGTTCTTACAGGGTTCTTACACAAGGGTTTCACTGTACCCTATTACGACACCATACGTACATTATTCCAAGCCAATGAAACAAGAGAGCTGATAAAACACATCGAACAACTAACAAAGCCGACATGGCGTACTTGAAGGCGAGCAAATGTTCAGTCCTCCTTAACTCCAGGTACAGCCTTAATTTATAATTTCATGTTATAACAACATTTATTTATGCCAATGAATCTATCGCCCTTTAATGTAAGGTTGTTTGAGTGCAGTCATTTTGCAGAGTCGTATAACACTTCATGCTCGCTTGCACGCACCCAATCATAAACAATCATTAAAGCCACGTTTTTGTACTTTGAGTTCTGTTGAAAACGGAATTTCTTTGGACCATCTTTTCAAAACTATTACATCCATTTCCTGTCCCTAAAAACTATACATTCTCCAAGCTTCATGCAAATCAGTCCATTTTCTGCAATTGAAGTTGATACAACCATAGTTAAACTGGTTGTATTTACATCTAATATTACGTTAAAACACGTTTTCAGAGATCTTCTGCTTCTGTGTCAAGTCAAGGTCCATGTAGACTACTCCTGTCCTTGATTAAAGTGACAGCAACAGACTGGTGCGCAACTGAAACAACAAAAAAGGTTTGAAAACCAGGGGTACAGGCCTCTCTTTCGTTGAAGTTTTAGCGACTCGGAATCTAAACCATGTGTAGTGACTCCCTTTCTCATTTCAAGTACTATCACTCCTTGGTAAGACGTGAAAGTCTCTTTCAACAATGAGAATAAGCACTGTATTTTTGATATTGATTTTCCTAGCGAGTTCCTAGATTGTTACTTAGTCTCATAAGTCGAAAAGACACTGCAAGGAGAGACAAATAGTGTAGTGAAGGTACTGCAACCTATGGGCAACTCTGAAGAAGTTATCATTTAGATGCCTCCTATGTGTCCCTGTGTGCTGAAAGAGAACCTAGTTTTAATTTCTAAAATTGAGGTTAACATTTCAAGAATTAATTACTACTTGTGCCCTGTTAGGGCATTCTTCGCTTTTTTGGGTTTCCTGAAGTCATCATAATATACATAATGATATATATCGTCATAGACTGGTATTCGTTCATATACTGATATATACACTGATCTCTCCTCTCTCTTGCTAATGACGTTGTTTAACTTAACTGTTTGCATAACGCTTCAGAGTATCAAAGTTGCTGTGATTTTAAATGAATTCAAATGGGTGGCGAAATGTATAATCACTAGTTGTTAAACTGATTTGTTTTTTTCAGTATTGCTATCCTTCTTATTAACCCAGTGTTGCTCAGGGGTAGTACAATGTTTATAGCTAGTTATTTCAGTTCTCTCGGTTTTTTTGAGGTCTAGAAATTCAATTTCTTTATGAGCAATGGCTGCAAAGTCGGTGGGCCATTGCAAAGCACATGCTGGGTCTTTGCGGAAAAAGATAAAATGAATAAAAGAAAAAAGCGTCTTACATTTTCGCAATGATGTCGCGCTTGAAATTTGAAGGGAGGTGCACTCTTAAAATAGCTGCTTGTAAGAAACCAGTTTTCGGCCAAAAATCTAGCTCTTTCTTCTTCCTCAAAGAAATACAGCCGCTCAAAATTGACGGGAAAAGGACCAGAGCGAAAATATCCTCGTTTCTACAACATGGCGTCAATTTGCGAATAATCGACCATGGTAGCTCTAATTTGAGCGATTCCAAGTTCACCGCACAAATTATTAGTCAAAAAAGACAACCTTAGTACTCCACTGGGTATTTGACTCGTTTGTGGAAAAATATCTGCAATTTCCATTTAAACTACAGCCTTCCAAAGACATTATACACGCTGCATCATATATCATATAACACCATAACACAGATTTGCAAAATAGTCAACAGTGACCTAAAAGGTGTTCTTGGCGCAATAAAACCTGATGGAAAATGAATTTAGAGGTCGCCATTTACGTAAATGTAGTGCACAAATCTTTCGAGCAAAAATCAATGTACTCTGCAGAAGAAAGGAAAGTCAAAAAGCCTCATTATATTTGCAGGACTGCATCTTATAACTGCCTCGTTATAACTGCAGGACTCCAGCTTAAACCTGCCTCATAAAATCCTAAGGACTACACCTTGAAACGTGTCCCCGAATATGTGCTTAGAATAAACACTATCTTGAAGACCTAGTTTGTATTTTAACAAATTCAATAAGGCTTCGAAAGATGTTGTTCGAGAGTTTATCACTAATTGTGCGAAGCTGAGACATCCTTCGCTCTTTGGCGTTTCCTCGAGTCCTAAAGAAATCGTAATATCTCCATACGCAATATCATTTCTCATAGACCTGTATTCGTTACAAGATGCCCTGCCAAATCTCCCGTTTGTGAAGCGGACGATAAATAAGTTTGTAGCTATTAAGACTGTAAAAGGTGTTCTGATTTAACTGAGTTCAGATCAGCGTAGAAATGTATAATAATTTGTTGATTTATTTTCTTAGTATTGCTATATTTCTCACTTGCCCAGTATTCCGCAGGGATAGTGCGATCTAGATAGTTAGTTATGTCAGTTTATTGTTGAGAGGTCGAGAAATTCAATTTGTCAACGAGCAATGGTTGCATATCAGTGGCCATTGCAAAGGACATCTTTGCAGGAAACAAGGGTCTTAAATTCTCGCACTGATATCACCTAGAACGTTTCCTCTTACATCGAAAAGGGAAAAATAATTGAAATAGGTACTCGTAATAAACCAGTTTGTCTAGAAATTTCGCTCTTTCTTTCCTCCAAAAACATACTGAAACAACAAAACATCCTCTTGTAAAATAATACCTCGAAAAGGGTTGGCGCGAAAATATCCTCGTTTCTACAACATTCTACGTCAATTTGCTCATAATCGACCATAGTAGTTCTAATTTGAGCGATCCCAAGTTCACCGTCCAGATTATTAGCAAAAAAAAAAAAACGAACGTATTACTCCACTGGTTATTTGACTCGTTTGTGGAAAAATATCTGCAATTCCATTTAAACTACGGCCTTCCAAAGACATTATACACGCTGCATCATATATATAACATCATAACACAGATTTAATTTGCGCAAAATGATTAACAGTGACCTAAAAGGTCTTGTTGGTGCAACAATACCTGGTGGAAAATGAATTTAGAAGTCGCCATTTACGTAAATGCAGTGCACAAATCTTTCGAGCAAAAAATCAATGTACCCTGCAGCAAAAAGTAAGGTCAAAAAGCCTCATTATATTTGCAGGACTGCATCTTATAACTGCCTCGTTATAACTCCAGGACCCCACCTTGAACCCCGCTCATAAAATGCTAAGGATTACACCTCGAAACGCGTTCCCGAATATATGCTTAGAATAAACATTATCTTGAGGAGCAAGTTTGAATTTTTACAAATGCAACAAGGCTTCGAAATATATTTTTCGAGAATTTATCACTATAATTGTGCGAAGCTCATACCTCAGACATCCTTCGCTCTTTGGCGTTTCCTCGAGTCCTGAGGAAATCGTAATATTTCCACACTCAGTATCATTTCTCAAAGACCTGTATTCATTACAAGATGCTCTGCCAAATTTCCCGTTTGTTAAGCGGACGATAAATAAGTTTGTGGCTATTAGGACTATTAAAGTTGTTCTGATTTAACTGAATTCAGATCAGCGTAGAAATGTATAACAATTTGTTGATTTATTTTCTTAGTATTGCTATATTTCTTACTTGCCCAGCATTCCGCAGGGACAGCTAGTGCGATCTAGATAGTTAGTTATGTCAGTTTATTGTTGAGAGGTCGAGAAATTCAATTTGTCAACGAGCAATGGTTGCATATCAGTGGCCATTGCAAAGGACATCTTTGCAGGAAACAAGGGTCTTAAATTCTCGCACTGATATCACCTAGAACGTTTCCTCTTACATCGAAAAGGGAAAAATAATTGAAATAGGTACTCGTAATAAACCAGTTTGTCTAGAAATTTCGCTCTTTCTTTCCTCCAAAAACATACTGAAACAAGAAAACATTCTCCTGTAAAATATTGCCTCGAAAACAGTTGGCGCGAAAATATCCTCGTTTCAGTACAACATGGCGTCAATTTGCTCATAATCGACCATAGTAGTTCTAATTTGAGCGATTCCAAGTTCACCGCGCAGGTTATTAGCGAAAAAGACAAACGTAGTACTCCACTGGTTATTTGACTCGTTTGTGAAAAAATAACTGCAATTCCATTCAAACTACTGCCTTCCAAAGACATTATACACGCCGCATCAATATATATATATATAATATCATAACACAGATTTGCGTAAAATAATCAACAGTGACCTAAAAGGTCTTGTTGGTGTAACAATACCTTGCGGAAAATAAATTTAGAAGTCGCCATTTATGTAAATACATTGCACAAATCTTTCTGGCAAAAATCAGTGTACCCTACAGCAAAAAGGAAAGTAAAAAAACCTCATTTTATTTGTAGGACTGCATATAACTGCAGGACTCCACCTTGAACTCCGTTCATAAAATCCTAATGACTACACCTGGAAACGCGTTCCCAAATACATGCTTAGAATAAACATTATCTTAAGGAGCAAGTTTGTATTTTTACAAATGCAACAAGGCTTCGAAATATATTTTTTGAGAGTTTATCACTAATTGTGCGAAGCTCATACCTCAGACATCCTTCGCTCTTTGGCGTTTCCTCGAGTCCTGCAACATGGCGTCAATTTGCGCATAATCGACCAAAGTATATCTAATTTAAGCGATTCCAAGTTCACCGTACGGATTATTAGCAAAGAAAGAAAAATCGTAGCTCTCCGCTGGTTATTTGACTCGCTTGTGGAACAAATCTACAATTCATTTAAACTACAACCTTACAAGGACATCATATATGATGCATCTTCAATATATAACATTTTTAACACCGTCTTGTGCAAAACAATCATCACTGACCGAAAAGGTCTTCTTGATGCAACAAGACTCGGCGACAAACTGGAATTTATAAGTTTTCATGTACATGAATTTAATGCAAAGCATGCTTTTTAGCAAAAACTCAATGTACCCAAGAGCAAGAGGGAAAGTTAGAGGCCTTATTACACCTGCGGGACTGCATGTTACAACTGCCTCATTATAACTGCAGGACTGTACCTTGAACCATGTCTCCAAATATATGCTGATTACAGACATTGTGTTAAGTAAATGGTTTTATTTCTACAAATGAAATAAATTTTCCAGAGTTAGTCAAAATCCCTCGAGACGTCCTTCGCTTTTTTAGGTTTCCTCGAGTCCTGCAGGATAAATCATAATATATTCAGACACTGGATCATTTCTCTTAAACCTGTAGTTCCAACATGTTTGTTAAGCGGACGATAAATCAATTTGTAGCGATTACGAGTACAAAAGCTGTTGCGCTTTTTGTTACATTCAGAAGAGTGCCGAACTGTACAATATTTGTTGATAAACTGAGCATGATTTGTTTTCTTAGTACTGCTAGTCTAATACAAGCCCAGATCTCCGTAGGGGTAGTACAATGCTAGTTATTTCAGTTCTCTCGATATCTTTTAAGTCGATAAATTCAATTTCTTAACGGGAAATGTGCTGTATACATGTATCAGTGGGCCATTGCAAAGCACATGCTACATCTTAACGGAAAGAGATAAAATAAATAAAGGAAAAAAGGGTCTTACATTTTTAAACTGACTCGCGCAAGGATTATACGTCTTCTCCTGCACTGAAGATGGAAGCACGCCTGAAATAGCTGCTTGTAAGAAAGGAGTTTTTGTCCAGAAATCTAACTCTTAATTTTCTTGCGAAAGAACTACACGAACAAGAATTCATCCGCTGAAAATTGACGCGAAAAGAGTCAGAGAGAAAATATCCTCATTTCTACAACATGGCGTGAATTTGCCCACAATCGAACACAGTAGCCTTGATTTCGGCGATTCTAATATAACCGTGCTGGTTATTGACAAAGAGAGACTAACGAAGTACTCCACTGGTTATTTGACTCGTTTGTGGAAAATCATCTACAATCCATTTAAACTACAACCTTACAAGGACATAACATATGACGCATTTGTACAATTCATGACTTAAAATTCATAACACCAACTTGCGCAAAACAGTCAACAGTGACCTAGAAAGTCTTCATGGTGCAACAACACCCGGCGACAGATCGTAATTTATCAGTGTTCATTTATGTAAATTTAGCCGTGCAAAGCATGCTCCCGAGCAAAAATCAATATACCCTACAGCAAGAAGGAAAGTTAAAGGCCTCATTAAAACTGCAGGACTGCATCATGTCCCTGCCTCACAAATCTAGGAGTGTACTTTGAAACATGTCTCCGAATCATGGCATATGCTGACAATAAATAGTATCTTAAATAGTTAGTTTTACTTCTACAAATGTAATAAACTTTTGAAATAAATAAGCAAGAGTTTACCGCTAATCGTACGAAGCTGAGGAATCCCTTGCTTTTATAGCCTTCCTCGAGTCTTGATTTGTTTTCCTATCATATCTTTCTAATCAGCCAAGTGCTCCGCCAGGATAGTTGAGTGTATATAGCTAGTTGTTTCAGCCCTCCCGATTTTTATGAAGTCGATAAATTAAATTTGATAACGAGCAATGGCTGCATATCAGTGGCCATTGCAAAGGACATGCTGCATCTTTGTAGAACGAGATAAAATGACTGAAGGAAACAAGAGTCTTACATTTTCGCACTGATGTCGCGCATGGAATCTACAGAACGTCTTTTCCCGCACTGAAGAAAAAAGCACGCTTGAAATAGCTACTCGTAAGAAACCAGTTTGCGGCCAAACATCGAGCCCTTTCTCTTCCTTCCAAAAAAATACTCAATGAAGAAAATGTGCGCTCAAAATTATCGGGAAAAGAGAGTCTGAGTGAAAATATCCTCGTTTCTACAACATGGCGTCAAATTGCGCACAATGGACCATAGTAGCTTTGATTTGAGCGATTCCAAGTTCACCGTACAGATTATTAGCAAAAATAGACAAACGTGGTTCTCTACTGGTTATTTGACTCATCTGTGGAAAAATATCTGCTATTCCATTTAAACCACAACCTTCCAAAGGCATTCTATACGACGCATTTAAAAGACATAACATCATAACAGTTGCGCAAAATAATCGTCACTGACCTAAAAGGTCTTCTTGGTGGAATAATACATGGCGACAGGTCGGAATTTGTAAGCTTCCAATCTACCCAAATTTAGTGCAAAGCATTTTCTCGAGCGAAAATCAATGTAATCTGAGCAAGAACGAAAATTGGACTGCATCTCGCAACTGCCTCCAGACCTGAGGGACTGTTACTTTGAAACTGACATTTTCTGAATACATGCTGACAATTAACACTCCCTTGACTGATCTACATTTCTCCAAATTTAATAAACCTTTGAAAAAATTTTCAAGAGTTTACCACTTATTGTGCGAAACTGAGACATTTCTCGCTTTTTTAGGCCTCCTCGTAGCATCATCTCCAGTTCAAGCATGCGCTGCCAAGTCTCCCGTTGGTAAAGCGGACGATTAAATTAAGTCGTTGCGATCTTAATTCAATGTATAATCACTGATTTGTTTTCTTAGTATTGCTATCTTTGCTACCAATCAAAATACTGGCCGCTAGGATAATACAATAGCCGGTTATTTCAGTCCTTTCAATTCTTTTGTCGAGAAATTCAATTTGTTAACGAACAATGGTTACATATCAGTAGCCATTGCGAAGGACATGCTGCATCTGTTCTGAACGATATATGAAATGAAGGAAACAAGAGTCTTACATTTTCATACTGACGTCGCGCAAGGAATTTACAGAACCTCTCCTCCTTGCAATGGAGAGAGGAGTACGCCTCAAATAGCTGCTCGTAAGAACCAGTTCTCGACAAAAATCTAGCTCTTTCTTTTCTTTTAAAGAAATACTCGCACTCATTTCCACAACATGGCGCCAAGTAATTTGCACTCAATCGACCATAGTAGTTCTGATTTGAGCGATTCCAAGTTCATCGTACAGATTCGTGATTAGCAAAGAAAGGCAAACGTCGTGTGCGTGGAAAAATATCTAGAATTCCATTTAAGCTGCAATCTTACTGAGACATTGTATACGACACTTTTACAATTTATAACTGACATTACGAAAGGTCTTCTTGATACAACAAAAGCTTGCGGCAAATCGGACTTCATAAGTTTTCATTTACGTAAATTTAGTGCAAAGCACGCTCTCGAGAAAAATCAATGTACCCTACAGCAAGAAGGAAAGTGCAAAGCCTCAACATACCTGCTAGACTACACCTTATACCTGCCTCATGAAACCTTCAGGACTGGACCTTGAAACATGTGTCCGAATATATGTTGACAATAATTACTTCCAGAAAATTTAATAAACATTTGAAATAACTACTTCTGTGTAGCTCAGGTATCCTTTGCCTTTCTAGCTTTTATTCTCGGGTCCTGAATAAATCGTTACATCTCTAGACGCTGGATAATTTCTCATAATTTTGCAGTCGATCCCACGTCCTATGGCAAGTGTCCGGCATTTGCTAAGTGGACGCTTAGGTGTTGAGATTTCAATTGAATTCAGAGGACGTCGAAATGTATAGACACTCTCGTCCAGAAACTGAGTTGTTTTCTTAGTATTGCAATCCTTCCTAGTAGCACCGTACTCCGCAGGGAAAGCACAATGTATTTAGCAAGATAAATCAGTCCTCTCGATTTTTCTGAAGTCCAGAAATTTAATTTGTTAATAAGCAGTGGCTGCATATCAGTGAACATTGTGACGGACATGCTGCATTGTTGCAAGAAGTACATTTTCACACTGATGAGTAATGCTGCGCATGGAATTTACAGCACCTCTCCCCCGCACCGAAGACAGCAGTATGATTCAAATAGCTGCTCGTAAGAAACCAGTTTCCGTTCAAAAATCTAGCGTACTCTTTCTCTTCTTTCAAAAAACTACGCGAAAAAGAAGCCATTCCCAAAGAATTGACGCGAAAAGACTAAGAGAGAAATATCCTCATTTCTACAACATGGCGTCGATTTCTGCAAAATCAACCATAGAAGCTATCATTTCAGCGATTGGCAGTTTGCCGTACAGATTATATTAGCAAAAGAATAATACAAATGTAGTTCTCCGAAACGAGTCAGTGTCTCGAGTGTGGAAAAACATCTATAACCCATTTAGGCTACAACCTATTTTATAAAGACATATTATATATGATGCAATTTTACAACATATAACATCATAGCATTAACTTGTGTGCAAGACAGTCATTACTGACCTAAGCGGTCTTCTCGGTGTAACATCATCTGGCGGCAGGTCGGAATTTGTAAGTTTTCATTTGCGTGAATTCGGTGCAAAGCATGCTCTGGAGCAAAAATCAATGTACCCTACAGTAAGAGGAAAAGTTAAAAGCCTCATTCTACCCACAGGACTGCATCTTGTAACTGCCTCATTAGACCCGCGGGACTATTACCTTATATTAAAACATCTCTACGAAACAATGAACACCATCTTAAGTACATTTCTACAAGCGAGGTAAACTTTTGAAATAAATCTCTCAAAAGTTAATTAATAATTGTGCGTAGCTGATTTAGGTTTCCTCGAGTCCTGGATAAATCATAACATCTCCACTGAGGCTGGATCATTTTTCTCAGTTTGGTAGTTCTAACATAGCTAGCAAAGGTTTCCCGTTTGCTAGGCGGACGACGAATCTCTTTCTAGGGGTCTCTGAAGAAATTGTGATGCGATTTCAAAGCCGCAGCGAGATTGAAATTCTTACCGTGGCAATATCTGAGGAAAAAACGCTTCTTTTACAATTATATTAGTTTTTTTAAAGCGGAGCTTTAAAGGGGAACTTGAAATGAATATATAAATTAATTTTTTTTTTACCAAGGCGAGTGTCTTGGTTCGCCTGTTACTACCAACACAGAACGGCCTCGGATTTTGTTTGAATTTAGACGCCGAGTGCCGAAAGGTATAATCATTTGTTGACAAACTGACCTATCTACTTTGAGCTACTATTTTTCTTACTGGTTAGTTCGCAGGGATAGAACATAGAAAGCCAAATATTTTTGTCCTTGAATTCGGAATTATTTGCTCTCTAGTCAGATGGTTCACTAGTAATGCTCTTCATATTGCTACAGTACTCATAAGAAACCCGTTTCGTTCGATCTAGAATTCTAGCTCTTTCTTTTTCTTCCAAAAAGTACCTGAACAAGGAAATATTCGCTAAAAATTGACATGGAAAAAAACTGATCAGAGCGAAAATATCCAAATTTCTACACCATGGCGTCAGTTTATGGAAACTGCGCCGCCACAATTGCTCTGATTTCAGCTATTCTATGTTCACCACACAGATTATTGGCGCGGAAAGACAAAGGTAGTACTCTGCTGTTGTTTGCAAAAGTCAGTATTATCGAGGTGTGTGAATTTCTGTATGAACTTGATCACAGGATTAACAGTTAACAAGAATTGTTCAGTCTTAACAAACTGCAGACCTAATCCGTGCAGGGGATTTTCAAATTTACCTTTAGCCAAACCACATTAGCCCAAAGTTGTTCCAAACTCTTCCTGCTGTTGTGAGCGTTGTTGTGGTGATGGTGTTTTTGACCCTAAAATGACCTCAGCATACTGATGCACTTCAAAGTCGTCTTGAAGGAGAGTTAAATATGATACTAGAAGTTGATTTCGACTTGACTTGTCTTTGACTAACTGTTTGCTACAAAAGACAAAAGACGCTGACCTAATAGCTTGCGCAATTCTCTTAAATTTATGCTCCAAATCACCTTGCTTTAAACTGACACAGAACTGTTCTTGCTGAGTTCGCTTTTTCTCTTCAGTCGATCACAGTGAAGGCGAAAGATCAATTCATGTTACGTATTAAAGAAAACGGCTGTAAGCTGTAGGCTGATCTTTCACAGTTTATATACAACACCGCCACGTCAAATAAAGGCAGACAAAACAACGTGCCGAAACTAAGCTTCATTCAGTGACTACACCGTGATTACAACCTTAAATTTGTCGGCGTTCCTTGTACCATTTGTCGACAATGCGCCCGTTATAAACTGTTCGTCGTTGCTATTCAGTCACGGAGAAGAATGCACGAGTGGCTCTTGGGCTATTATTCAACCAAACCAAACCGAATTTTTAGTTCTTCACATATTGCTCCTAAATTGCTTTACTTTATTGAAAAGTTAGACTCGTGGTCTCTCAGACAATCCCACCGTTTCCAGTGGCATATTCTGCGATCGGCACGCGCAGTAATTGAACATCTGAAGTCAGGATCTATTTTCTGGCGAGAAATCATTTTCTATGATCGTTCAGTGTCTGGCTTTCTATGAATATTATCTACTGCAATTGTTTCGTTTTACACACCGTATAGGCCCCATTTTAATCACTGAGACACCGAAAATTCGGATGTGCAGTCGTTTCCATAGTGTTTCTTGGGGCAATTTACGACGAATGCCTTTTCAGGAAAAGATCAATTCGAGAATGAAAGCACATCTTAGAAACGTCTTCAATGAAAAGTTAAACATAAAAATGTGTTTACCACAGCCTTATATGAATAGAGTGGTGATTCACGATCAGCTGGTATGATGTTTAGTACAGTTTAGTTTTTATTTAAATTGTTTCTTCTGGATTGAGGGTACACTGAATACATTTTTGCTAAACCTTGATGATCGATTTCGCCAGAAAGCCTGTATCGAAGGAGGATAGAAGAAAAGAACTCTTGCTGCGCTAGAAATCATGGCTAATATGAGTGGTTTTCAGTGCCACGTAACTGTTTTGGCTTTCAAGTAATAAACAAACATAATCATCATTCTCTCCCAAAAGAGCTCGCAACTTTGGCACTAGTAATTATGAGACTGGAAATTGAACTTTTTAAGTATTTCGCAATTGTCTTCAACCTTTAATTTAGTATGTACAAGGGACATGCCAGCAATTTGGATGAAAGGAGTTTTGACACTTCATTCAAAGATGCTGTACTGTTGCTGCGTCACAAAATGTGTTTTGCACGATAGCTGCTTCACAAAGATATTCCTTACGATGACTTCACTGAACTCGGCTGGCTTCACCGAATCCTGACTCGGTGAAGCAAAGTAATTTACTAACTATTCTTTCCATTACTTGAGGATATTGTAAACCTAACTTGCAAACTTAACGCTTTTGTTTTTGCAAGTCTTTAACAAATATTCAAATAAACAACATTTTGGGTTCCCAACAGAACGAATTCAGTAGGTGCAGATTTTTCGTTAAATAATGATAGAATTATCATATTATTCCATTCCGTTTGGGTTAAATAAGCTAAATGAGCTGCTACGAAACAGGAATGGTTGCATTTTAATTAAAAGTAATTATTTTTCAATTTTTATGAGTTCAATTCATGCACGGACACACATGAGCACAAGTTGTCAGAATACTGGAAAGGACTCTCGAGAAGCTTGAGCTATCAAGCACTGACCGAAAATACGATAAAAGTTCCTTCATTAACCAGTGAGAGCCGGCGATAGCCGTTTTGTACAGAAAATTAACAATGGTGCGAATTACGCAGGCTAAAACAAAACGATTTTAACGACTTGCACTCATGTCGACCGATCCAAGACAAACGTCGGTGGGTCGTGATTTAATCTAATTAAATTTCAAACAGCTCTGATAGCCATAACAGCAAGAAAACAAGTACTGATGTTCTTGTTAGAAGTAAAGATTTTTTCGAGCAAATCAATAATACTACAACTTATAAGTTCTTGGTCCAAACGTTACTCGATTGTAGTCTCTTCCACTCACACCAAACCATTTGTTGTCGATAGGCACTGTCAAAGATTTACGAGTTGTACTTCATTCCGTTTATATTCATAGCAGTTGATAAATCGTCAGGAGTTTATAGACCATTATAATCGGAGGTTTCAGTCGTACTATACATGATCATCCAAAAACTAGCTCTTTTCCCTGTCTCAATGTTTGTCTTCTGTGTATTGCTGTAGCTCGATCCTGGTACTTTTACAAGCAGCAAAGCCATGTTTTTGAATAATCGTGTTTTTCGATTCACTGAATGAACTGAATGATAGTTACCACAGGCAGTGACCAAAAGCAATCAAGATTGCAGAAGTTCAGTTCGGTGCATACGTTTTCCTAGACATGACGTAGTGGTGTAACTAGACTTGCCAGATGCATTTTCCTTCATTACAGTCAATGTTTATGAGAATGAATTGAAGCGATTGAAGTAATAATGATTTCCAGAGGTCCAGTGCCGCAGAGGTAGTCCTTACTTTCCATGCAGAGGTCTCATCAGTGCAAAATCCAGCTCCATCAAACAGTTTTAAAATGTAACATAAACAAAAGAAGCCCGAGGGTTGTCAAATTGCCTACAGTTTGTCTTTTGGCATTGCTGTTACAATATTATATTTCAACTTTCAGAGTTACAGTCATCCAACTGTTTGGCTACATGTATGCCTCTGAATAAGAGTCCAAATATTTAACAGCCTTCCTACATTGTCAACGAAAACCAAAACTTAATTTCGCTTCAATACACTAGTTGTGTTATAACTGTGAAGATCATTCATGTCTTTACAAAACTCACTTAGTTGTTAATAATTACAACACTTGCCCAAATTACCTAGTTTACGGTATGATTTCGCACTAATTATGATCTGTATAGAATCGAATTAACAATTCCACAGACGTCAGTTACGTACTACTTCTGCCAACTAAAATTGTCATGGGTTACGTACATCAAATGCAAGAAAATCGAAGCTAACTTTTAAGCAGAAAATGCCCTCGATTCTGGAAAATAATTACCACAACAACATGCAAACAAAATTTTACAAAACTAAAACTATCAATCTAGGAAGACCAACTCGACAAGAAAATCGACGTGTTACCGAATGGCGATCGACACAATTCCAACACTAAAACATCACCAATAAAGTCATTAAGGTCAATTTGCTAGTACTATGGTATCCATCCTTGAACAGGATAATTTTACAAAACCAACCAATATGCTGTCCTAGTCTTTGGACTTTGCCCGAGCTGGATGACTCTTTTGGATGTCCTTAGTTTGCCGGCATTGTTGCTTGAAAACGGGACTTGCTCACTTGCTGGTTCCACCACCAAACCGGCAATCACCGGTAAACGGTTGAAGCTGGTTGAAGAGAAAAGCGAGTAACCGTCCGGCTGTTAGCTAGCGATCTGTGAACACGGTCTGAATCGTCTTTTATCATTGACGCTAGAGTATAAACAGGCAGAATATGGCACGCGAACTGGTGATGGTCACAAAAAAAACTTGAAAAGAGATAGTAAAACAAAGGAAAATCACGTTTCAAGGACGAACCCATAAGATCTTTGTTTGTCAGTTGACAAGCAAACCGTATCTTGGTAGGTAATGAGAATTTAGATGTTACATCTCAGCGCAAGTGAATACTAAGTCAAGTGTAACTGCTAACGTTTTAATCCAAATTTATCTTACCAAGATTAATTACATGTATAGAAATCTCTTTCCACTGGTTACCTGCCTGGTTTAAAACTTGTAAGGAAAGCTGCAAATCGACCTCAGTTGATAATACTCCTCGTGAGGCCATCCTGGATTAACATTTCGTCACGCACATGTTCTTAAGCGACAATAAGCGTCCTGCACGTGTAGACTCAACACGTGCAGGATTTAGGCGTGTTCTCGATTTTCTGTAAGATATTTACAAAATTCACGCAGTGATACTGATTAAAGGCCATCGAATTAGCTCCCTGAATATATACGAATACGTACAAATTCAAGGTCAAGCCATGTCTGCCGGCACTCTTCGATCAATATTTACAACAATCCGCACGCTCACCACACTCAATCTCGCGAAATCATGAAATTTTATTTTAAATTTACCATGAGGTCAAGATGATCGCATTGTCTTATATTCTTCCTCTGAAGTTCAGTTTGAGAGCCCTACTTGTTGATAACTCATCAGTTTAATTTTTCTTGTTCAAGCACTCTAAGGAATACTGAAAGTTTTCATGGCAAAACGTCTTGTCAGTAAGCAATCAACGGCCAAAGTACACGGGCTTTGGTCGGCAACTTCCAGGCCCTCTTGTTGTTGTGTGACTAACGCAATATTAAGTCTACTAACGCAATATTATGGCGATACAGTAGATGAAGGGACCGTTTGTAAAAACGACTGTTTGGAAGTGTGCTCAATTGTAAACTGATTTTATACATGCCAGATAAAAGAAGAAAAATAGCAAAACGAAAGTCACGTTAAGCATGTTCACTTAATGTCTCAGTATTCTCTCGCTGTTTACCAAAGCCATGCACCGAAAATGAGACGATTTGACTAAAAAGCAAGAACAGAAAGCTGTTATCGTCCTCTTTGGAACTCAGCACGTCCAGACTGAACCCGATTTATCGCTGGTTGAAACCAAATTCTCTGCTCGCTAGGACGACCATCAATGCCCGGGGCCGGGGGGGGGGGGCGGAGGTTCTCCCTTTTATGGGCTATATAGGTATGTGCGGCCCCAAAGGGTAGGGTTTTTCAGACGTTTTGGTCATAATAGGGTAACGATTTGGCCATTTTGGTCTTATATACGGTATGGTTTTAGCACTCTAGTCTTGAATCGGGTATGTTTCTTAGAAGAAGCTACTTTTTCATCATTATCAATAAGAGCGTCAATAAAAGCCCTTCATAATTTATGTTTAGGGCAACTGTGCCAGCTACAAAGGTCATAAAGAGGGTATCGAATTTTTGGCCAGGTCATAAATAGGGTAGCATTAATCGCAGATTTTGGTGATAAATAGGGTAAGGGTTTTGGAAAGTGGGACACACACCCCTACCCAACTTTTCTGGGAGTACCCCCCCCGGGCATCAATGTCATCAATGTGACCATTAGACTTGTGTCATTCGACATTATTGAAAAGAATAGAGAGTTTTCGCTGTTTACGTTCTACTAGATCAACTGTTTATTGGAGGAAGGAGGGCTGTAGCCTGCGAGCAGGAATTCTGGTTTGGATTTTCACGTTTAATGCAAGAAACTCCAAACCAGAGAGTCTGCTTAGCAGAACCTCGACAAGGTATGACTGTTACACTTACATCATTTGACACACGTGACACATCAGAAGAAAGATGGGTGTTTCTGCGATGTATTTTTCACTGGTGGTAGCTGACAAATTCAATCGGATGTCATCGTTTGTTGAGGGAAGGAGGGCTAAAGCCTGCGAGCAGGAATTCTAGTTTGAAATTTCACGTTTCATGCGAGAAACTTCAAGCCAGAGAGTCTGCATAGCAGGACCTCGATAGGGTGCAAATGTTACAGTTACGTTATTTGTCACTCGTGGCATGGTTAACGAACATATCAGAAAAACGAAGGATGTTTTTGCAGTGTACTTGCTTACTATTAGCAGCTAACAAATTCAACTGCATTTAATTGTTCGTTGATGAAAGGAGGAACAAAGCCTGCCTATGCGAGCAAGTGATTTGGTTTGGATTCCACGTTCAATGCCTGACGCTTATGTCAATTAAAGAACGTGATAAACACACTCTGGATGCTGTGGGGAAAAACGGAAGGCTGTTTTTCCAGAATGCTCTCTACTAACCTTATAAATAGTAGTTTAAAAGGATAAAGCATATTTAGGCCTCTAATTAACATAATTTCGGAAACTCAGAGCCCCCCCCCCCCCCCCTCCCCCCTTTGAATAGGGCGTAGACCGTGTATGCTTGGAAGATGACCGATAGGACCATTAGGTTTATTTCGGCAAACGCACAAATTGTCTTCGACGCATTCCTTAGGAAAGAGAGGGATTCTTTTAGTAGCTTACTCCCTCAGCTGCGGTATATAAAAAACTCGATCAACCAGATAAACCCTTTAATCGAGGATGTTAAAGCTTGCGAACAGGAATTCTGGTTTGGAATTTCGCGTTTCATGCGAGAAATTCCAAACCACGCAGTCTGCTTAGCAGGACCTCAACATGGTGTGAACGTTACACTTACATCATTTGACACACGTGGCAATCACCACATCAGGAAAACAAAGGAGTGTTTTTGCAGTGTTCTTTTCGAATTGTCTGCTGGCCTGGACGACCAACCCGGTAATCATTGGACTTCTTTTATTCAACACGCTTAAACCGAACCAGATTCACCGTGTATTGGAGGATGGTGTGCTATAGCCTGCGAGCGGGAATTCCGGTTTGGAATTTCACGTTTCATACGAGAAATTCCAAACCAGAGAGTCTGCTTAGCAGGACCTCAACGTTATGTGACCGTTACACGCACATTATTTCACACGCGTGGACAAAAAATAAGAAGGGTGTTTTTGCAATGTACCTTCTTACTGGTGGTAGCAGACAAATTCAACCGGACTTCATCCTTCGTTGACGAAAGGGGAACCAAAGCCTCCGAGCAAGCGATTTGGTTTTGAATTCCACGTTTAACGCAAGAATTTCCCAACCAGATTGTCTGCTGGTTAGTATAGGACGACCATAAACTGGACCATTAGACTTTATCCTTCGACACAATTTAAAGGAATAGGGAGGGAACGTTTTTGCTGTGTGCTTTCCCCTGACGGTAGATGGCAGGTTCAACCAGATTCACCGTGTATTGGAGGAAGGAGTGCTATAACCTGCGAGCAGAAATTCTGCTTTGCAATTTCACGTTTCAAACGAGAAATTCCAAACCAGAGAGTCTGCTTAGCAGGACCTCAACGTTATGTGACCGTTACACTCACATTATTTCCCACACGCGGTCAACACACTGATCAAAAAATAAGAAGGGTGTTTTGGTGGTGTATCTTCTTACTGGTGGTAGCTGACAAATTCAACCGGGATTTGTCCTTTGACACAGCTGGACCAAGTGGGAGGGAGTGCGTTTGCTGTGTGCTTTCCCCTAACGGTAGATGATATGGTCAACCAGAATCACCATGTATTAGAGGAAGGAGTGCTATAGCCTGCGAGCAGGAATTCTGATTTGGACTTTCAAGTTTTATACGTGAAATTCCAAACCAGAGAGTCTGCTTAGCAGGACCTCAACATTATGTGACTGTTACACTTACATTATTTCACACACGTGGTCAACACACTGATCAAAAAATAAGAAGGGTGTTTTTGTGGTGTATCTTCTTACTGGTGGCAGCTGACAAATTCAACCGGGATTTGTCCTTTGACACAACTGGAGGAAGAGGGAGGGAGTGTGTTTGCTGTGTGCTTTCCCCTGACGGTAGATGACAGGGTCAACCAGATTCACCGTGTATTAGAGGAAGGAGTGCTATAGCCTGCGAGCAGGAATTCTGATTTGGACTTTCAAGTTTCATACGAGAAATTCTAAACCAGAGAGTCTGCTTAGCAGGACCTCAACGTTATGTGACCGTTACACTCACATTATTTTCCACACGTGGTCAACACACTAATCAAAAAATAAGAAGGGTGTTTTGGTGGTGTATCTTCTTACTGGTGGTAGGTGATAAATTCAACCGGGATTTGTCCTTTGACACAGCTGGACGAAGTGGGAGGGAGTGCGTTTGCCGTGTGCTTTCCCCTGACGGTAGATGATAGGGTCAACCAGAATCACCATGTATTAGAGGAAGGAGTGCTATAGCCTGCGAGCAGGAATTCTGATTTGGACTTTCAAGTTTCATACGAGAAATTCCAAACCAGAGAGTCTGCTTAGCAGGACCTCAACATTATGTGACTGTTACACTTACATTATTTCACACACGTGGTCAACACACTGATCAAAAAATAAAAAGGGTGTTTTTGTGGTGTATCGTCTTACTGGTGGTAGGTGATAAATTCAACCGGGATTTGTCCTTTGACACAGCTGGACCAAGTGGGAGGGAGTGCGTTTGCCGTGTGCTTTCCCCTGACGGTAGATGATAGGGTCAACCAGAATCACCATGTATTAGAGGAAGGAGTGCTATAGCCTGCGAGCAGGAATTCTGATTTGGACTTTCACATTTCATACGAGAAATTCCAAACCAGAGAGTCTGCTTAGCAGGACCTCAACATTATGTGACTGTTACACTTACATTATTTCACACACGTGGTCAACACACTAATCAAAAAATAAGAAGGGTGTTTTTGTGGTGTATATTCTTACTGGTGGCAGCTGACAAATTCAACCGGGATTTGTCCTTTGACACAACTGGAGGAAGAGGGAGGGAGTGTGTTTGCTGTGAACTTTCCCCTGACGGTAGATGACAGGGTCAACCAGATTCACCGTGTATTAGAGGAAGGAGTGCTATAGCCTGCGAGCAGGAATTCTGATTTGGACTTTCACGTTTCATACGAGAAATTCCAAACCAGAGAGTCTGCTTAGCAGGACCTCAACGTTATGTGACCGTTACATTGAAATCACTTCACACAAGTGGTCAACACACTAATCAAAAAATACCAAGGGTGTTTTTGCGATGTACCTTCTTACTGGTGGCAGCTGACCTATTCAACCGGATTTCATCCTTCGTTGACAAAAGGATAGCCAAAGCCTGAGAGCAAGCGACTTGGTTTGGAATTCCACGCATAATGCAAGTATTTCCAAAGCAGATCGTCTGCTGGTTAGTATGGGACGACCATAAATTGGACCATTAGACTTTACCTTCGACACAACTGGGGGGAAGAGGGAGGGAGTGTGTTTGCTGTGTGCTTTCCCCTGACGGTAGATGGCAGGGTCAACAAGATTCACCGTGTATTAGAGGAAGGAGTGCTATAGCCTGCGAGCAGAAATTCTGATTTGGAATTTCGCGTTTCATACGAGAAATTCCAAACCAGAGAGTCTGCTTAGCAGGACCTCAACGTTATGTGACCGTCATACTGACATTACTTCACACACGTGGTCAACACACTAATCAAGAAATACCAAGGGTGTTTCACGTAGGGGCCAAACCACCCCCCTAATGTTTCATGAAGGCTATATTTGCTTGGTTTATATATTTCTGAACCAAGTTTGGCAGATGAGCTTTCTTTGATCTCCAGTTTATTTTAATTTGGAATTTGTGACAAAATGTCAGATTATGACGTCGTAATTGCTGACGTCACCAAAACATGCTATAATTTTTTGTAAAATCTGATATAAAGATTATGTCATGGGAAAGGCCTTGACTTGAGGAGTAAAATGCCGGAAACCGTTTATTGCTATGATGATTATTTTTCGAGATATGGTAAATTAAAATATTTTTTTGCTGTCCCCGCCGGAATTTGCTTAACCATACTGTCCATCTTAAGTCAGTCTCTCTGGTTTATTTTTTTCAGTTTTTTTCTAGGAAGGCTAGTAATATAGAAAACTAGAAAGCTTGATGTTGTTAAAAATTGTATGGTTTTAGAAATTTGATTTTCGGCTTTGTTAAGATGGTATTAACAGTAAAAAACGGGTGACGTCACAGGTTATGACGTAACAAAACTAATTTTAACGCAATAACACTGGAGGGATATTTTTTTATTCCGATTTTCTTCTTTATTTTTGCTTTAGTCATCTGGCACATCACATGTGCAACATAGCTGCATTTGCTGGAACAACATTACGGCTCCAATTTGGGGATTTTTCTCAAGGGGGGATCCCATATTTTGCAGAGTTATTATTCATGATCAAAAATGCTATATTTCATTTAATTTTCGTGATATGGACAAAATTTTTTCAGGTTTCAACTCCCCTTGATGTGCTCTTTCGAACACATTGTAAAAAATATGCATATTAAAAACTTCAAAAGTGGCAAAAAACATGACGTCATCACTGTGACGTCACAACTTGGACATTTACTGACATTTTTCACGTAAATATAATTGGCAATAGGTCACCCGCTCATCTGCCAAGTTTGGTGTAGAAAGAGCCAATACTTTTTAAGTAATGCGAAATAATGTGAAATACCCAAGAACTGACGAAACATTTGGGGGGTGGTTTGGCCACTACGTGTTTTGCGGTGTACCTTCTTACTGGTGGTAGCTGACAAATTCAACCGGATTTCATCCTTCGTTGACAAAAGGATAACCAAGGCCTGAGAGCAAGTGATCTGGTTTGGGATTCCAGGCTTAATGCAAGAATTTCCAAAGCAGATTGTCTGCTGGTTAGTATAGGACGACCATGAATTAGAGCATTAGACTTTGTCCTTCGCGAGGAAGAGGGAGTGTTTTTGCTGTGTGCTTTTCCTTTACGGTAGATGACAGGGTCAACCAGATTCACCCTGTATTGGAGGAGGGAGTGCTATAGCCTGCGAGCAGGAATTCTGATTTGGAATTTCACGTTTCATACGAGAAATTTCAAACCAGAGAGTCTGCTTAGGAGGACCTCAACGTTATGTGACCGTTACACTCACATTATTTTACACACGTCTTCAACACACTAATCAAAAACTACGAAGGGTGTTTTTGTGGTGTATCTTCTTACTGGTGGTAGCTGACAAATTCAACTGGACTTTGTCCGTTGACACAACTGGGAGGAAGAGGGAGGTAGTGTGTTTGCTGTGTGCTTTCCCCTAACGGTAGATGACAGGGTCAACCAGATTCACCGTGTATTAGGGGAAGGAGTGCTATAGCCTGCGAGCAGGAATTCTGATTTGGACTTTCACGTTTCATACGAGAAATTCCAAACCAGAGAGTCTGCTTAGCAGGATTTCAACGTTATGCGACCGTTACACTCACATTATTTCACACACGTGGTCAACACACTAATCAAAAAATGAGAAGGGTGTTTTTGTGGTGTATCTTCTTACTGGTGGTAGCTGACAAATTCAACTGGACTTTGTCCGTTGACACAACTGGGAGGAAGAGGGAGGTAGTGTGTTTGCTGTGTGCTTTCCCCTAACGGTAGATGACAGGGTCAACCAGATTCACCGTGTATTAGAGGAAGGAGTGCTATAGCCTGCGAGCAGGAATTCTGATTTGGACTTTCACGTTTCATACGAGAAATTCCAAACCAGAGAGTCTGCTTAGCAGGATTTCAACGTTATGCGACCGTTACACTCACATTATTTCACACACGTGGTCAACACACTAATCAAAAAATGAGAAGGGTGTTTTTGTGGTGTATCTTCTTACTGGTGGTAGCTGACAAATTCAACCGGATTTCATCCTTCGTTGACGAAAGGGGAACAAAAGCCTACCAGCAAGTGATTTGGTTTTGAATTCCACGTTTAATGCAAGTATTTCCAAACCAGATTGTCTGCTGGTTAGTATAGGGTGACCATAAATTGGACCATTAGACTTTATCCTTCGACACAATTGGAAGGAAGAGGGAGGGAGTGTTTTTGCTGTGTGCTTTCCCCTGACGGTAGATGACAGGGCAACCAGATTCACCGTGTATCGGAGGAAGGAGTGCTATAGCTTGCGAGCAGGAATTCTGATTTGGAATTTCACATTTCATACGAGAAATTCCAAACCAGAGAGTCTGCTTAGCAGGACCTCAACATTAGGTGACCGTTACACTTACCTTACATTATTTGAGACATGTGGTCAACACACTGATCAAAAAATGCGAGGGGTGTTTTTGCGGTGTACCTTCTTACTGGTGGTAGGCGACAAATTCAACTGGACTTCATCCCACGTTGACGAAAAGAGAACCAAAGCTTGCGAGCAAGTGATTTGGTTTGGAATTCCACGCTTAACGCGAGAAATTCCAAGCCAGATTATGTGCTCGCTAGGTTAAAGATCATAAATATTTTAATGTGACTATTAGACTGATGTCATTCGACGACGCTAGTGAGAAAAACAGAAGGTGTCTTTGCTGCGTACTTTCAACAAACGGTAAATGACAAGTTGAACTGTTGAACTGGATTGATGCTATGTCAGATGTAGGAGGGCTATAGATGATGATGAGGAATTCTGGTTTGAAATTTCACGTTTTATGCGAGGAACTTCAATCCAAAAAGCCTGCTTAACAGGACCTCAACATAATGTGACCGTTACAGTTACATCATTTGACTCACGTGGTCAACACAAACATCAGATAAATTAAACGAAGGGTGTTTTGCAATGTACTAGCTTTTTATTGGTAGCGAACAAACTGTTCAACTGCATTTAATTGTTTGTTGATGAAAGGAGAACCAAAGCTTGCCTATGCGAGAAGATGATTTGGTTTGGACTCCACATTTGATGTCTGACGCCCATGTCAATTAAGAAACGTGGTAAACACACTCTAAATACCTTAAGGGGGAAACGGATGGGGTTTTTTTTAGAATGCTCTACACTAACCTACTAAAAGTGTTTATTTTTGACATCGGAATGAAAGGATAAAGGATATTTAGGCCAATAATTAACGGAATTTCTGATACTCAGACCCTCCCTCTTGAAAAGGGCTTAGATAGTGTACGCTTGGAAGGTGAACGATGCGACCATGAGGTTTATTTCGGCACCAACTGTCTTCGACACACTCTTCAGGAAATAAAGGGATTCTTTCGGTAGTTAGCTCCCTCAGATGCGGTAAATCACAAATTCAACCAGATAAACCCTTTATTGGAGAGGGAGTGCTATACTGCCTGAGAGCAAGAATTCTGGTTTGGAATTTCATGTTTCATGCGAGAAATTCCAAACCAGAGAGTCTACTTAGCAGGACCTCATCATGATATGACCGTCACACTTATATTATTTGAGACACGTGGTCAACGCACTGATCAAAAACTACGAGGGGTGCCTTGGCAGTGTACCTTCTTACTGGTGGTAGCTGACAAATTCAACCGGATTTCATCCTTCGTTGACGAGAGGAGAACCAAAGCCTGCGAGCAAGTGATTTGGTTTGGAATTCCATGTTTAATGCGAGAAGTTCCAAGTCAGAATATGTGCTCGCTAGGGTGAAGACCATAAATATTTTAGTGTGACTATTAGACTGATGTCATTCGACGACGCTAGTGAGAAAAACAGGTGTCTTTGCTGTGTACTTTCAACAAACAGTAAATGACCTGTCGAACTGGATTGATTCTATGTTAGATGCAAGAGGGCTTTTTACAATAACTGTGTAATTTCTCGTGCGCGGATTGGCTCATTTTTATCATCAATAAGAGTACAGACGGATAGAATTTTAATCTATGCAAACTTTCAAGTTCAACTTTCAGCTGTCAAACTATCAACTTTTTAACCAATGAAATTTTATGGACTTTATTAAGTAGCCAATCAAAAAGCGAGAAAAGCTATAGACATTGCTCGCGTCAATTTGAATAAAATACACTTATCTTTGTTTACGGCAAGTTTACGGCGTCTTTTCCCCTCATTTATTCCCGGCATTTGACCATTTTGGAGTCTTGTTATTGTAAAAAACAAATTGACGTCAGTTTTTTATGCGTCTGTCCTCTTATTGATGATAAATTGCGTCATAACATTGTCAAAGTGGCTGTGGAACAACGAGCCGTCAATTTGTAAATTAGACTGAAGGCTGTTTTTCCAGAATGCTCTACACTAACCTACTAAAAATGTTGATTTTTGACATCGGAATGAAAGGATAAAGGATATTTAAGCCAATAATTAACGGAATTTCGGATACTTATAGACCCCCCCCCCCCTCCCCCCTTGAATAGGGCATCGATAGTGTACGCTTAAAAGATGAACGATGTGACCATTAGGTTTATTTCAGCAAACGCTCAAACCGTCATCGGCATTCTCCTTAGGAAATAAAGGGAATCTTTTAGTACATAACTGACTTAGATGGGGTATATCAGAAATTCAACCAGATAAACCGTTTATTGGAAGATGGAGTGCTATAGCCTGCTAGCAGGAATTCTGTTTTGGAGTTTCACGTTTGAAACGAGAAATTCCAAACCAGAGAGTCTGCTTAGCAGGACCTCAACATGATGTGATCGTTACACTTACATCATTTGACACACGTGGTCAACACCACATCAAGAAAACGAAGGAGTGTTTTTGCAGTGTACTTTTCAATGGCGGTAGCTGACAAAATTTCATCGTTCATTGATGAAAGGAGAACGAAAGCCTGCGACCTGGTGATTTGGATTGGGACCTAGTTTACATTTAATGGGAAAGCTGATCTCAAACCAGATTATCTGCTCTCTAGGACGACCAGTAATGTGACCATTAGACTTCTGTCATTCAACACGCGTGGAAGGAATAGAGGCTGTCTTTGCTGTGTAGTTTCTATCAACGGTAGATCCCAAATTCAACCAGATGAACCATTTATTAGAGGATGGAGTGCTACAGCCTGCAAGCAGGAATTCTGGTTTGGAATTTCACGTTTCACGCGAGACATTCCAAACCAGGGAGTCTGCTTAGCAGGACCTCAACATGATTTGACTGCTACACAAGTGGTCAAGAACACATCAGGAAAACGAAGGGTGGTTTTGCGGTATAATTTCATAATAGTAACTTTGCCAAACGTTATTGTAATAGCATTGATATTAAGTTATTTTTCTCATCCTTTAAAATCGGTAACATGTTTAATGTGAAAGATCCTGTCCCTCGTGGGCTCCCTGCAGGTGTGGCATACAAGTTTTTGTGTGCGGGCTGTAATGCCTGCTATGTCAGCGAAACCACCCGGCATTTTTCCACGCGCGTACGTGAGCACATGTTCAGTGATAGAACCTCTCACATTTTCAAACACTTACAAAATTATCTGCAATGTTGCACTTCATGCTCCAATAACTGCTTCAGTATCCTAAATACCGTAAATCTTCGAATTAGCGCCCCCCCCGCCCCCGTCGCATAAGCGCCCCTCCTATCGGCCGAAATTTAAAATTAGCGCACCCTCCCCTCCCCCCCCCTTTTGTGGACGAGTAATGAGACAACAAAGGATGTATAGTTTTCGTCATGTGGTATTAGATTTGTACATTGTTTCAGTTTGTGAACATGTTTAGTGAACACGTTGAACACGTTAAGCACGGTGCAGCGATTTAAACTTTGGAGGATCAGCTTTTAATATCAATAAACAGCTTATGTTGGTGTTTACGCGCAGATGATGTATTAAAACTGAAAATGATCATGTCAGGCCACGATTTGGGAAAAATTAAATAAGCGCCCCCCCCCCCCCCCCCTCGAATAAGCGCCCCGCCTCGAATTAGAGCCCCCCTCGAATAAGCGACTCCGTCTTCTCCTAAATTTGAAATAAGCGTCCCGGTCGCTAATTCGAGGATTTACGGGAAGAGGACAGACGCATAAAAAACTGACGTCAATTTGTTAATGTGCGTACACTATATATTCAACTCTGTACTTTGTAATTTAAACTGAAGGTGACAGAAGATTCTGTTGAAATATGTTTTTAAAGCACTGTTTTTTCTCAAGATTTTAACATATCTGCTTCTATCCAGACCATAATGGTAGTAGCTGAAGAATTCAACCGGATTTCATCCTTCGTCAGGCGAAGGGAGAACCAAAGCCTGCGAACAAGTGATTTGGTTTGGAACTCCACATTCAATGCGAGAAGTTTTAAGCCAGATTATCTGCTCACTAGGTCGACGACTAGCAACGGTGACCATTAGACTGATGCCATTCGACGCTGGTGCGAAGAATAGAGTGTCTTTGCTGTGTACTTTCAACAAACGTTAGACGGGAAGTTGAACTGGATTCGTCATATGTTAGATAAAGGAGTACTATAGCCCGCGAGCAGAAATTCTGGTTTGAAATTTCACGTTTCATTCAAAGACCTCCAAACCAGAGAGTCTGCTTAGCAGCACCTGAACACGTTGTGACCGTTACACTTGCCTTATTTGGCACAGGTGGTCAACACACTGGGAAAACGAGAGAGTGTTTTTCGCAGTGTACGTTCCACCGGTGGGCGGACAATTCAACCGGATTTCATTGCTCGTTGACTTAAGGAGAACCAAAGCCTGCGAGCAAGTGATTTGGTTTGGAATATTACATTTAATGCGAGAAGTTCCAGGCCAGATTGTCTGCCTCGCAAGTCGACTATCAATGCGACCATTAGACTTAGGTCATTCGAAGCTCGTGTGTGTAAGTGTAATTGTTGTGTGCTTTCTACTAAGCCGTAGATGACAAGCCACCTTAAATTTTCGAAACTTTAAGGTGGTTCTGAACCCTATGTACAGAATTTTTTTAAACCTTACCAAAAGTTGCGTCTTATAATGCTTATCAAAAGTTCAAAATGTTCAAATGTTCAAATGTTGTTTATAATGGTCAATGCGCTTAGCTACACCTAGCTAGTTCACGGGCATGCCACTTAAACTGAAAGAAACAAATATATCAACTAAACATTTACAAGAATGACCGAGGAGTTGAACTAGGGTCTACTGAGAAACAACTCCAGCTTTTGATAATATAAAAAAAACTGACCGTGCCGTTCTTGAATTATAAGCCCCTAAAGCTGTAATTAAGGGTGCTTTTAGGAGGTCATGCTGTTGCTATGGTAACCTATTCTGTCACGAAAATGATAACAATATGTTAACCCATGATCGGGTAGTTTTTTGATATCATGATTGTAGCATCAAGTGATAAAGAGTGGTTATAACGACCCATCAAAATCTAAGTGCTGGAAACTGTTTTAAGCCACCTTAAAATGGCGAAGTCTTAGGACCACGCGTGATGAACATATCCTTAAGCTTGTGAGGAAATGCATAGATGGTGGTGTCCTTGACATTTTATTAGCTATTTTGTTTTCAATATAAGTACATTTGTACTCGCTCAACCCGGCAAAGCAATCTTTTACATCTACCTGCAATAAGAACGGAAACAGCCAGGAGATCTTTTCATTATCATAGAAGTACGGTTTTTAAAAAAATACTGTAAATGTACATAAATTTGAAGATATTACTATGGTAGTTATAGGCTTTTCATAATTGTTGTAATATACTTTCTTATACATTTTTTTAAAATATATATCCTGTTATTGTGTAATATATGTTAGGTAATAGCTTCTGGGCTCCTATTGATAGCAGAGATGCTTTGTAAGCTCCCTGAATCGACCACCCTGACGTTTTTACTGTTAGATGTTTTTACTTTTAAATAAAGGCGTCTATCTATCTATCTATCTATCTATCTATAGCCGTGCGAGAAAAAAAGTTAAGTTTGGAATTTCATGTTTCATGCGAGAAACTCCACGCAAGAGAGTCTGCTTTGCAGGACCTCGACACCACATCCGATAAACGAAGGGGTGTTTTTGCAGCGTACTTTTCACTGCTGGTAGCTGACAAATTCAACCGGATTTCATTCAGTGTTCTTTGACAAAAGAAGAACCAAAGCCTGCGGACCTGATGACTTGCTTTGAAATTCCACATTTAATGCGAGAACTTATTCCAAACCAGACTGCCTGGTCAATCAATCAAATCAATCAAATCAATCAATTAATTAATCAACCAATCAACAAATCAATCGGTCAGTCAGTCAATCAATCAATCAACTTTTATTGCGCACTATTTATAGAATTCATTTACAATAAATCAGTATAATAAAGTAAATATGAGAAGAGAAATATACGTTGCATGTGGCTATGGAAAGAGAAAAAAATGTGATTGGTAACAAGAGAAACCATTGGCTTTCGAGCTGGTTACCACCATGTTAAGGTAAATGCGGGGAAAAAATACATAACGCAGGAATTCATTACTGAAAATACATTACAGTCTACACTGTTACTACATTATACATTGTTGGTCGTCGCTAGGACGATCAACAATGTGACCATTAGACTTCTGTTACTCAACAGAAGTGTCTTTGCTGTGTACTTTGGACGGTAGATGACAAGTTCAACCGGCCTCCCCGTTTATTGGAGGATGGAGTGCTATAGCCTGCGAGCAGGAATTCTGATTTGGAATTTCACGTTTAATGCGAGAAACTCCAAGCCAGAGAGTCTGCTTAGCAGGCCCATCAACATGATATTATGGTACGCTTTACGCTTATGTAATTTGACAAACGAGGTGAACACACCCTAGATACCTGTGGGGAAAACGAAGGGGTGTTTTTGCATTGTACTTACTACTAATCTGCCATCAGGTAAGTAGAAATGAAGAGAGGTCATGATCGTTGGTTAACAGCAAAATCATAATATTGAGCGCCACCGAGAGGTGCAAAACGTTTGAGATAAAGCACAGGAACTCTGATATTTGTAGTATTTAAAGACGTACTACATATAAAAGAGGGTTATCTAAGGAATGTGTTGGTTGAATTGTTACTATGACCAATCAAAACTATAAGAATATTAGCTAATCTGATTGACATTCACCAAGCCCGATAGTAATTGCCCCCAAAACGACAGTGTAGCAACATGTTTGTAAGGGTGCTGAACATTAAACTGACTGTATATACAATTCATCTTAAGAGCAGAACCTAAACGCTGACAGTTTTCTCCTCTAAAACTCACCACTTTCAGACTGAACCTGATTTATCGTTCGTTGGTGGTGGAAGAGCCAAAAGCCAGCGAGCAAGTGATTTGGTTTGGAATTCCTCATTTAATGCCAGAAATTCCAAACCAGATTGCCTGCTCGCAAGTATAGGCCGACGACTATTAATTTGACCATTACACTCATGTCCTTCTACACAACTGGGAAGAATAGGGAGCGTTTTGGCTGTGTGCTTTACCTTGATGGTAGATGACAGGGTCAACCAGATTCACCGTGTACTGGAGGAAGGAGGGCTACAGCCTTCGAGCAGGAATTCTAGTTTGGAATCTCACGTTTTATCTGAGGACCTCCAAATCAGAATGTCTGCCTAGCAGGACCTCAAAACAGTGTGACGGTTACACTTACATCATTTGACACACGTGGTGGTAGCTGACAAATTCAACCGGATTTCATCGTTCATTGGTAAAAAAAGGACTAGAGCCTGCGACCTGGTGAAACCACGGACGGACGATCCTTTGCAATGCAAAAGAGGGACTGCTCAATCAGTACCAAAGTGACGTCGCTTTTATGACGAGAAATATCTTGATTTGAGTCGATTCATTGGATGGTACAAAACTTGCCAAAGAAAAAACATAGAAATTGCACTCACTAAAACATGTATTAAAGTAGCCAAGTCGCCGTGATGGTTTAAGACCTTGCCACAACCGTTTTGTATATTAACTTACAACTTCACAGATAATTAAACACAAGCCATTATATTCTTGACATAGACATCTCCTCGAGTATTTGTTTTGGGAAATGTTTTATTTACTTTGCATAAAACTTCCATTGACCTTAGTAACCAAGTATTCTAATTTCTACAGCTTACTTTTCACACAACTGTGACTATAACAACTTACTATGCAAAATGTTCAACCTTGTCTTAAGTTACAATTAGTTTTTCTTGTGTAATAAAAGAAGGAAAACAAACTTTTGGACTGTCTCTAGGCATGAAATACACCTATCTGTCAAGTCACTATGATTAATTAGAACCCGCCAAAATACGGCAATTAGCCACCTGGAATACAGCGCAGTATTCCATGACAAGTAGGGAAATCCGCGGGAAAAGTCAGGAAACCAGTTCGGCAAGTCTTGTTTTTGTTGTTGTTGTTTTTGTTTTGTTTTTTTTTTTCACAAGATTGGTCGAGATCAGATAGCCGGTTTGTCCTGAATAGTGCGACCTGGTTAAACGAGCATTTTAGACCAACATGGAATTAACAATAGATCACTATCGATATATTAAAATTCAGCTTTGTAGTGAGGCCTAGAGGACACAAACAAAAGAAATGAATAAACATAGTCATTCAATTTCTTTTGTTTGTGTCCTCCAAGCCTCACTGTCAAGCTGAAGTTTAATATATCGAAAACGGTCTATTGATTCATACTTTAGAGTACATCATCGAGTTCTGACGCACGCGGAAAATTTGGAGTGTAGGAAAGAAGGGTAAGAGAGTACTCTGGCTTCTTCAGTGCTCTCCAAACTCACCTTACCCTATAAAAAAAAACATTAATTGCATCATAACTTGATGATACACAGCAAAGAAAATGAATCAGTTGTTTCATAACATTGCCAATGGCAATATATTTCTCTGGCAAAGTGTAGGTTACTTTGCTCATGCATACCTACCTACAGGCCCTTTCCACACTTCGCCGGAGAAATTTGAAAACGCCGCTTAATTTCTACGGTTAGTCCTACCGTCCAAAATAATCCGGTACGAAAATGGAACTTTTCGAAAAACGTTCATCAAACCGGAGGAATTTGAAAACGCCGGCTTCGCGTTTTAGTGTGCATGGAAAAGATTTTGAAAACGAATCTTTTCGAAAATGATGACATCACGATAATCAGGTGATTTCCCTGCCCGAGTTTGCCTCAAACACGAATCCAAAATGACCGGTGATTGTTGCGTTATCAAAATTTCTTGTGCGGACGGAATTTGATACGTTTTCAGGGCTAGTAAAAACGCCGTTTTCAAGTGTGGATGGGACTTGAGTTAGATAGCGTGGCCTTGGTAGCTATATAACAACAAAATTTTAAAACTTAATTCTCATATTTCGTGTAGTATTTAACAATTAGATTGTGAGCTTGAAATTTGTGTGAAGCAATAGATGTTACATTGAGGCCGAAAGCCGACCAACTATCTCCTCACAGAAATCGAGAACGGCAAGTCTAATTGTTTACGCAGGATTCTAGCAATATATTTTTTTCAAATAATTTTATGACGATTTTCTATTAATTTCCACATTACTAAGGAGTATTACACTTCAAGGCTTAACAAAATCTCACCGGACTGAATTATCATTATTTGAAACTTTTTCGCTATGTACGCGATGTCATCAATTCTTTCAAGAATTTTGAGAATTTGAAGTCGCATGTCCTTAAATGTCCTTCTTTTAGTCTTCGGGAATTGAATTATCTAATAATATATTTTCCTCTGAAACTTTGGAATAAAGAGAAGACATCGCCATTTTTCAGACCACACTAATTACAGCACAGCCAATCAAATTGCGGCATTTGCAATTACAGCACACTGGAAGAAAACTACTAAAAGCATCTATATCTGGTGTTATTTTCGCCTAAAAATGAAAGCTAACCATTCTACGTAGGTTAACCGGTAGTTGCCTTTAAATTAAGCTACCCATTCAGGGTAAAACTAGTACCACAACCCAAACTCAAACTCCAACATCAACTGGAACTCTCGACATGGTCAATCCCCCTGATTAGCAGGCTAAGCATAACTCTTCATACGTGCAAGGTCGCGAGACTAAACCTGCCAATGGACCATCCTCTGCTCATGAGAAATTTAAAATTTTCCAAGCAAAACAACTAAATATTATGTCTTATCAAGTGAGGATGAAGGGTAAGAGAGTTAATCTCCCAAATGTCCTTATTATCAAGGTAATCTCTCTCAAGTTACTTTTGGGTATGGTATCCTGTTCTCTAAACACGTTGCATAGATGTTCTCACGGAGGATGAAAATACTTGTAAAGCTGCTTAGGCTGTCCACATTACAGGACTGGCTATTTCTCGACCCTCCTACAACTTCAAAACGGGAAATGATCGTAAAGTAACACGAGAGAGGATAAAACTTGGAAATAAATACTATAGTTATAGGGACTAACTCTCTCAGGCTTAATCCTCTCTTAGTTAATGAAGCAGTGTCCAAAACACTATATCTGCTCCACTTTGTAGTTATTAACAGTTCAGACCCCGTTATAAGTGTTGGCAAATGTACCTGACATGTTCGGGTATTTTAGTCCAAATTCATGTCTCAACTGACACCATCTGAGTGCTTTTCGTTGGGTTTTTATCACCATCACATTTCTGAACTGCAAGTAGTTCCTTCTGCAGCACGCGAAGCTTTTTGTTTATTTCTGCCAACTGAGCCATCAATACTTTGGTAGATAACTTTACATCCTTGATGTTGTTGACCATTTGAACTTTAAAGTGAAACTGCAGCACTGATTCCTGTTTGAAGCGTGTGACGTTGTAACTGACAAGTGGGGTTGTCTTTTGCTTTATATTTTCAGCATCGTCTCGCGCGCCTTGCTCGCTGTCGACTGGTTCCTTCTTTGGAGTGCTTGTGCTAAAGGTGCTCTTCTTGTCAAAGGGAGACGATTCATCCCTGAATTTCTCTGAGTGTTCGTTGATAATTTTTTTGGTTTTAGGCAATTCGTTTTCTTTTGGTGTAGCACGAGTAGAGATGCCATCTACCTCGTAATCTTTCTTGACAGCCTCGCTTTTTTGTGCCGAATTTTCGTCGATGCTAGCATCCAGTTTCAGAAATTCTTGTATTTGTTCTTGGATTTGATTTTCTTTGTTCTCATCAATCTCCAGCACCACCGGCTCTTCCTCATCCATTTTAGGGCCATCTTGACCTTCATTTTGTATCTGATCTTCATCCTTGCCGGGATAACTGAAAACCATCGCCTCTTCATTCACTGAAGCTTCCTGTACTTCTCCCTGTTCTCCTCGTCCCTCTTCTTCGTCTTCCGTGTTGTCTCGTTTATTCTGAACGTATGTGGGTATCAGTGGCTCCTCTTCAGACAGCTCTCCCATTTGTTCTTCGAAAGGTTCTTCCATCTGTGCTTCGGAAGGCTCTTCCACTTGTGCTTCTCCATGTACTTCATCTGTTTTCATCTTGTCCTCATTCTTTATCAAAAGCTGAGGTTCTGTCTCAGTCACTGTTTCTTCTCGCAATGTGATCTCGCTCAATAGCAGGTCCTCTCTTTTTTCTTTGGAGGACAGCGCGATAGGTTCTTCTTGCACATGCTGTTCCTCACTGATTTCGTTTTGCGTCTTGTTCTCATAAGTTAAAATTATCCCATCTTCGTCTATTGGAGGCAACTCTTGGGCAGCATCGTGCAACGGACCTTTCCTCTCCTGGTATGTGGATATGACTGGTTCCTCCACGCCAATGATGCTGCGCATTCCAATCTCTACAGCTCCGCTCATTTCACCCACACTCCTAGTGTTGAGAGCTTCTGTGGAAACCACGGTATCAAGACTTTCTTCAGAGCTTGTGATTTCTCGATCACGTTCTGATTTGATATTTTCCAAAGAGACTTCTGGTGCTACTGCAAAATTCTTCTTTGGGTAAGTGGAGGTATCTTCTTCAATCACCATTTGTACACTTTCTGCCCTGCTTTCGTCTGTTCTGCTATTTTGTTCTGCATTTCCCTCTACGTTCTGATTGTCTTTAATGGAAATGACGGCTGATTGCAGTTTGAAATGGAACGTTTCCACTTCTGACGATACAGGACTTTGGTCCTGGGAGCTCACTGATTCCACCTTCAAGGTATCTGTTGCCAATTTCGTGTCTTGGTTTAGTGGTTTTTCGATTTCTTCATTTTGCGGCACATCTTGGAGAACTGCATTGACAACCTTTACTTCTGAAGACGTTTCCTCCACTAGAGCTTCTTGTCCCTCAATTTCGTTGCTCACTTCGCCATTACTTTGAGGTTCAACTATCTCGTTGCCTTCCTCTACCACTTCGACACTTGTCGATAACTCTTGGGCACTTGCCGTTGGCACTTCGGTTATTGTTTTTGATACTTCAGCACCTATCGATGACACTTCAGTAATTGTCGTTGACATTTCGGCACTCCCTGTCGACTCCTCCAGCGACATTTCGCTTCCAACGCTCTCAAAATCAGCTGAATCAACGCTTCGCCTCTTCAAGCTGTCAGAGGAGCCGTGCTTCGAGCTTCTTTTGTCGCTTTTAGATTTTCTTCCACTGACTCTAAAAATTCCAAACTTCTTTTTCGTTTTTGGCGAGGCAGAATCTTCCTGACCACCTACTTCAATCTCAGCAACGTTAGTATCATTGGCAACGTGGCTGTCCAGATCTTTCGAGTCCCTTTTTTTGCTTTTCTCTTTCTTCTCCTTCTTGCTTTTCTCTTTCTCCTCTTTTTTGCTCTCTAAACGAAGTACAAACGCAACAAAGGATACGTTAATGCAACTCTTTTTTAGCGTGTGTGTGTGAGATTAGTAAATATGTAAAGTTTCATGAGAATCTATAGCAAACTCATGCATGACAATATGGGACCCCAAATTTGCCAATTTGTACAAAGAAATGTGTGCCACCCTCTGGCGTACATTTCTTTGAAAAATTGTCAAGTTTGGTGTCCCATATTGTAATTAGTTTGCAACAGATTCTTAAGATACTATGCATATTTACTGAATTCGACATGGCAAATGGATCTATTAACGTGTGTTTTTTTTCTTTTTTGAAAATACGAAAAATTGCTTATGTTGAGTGACATTGGTAAAAGTGTCATTGAAACATCTTCTTTGTCTGGGAATAGTTCTTGCTCAGACGCGACAGTACTGGAAAAAAGCCAAGCATGAGCGAACCAATCCTTCAATTGTATTAGATAATCTCTGTTATTTGCGTTGAGCGAATATTTATTTATGTTGACAATTTAATTAAAAATACAATTCATGCTTGAGTATCCTGTGACACTGTATTGATTGATAAAAGGGGCTTTTTTGACGTCACGTCACTTGTGATAGGAAGTTACGCAATATTCGACAAGTATACTAAGTCGAGATCTTTCTCCCGCACGGGATATATTGTTTACAGGTTCAGTTCAGGATAAATTGCTTTTTCTTGCGTTGTACGACTTTGCGCAGGATTTTCGGAAGATTTAATTTAGCGACCACTGCGCCCTCCAGTAGATGCCTACTCGTCTCGAAATTCTGCTCTTTATAAAGCTAGTGTTCATAACATTATGCTTACATTAGCTAAACTTACAATTCTGCTCGCATCGTGCTCTTAAGCTACTCCGGTCAGTAAAATGGCAACTTAGAAAAATTCGCTTTAATCACTGAGTTTCGTAAATATTTTTTTTGACTCTTTAGGTCGTTATATTGTTATTTGGATTATTTTATGAGTAATGGCGCTACATCTATGACCGGTCGTTCTTTGTTTCCCGCATCTTCGATAGAATGTATTTGTGTGACTGGTATTGATTTTTCTCACCGAGTAAATCCATCCTAACCATCTATCGCTGCGACGTTTACCTCTCTGCATAAACAGTTGGACCCCGCTAATTTAAACCCGGTTATTTCGAATTCCCTGATATTTCTAACTCAAAACCATTTCCCCTGGATTTGTCCTCCAGTCATTCACTTTCGGCTCTTTCGAACTCCCTCCATTTCAAACGGTTATTTTTCGTTTCCCCTGAGAGTTCAAAATAGCTCGGTTTAAATGTATAACTGAAGCAAGTGAAGAAGTTATTGGAGGATCAAAGAGGAAAAGAATGAGGTGTTTTACCTTTCTTTGTCTTGTCCTTCTTTTTCGTCTTGGTGGACAACGGGTCTGAAGAACCTTTCGAGTCTTTTGAACTCATTTTGTCAAGAACTTGGCAATTTAAGTTCGTCTGTCGAGGCAATATCCGATAACAAGAGAGTAATGGAAAGCAACTCACGCACTGTTTGTATGCGCCTTTGTACCTCAAGTACGGCCGCTCCTGATCCTGATATGAGCCTTTGTGCGTAACGCACTGCCGATCTAAACTGTACAAAAATAATAAAAAAATAACATTAATAATCATAGATAAATAAACAAATAAAAGACCGGTCGTTATAAGAAAAACATAAGAAATCAAGGGGGAAGGAATTAGATAGCGAAGTGAAAGAAGCATAAAGAAGTGAAAGAAAAAGATTATGGCACCTAAAGAACAGAACTGTCCTTCTCGAAAAACACATTTACGACAGAGCAGACGATCCGTAAGCTTCATAAGTATGAACGCTGTACATGTATTGCGTGGGCGAATAGTCTCACGATGGTTAGCGTGTATTCTTGGTATTCACTTCAGGATGTTGGACGTCTCAACCAGTCTAATGGCCACGTCAAAAAGAGTTACTTCAGCACAAGAACACTCCTAATGATCGTAAACGCGACCGACATGAAAAATTCACCAGGTCACGCTTATCAGGTTTTCTACTGAAATATGTCTGAGATTCAAAAGAGGTTGCCTTTTTTGGTAGACTAGAGAAAGCAGACTCCTATCTCTTACATTTTTTAGTGTAATTAATTTTCCATGACACGAAAAACGATACAGTCAAATAACCCCAAAGGGGTTATCGCAGTTGAAAATGCTCTAGTATGTTTCGTCTGAAATAGCATTATTATGAAGGAGAAAAGATAGATGTCTTCTGTCGGAAGCGGGGGTACTAAATTCATTCAGTGTCTGCTCCTCTGGTTCCTCTCCTCTACTCCCTACCGCTCGCATCTGCTTTTCTGGCACTGTAATCAGTAATGTCCAGGACCTTGAGGGGTTTTGTGTTGTTCATTCAATAACAGAAATATTTCGGGACCTTTGATTGATTCTGAAGGATCCAGTTTCGCTGAATTCGAGAAGGGATAGGTCAAGATGGTAATATTGAATTGAAGACTCTTCAACGCTTACGACTGTCTGTACCTCTTCAATGCTTACGGCTGTCTGTCAATTATACACAGGGCGAATGGCTGCTATGGTTCACAGCACTTAATGTAATTAACCAGGCTTAAAACAGCGTGATAATAAAGACGAAAGTGTGCTTATCGATCGCAGCTTTCACTTCAGTGTCTTTAATATTTGTGGAAGTAGCGTTTGTCTTTCGTCCGTCTGTCGCTCGATTACGTGCATGCAAATATTGTTTGCGCAGTGGGATACTGCAATTTGTTTTTTCACGCCAGCTTCAGCCTTACCAGCTAAATCAAGTGAGTAGTCTTATAATATACTTCAACATTTTACATTGAGAATAAAACTTACCTTGAAGACAAGCGAGCACCGATGGTGGACAACTCCTTATCCGAACGTATCCTGAAACCCGGGCCTGAAACTCGTACAGCAAGATACAGATGTTGATGATTTTCAACTTCAATGTAACGCACGTTGCAGTACAAAAGCTGGCACAATCTGTTGCTATTTCTTTGATTAACCGGGTGGAATGGATTCTGATAACCGCAGAGTCCGTTATCGTCGCAGAGACGCTCGCCAGATTGGAATGACGCGAAACGTCACTGTGCATGGGAGATCAAATAACAGGCATCAAATGGCGCACGCGTCTAGACCTATTTGACAGCAAACATGTTGATAAAGGCTGCTTAATCAGCCATGCAGTCAGCAGACGGGTGGGCTAAATAGCTATAGAATATAGGTAATCAGTAGGGGTCAATCATGATAAATTAAAAATCTTGAAAAGCACATCACTTAGTGGAGTCTTAAGGCGGGGGTACACATGAATTTAAGTGAAATTTTAGGAAGTTTAAACAGGGATTAAAAGGATAAAAAGGGGTTTGGAACACCACCAGACAGTTGATTGCCCCTAAAAGGGCACCCCGGGTTGGTGGGCAACTGTTTGGTGTACGTTTACCAATTTCTAACTTCAAATTCTAATTTTAGAACAACATCAAATCTTCAAAATTTCCTATTTCCATAAATTTTACTAATCCTTTGAGAAAAACTATTTATCCTCAGATATACCTAAAAATCACCAAAACATTTACAAAACAGCCCAAAACGTAGCTATGTGAAATGAGCAGAGAGATTTTTCACTGCTTGAAACGTGAACGAGATATTTGCATTCAAACCATAATACCCAGCAAAAATATGGCCTTCATGTTAACCCCCGCCTTAAACACTGTCCACTTCTAAATTCTTTAGCGCTTCAGGGTGTTCCGATCCACGGTCAAATGACTGAATCCAGTCCAAAAGAAAGCCAAAACATAACAAGATGTGTGTCCACTGCTTAAGACCAAAGGGACAACACCGTCAATAAAGGCACAGCTTGGTTGCGAAAATGCAAATTTGTGCCGCTGAATCCTGGAGTCATGGCGCGTTGTGAACTCAACTGAGTAAAGTGTAAACTAAACATGCTTCAAAATCTCATTAAACCCAGCATGTACCCTAACAAAAGCAGAATGAAATTTGCAATACCACGAAATTTCGATTGTTAGCCCTAGGACCAAGGGGAGGGTATTCGAAAAAGGGTATGGCTGTTGAGCCGTTTTAGTGAAACAGGAAATTAATTTGGACCGTTGTGGTCTGAAATAGGGTAAGGTTTGTACTCTGGTCTGAAACCTGCGCGATCAGGCGTCTACGTTTTTATTTTGCCATTTTGTTTTTCTTTTTTTGAACGGGGAGGGTGTTTTAGATGAAAACGATTTTCTCCCTTTTAAATCGGGGAGTCTGAAGCCACTCTTAAACTAGCTGTTAACGCAAATAGTTAGCCGCGTAATTTTCTAGAGATTTTAGAGGTCTCGGCGAAATTTGATATAGATAATTTAGATAATTTGGGGTCTGAAACAGAATAATTTTTAAGGCATGAGTTTCACGAGGCACGCGCCGCACAGACAAACATTTCGGGAAGTACCACCTCCCCCCCAAACCCTGTGCTTATACAACTTGGCAAGTGGTCACAACTGCTTAGGAGTGAGCTGAAGAGGAACGAGAGCCTGAACTATGGGTGCGAATTTTGAGATTCATTTTTCATTTACTGGTGTGGTCTAGGATCTCTAAGCTTATGACATCAATAAATATCTACATGCATATGCCCTCGATACAACACGTTGGGAACAAAATAACTTTGAAGCACTGGACAGCTTTTTCGGTACCAGGACTCCTTCGGTACATTGCTTCGTTTCACCGCACTTGCCACTTTCTACCTTGGAACCTCTAGTTTGAGTCACCTACATTAAGTGAAAATTTCCTTAACGGGACGAAATGGAGGAAATGGAAATGAAATGAAATGGGAAATGGAGGCCATGTATCACCTGGCTCCCTCTCTCATCGCTCATCAAAGGCCCACTGAAAACAGTTTGTAGAAACTATATTCTTGAACTTATACGTGGCTTATACAAAGGACGTTTTGTCCAAACGAGTTTCGTTGAAAAATTCGGGCGCCCGCTTTTTCAGTCGACAGTCCCCCATCCCCATACTGACCGAGAGCCTGGAACAGGCTAAATCAGCCTTCGGTTGTCACGCACACTTTTTTTCACGCGTCGCGTATGTTGACTTCACCGAATGCATTTTGGGATAAGGGGAGCCCCCTTTTGTAATACGCACGTGCTCGAGCAAGATTTTAATACGAAACCTTATTTTGAGCTGTGAATTTGCCGACAGGATGGGCGGTGCGTCCATCTCAGAGTACAGAAAATTCGTTTTCTCTCTGTGTGAAGATCTTTCAATCACAAATTTGCATTCGATGAAGTTTTTATGCCGAGACCTGCTGACCGCCAGGGAACTTGAATCCATCGGCGACAGCGCTACAGAGTTTATTCTGGTTCTCGAACAAAGGAAAGAGCTTGGAAGCAAGAACTTTAATCTTCTGGAAGATCTACTTAAACAGATAAAGCGAGAGGATTTGGTGAGGAAACTGAAGGAGTTTAAACGGAAACAGCACAGAGGAACTGACCCTGTCGTTGCCGATAAACCGAAGAACAGATTTCCACTTTGGAAATACAATCTACAAGACGATGTGACAGACGCGACAGACGCCAAAGTGCCTACTGCCCACCCTGCAAATAGAGATGAGGATCAGGATGGTCAAAAAACAAGTATTACTCCACGTGGTGAGTTATACATTATGTTAAAGTTATTATTCAAAAGAACTCAAAATCAAAACATCTCAAGACCTGCGTGCGTAGGCACAATGTTATTGCTTTGTCATGCGTGATGCGTCACGCCATTTCCGCTAAGTTTTTATTCATTCTGAGTTGACGCCGTCACGCTAAACTCGTTCTCTGGCACGAAATTAATTTTCGTTAAATTTTAACAAAATCCAAGTCCTTTTTATATCTCTACTGATCAATCGTGATTAAACTCGAACTCCCACTTTGCCTGAAAGCACAAAAGAGTCTCGCTGGGAAGAAAACTTCTTTGGCAATTGCAAGTTTCAAGAGGAAAACCCCGAATGGAGTGGTTTTAGTGTACTTTTATACAGAGGAAAACAATGCTCTAATTTAAAAAAAAAATCACAGGAAAAGAAACGTTCAGTAATGCTGATCCACAGTCGCTAGCGACAAGTTCTGAAAATTCGACCTGTATTGCCTTAGACTGATGAAAATGGAAAGAGATTAAGCTCAATTTAATCACGTAACGTGTCGCACAGCGGGAAAGAGAGCTGGAGTTTGTTTTAAACAAATAATTAAATTTTCAAGGAAAAGATTCCACTAAATATATTCTTTGTTTTATTCTAATACACCTTATTTTAACATCTCTACATTTCTGTATGACATCTCCAGGTTCTTGTTTTTGGCACTTTCATAAATTTTAGGCACGGAGCCGTGTTACCTGCTCGGGATTACCCGCAGTGTCCCGCAAGAAAACAGTGTACTTTAATTTCTGCCATACAATAAATCCTTTATTGACAAAGCTTGTTCAATCAATTTGGTTGGATATTGCCCCCGACTACACGCAAAACAAAAACAACAATGACTCCAATATCTTTCTAGTCATCTTGACCTCACTCTTCAGCTGATGATTCAGCTCAGTAAATCATAATAACTATATTGCTGGAGTTTAGTTGAATCTAACGCACTTTCTTTTCTGCAATCTTCTCAGGGAGTATTTTGTTTTTGTTTTTGTTTTTTCACTCCTAGACAATCAGGTTATGTTGAGGGACGTCAGTGCTGACTTGTATGAGAAGCTTGGCTTCTTGTTAAACCCCGCGTCATTTAGGGGTTCGTGGATACATCTGGCTGGCAAGCTGGGCTATACCAACACTCATGTCGCCAATTTTAAATTGCGACCCACGCACAGCACCCAGGTGATGCTAGAGGACTGGGCCCAGCGAGCGGACGCTACTGTGTTTAAGCTGTACCAGGCTGTCCAAGCGATCGGACGAGAGGATGCTGCGCGAGAGCTGGAATCAATGTTAGTTCGATTGTGCACTACTGTATAGAGGTGACAATTAACGTTGTGACGTAACGGTAGCAGGCCAAATTTGAAACAAAAAGGCGCAAACTAGTTCAGCCCTTGGTTGCTTTTCTGTGGTCAGTGGCGTTGCCAAGTAACATGATGTTAACGCAGGCAAGCTATATGTAGCCTGCGAGCAGGCTCTTCGGGGAATCAGGCCTTTTTCGGGCTTCACGGTAGGGGGGAGTGAAGAGCCTGTTTGCGTGATCGCCGGCTAGCTTTATGAGGTCTGTTTGCAAGGCAGTTGTAAATATGCCCTGATTTTAGCCTTCGAACAGGCATGGATTATTGCCTTTTTCTACCAAGCTCTTGGTCGGTGGTGTAAATATAGTTATAAATAGCCGGGAATTCCCTCAAAATTGAACGAGCCTCTAGGCGAGCGAGTTGAGTGCAGTATCACAAGAGTATAATTATTTATTGTATGACTGAACGCCTGAGCATAATCTGCATTCCATGCAGTGCAAGTTAGAAATTAACTATAAATTTTCTTGCTCTCAGCCACTCTCGATGATGTAATTTTCCCAGTCGTTTATAATCGATTCATAACCTGTGATAAGGCGTTCGCCTGATCGCAAGCCATTAGGTCCTTAAATAAAAAGACCAATTTATGTCTTCATAAATTCTTGTTAAAATGGGACAACCATGAGAATTACGTGTGGATTGCGCGACATGCAATAAGATAGGGTAGGGTTTCACAAGCCAAAGTTCAGTGCAATCTGCAGGCTGAGCCAATCAGCGTGGTTTTTATTTCACTGACAATCAACTCCTAGGGCATTGAACATAAGCCTCGTGTTTATTCATTCTTTCGCTCTAGCGGGCAAACATTATCTTGCTTGCTTTAGTTTGCTTTGTTCCAGTACAATTATTTTCCCACCCTCCCCTCCCTATGTCATTAGCATGTCATGCACTATAGTACACACACACAATATACTTAACTTTCTATACCCTCTGAGTATTCCAGACTAGACCTTTTAATACATGATATTACATATAACATGTATTGGATACAAAAATGTTACATACAAGACAAATTGATGTAAGATATATTGAGATCTATGATGAATATAAGATGTTACAGTTAGCAGCCAGAGCCAACGCTATTCAGACTTGCAGCGTATCTGCATCATAAACACTTAACGAACAGAGTAGCCCTGTCTACTTTGATGGACTATGTACATACTTGTAGTACGGAGTTAAGCTTTGGTTCTGTTCGTGTTTTATCTGATATTTTCTTGAAATGAATTGTTAATGAATTTTTGGTTGGGCCTTCGGTTCAACATATTGCTACCCCTCTAGTATCTCACAATGACATTGCGATCTTAAATAAATTGTTACAGTTTGCAATTATGTTTTTTCTTGAGAACTTCATAACTGCACTCAGAAATAAATCTTAGGGGTAAATTTTTTCTATGTTCTGTAATCTTGAATTGAAATAAAAAAATAAACTTTGGGTTGGGATGAAGTGCTGCCATACAGGTCACTTTTTGCCCCATAGACTCACAGAATGAATTGGTTGTCATGGTAACCATGAGTCTATATTGTGACCAGCAGCCCGGCTCCGGTTGTTCGAAAGTCGATTAAAATAATCCGAGGTTAGTGATTATTCCTCGAGTAAATTTCTTTTTTCCGGGAAAACTAATCGGGGGATAAAATGGTGTTCCTGAAAACAGATTTCATCTTCGATTAAATTCGGATTAAGCCGGTAAAACCGGTCTGTGGTGGGAGAAAATGGTGTACCACTAGGGGAGGGAAGGGATAATTATGACGGCTCCTACAAAATCTTGTTGTTGAATAAAAAGAAAAAGAAACCCCAATTTTTATATCTCAACTACATTTGCTTTCTATAAGAACTAATAAAAATGCTTAAGTTAAAATTAGAGTTGTGATAAAAAATCTTTGCAAGATAAACGCTTGGCGAAGCTCACTGAATCATTCATCAGGAGGAAAATCAGTAGGCTCTTGAAAACGCTTACCGGTCTAATTTTCAGCCTTACTTCTTTGTAATTTAGAAATTTAGAATAGCCTCTATTCGGATGGAGGCCCGGTGGCCTCATGGTTAGTGCGCTCGTCCCCCGATCGAGCGGTCCGGGTTCGAGGCCTGGCCGGGGACACTTTGTTGTGTTCTTGGGAAAGACGCTTAACTCTTAGAGTGCATCTCTCCACCCAGGAGTGTAAATGGATACCGGCGAATTATTGGACTAGCATCCCGATGGACTGGCATCCCGTCCAGGGGGAGTAGCCGAATACTCCTAGACGCTTCATGCTACAGAAACCGGGATAAACTCCGGCAGCTATGAGCCATTCAGCTCCAAGGCTTCACTTTCTCTATTCGGATGGGCTAATGAAGTAAGTTTGGCTAGGGAATGACTAGAAAAGAGGAAAGTCATAAACTAAGAAAAGTAGCGAAAGCGGAGATTAATCCTTGGATAGTGCTATTCGAGCTTCGAGGAACAGAATTTAGTCGAAGGATAAATTTACTCCGACGATTAGGACGATTTAATCGCGGGTTATCGCTAATCGGCTCTCGAACAAGCGGGGCCTGGAGAGGAGTAAGGACCTTTTCTAGGGTATTGTGATCGACAGCCCTAAAGAGGAGTAAGGACCTCTTACAGGGTATTGTGATCTGGAGCCCTCAAGAGGAGTAGGACTTCTCTTAGGGGATCGTAACCTACACCCCTAGAGAGAAAGAGGGTGAGTGGGGTTGTGACCCCTCCCCTCTTACCAAGCTAGACTAGTATTCTCTTGCCCTGTTGGAGTACTTCATTCCCAACCTCTTTCCCCAAATATATTGTTGTCTATGTTTCTGTTTCTCATGGGTTGGGAGCATTAAGGGGTTATTGATCGAATCCAAACTCGTGAACAAAAAAATAAAAAAGAATACCGTAAATCCTCGAAATAGCGTCCGGAGCGCTTGTTTCAAATTCAGGAGAAGACGGAGGGTGCTTATTCGAGGGAGACGCTTCATTGAGGGGGTGCTTATTTAATTTTTCCCAAATCGCGATGAGATAGGATCGGGTTTTTCTGTAATATACGGTGTGTGTCAGTCCCTCAGAAGGATCCTGTCTCTTAAAGAACTTCGTAATATAACCCCTTTGGTTGGTCTAGGCATGCTTCACGAGGTTAGCTCGGCTTTAGCCAATTAATGAGGGTGGCAAAGGAAGGGCGGGGGAGAGGGGTACCAATCACACATCACGGTAATTTTTCTACTAAATCACGCATCACGGAGAATTTTTTCACCAATCCCGTGTCACGTAAATAGAAGTAAGTACATCGCCAATTTTACTTTCTCGACCCTAAAAACGTCGTTTAACTGTAGAACTCTGCCGATTCAACCACAGAAACGCATCGGCAAATATCCCAGCCATTTTCCCCCGAAAATGACAATTATTGGCCAAAATAAAAGTCGTGACCGGTACGGGAGACCGGGAGACTCGGTCTGTATCCAGGAGGCTCCTGGATAATCTGTGAGAGTTGGCACCGTCTGTGAACAGGCTTCCGACGAGCGCGAAAAAAAATCTTATAGGGCGAGCGAAGCGATCCTAGCGGGGTGAGAATTTTTCTCTGCGGCTCCAGACTACTCTCGGCTATCTCTACCTGCCTGTTTCTCTCCCTCCCCTATAAAACAATCGGAAGCCTGTTCACAGGCTACGTTGGCAGGGATCTTGCATACGAATTGAGAGAACGTCTCCGCCACCTTTGCCATAACTCGATCCGTCAGCGCTTTTTTAGGATTTCCGCATTCCTGATCATGTAACCAAGGTCAGTAAACCTGTCATCCATCAGTTGTTATTTTTGAAAAAATGTGAACGAGCAGAATAAGGACGCCTAACATCAGGTTCACTCAAGGTCCACTTGCCGAGAGAATTTCACTTTGAAAGATTAGAAGATTGAATGCCCCTACATGGCCATGCCAGTTCTCTCACTGCAAGTGCGATGGAGTTTTCTCTTTTCCTTGCCAGTTCGCATTACTTAGAAATATATTGGCTGATATTTTTAGCATTGTGTTGTACACCGCAGCTTATGTATAGACCAATTCTCTGGTGATATTTTCTGTTAATTTTTTTGTGATACTAAATTTTCACAAGGCTACATTGGCGTTTTCAATCTTATGTCTGAAATCTAATTCATACTACAACAAAAACGGAATACCCGGGTAACTTCCTTCCTGGAAAGTCCTTACTTTCCTGACTTGATCATGTTAAATAGAGAACACCACCTGTTTCTCATCTGTTTAAATTTTAGACTTTTATTCCTGAAGGGCGAATTTGGAGAGGGATCCGATCCGATAAAAGCAAGTTAACGGAAATGGTATTTTTAGCTGGTTAACAGTCAATTATACGCGAGTAATTTAGGGTGAATTAACTGCTTGTCACATGACGGTGTTTCTCTCACCGATTATCGAGCGTAACAAGCTTCAGTCTTTCCAGACGTGAAGACAGTCAAATCGGCAAAAGCGTAAGTTCTTTCTAAGACTGGTTTCTATTGGGTTCTACTATTTTTTTTTTTTTTTTTTTTTCAGAAAAAGCTTCATGTTTGCCATTTTTGGAAATTTTCGTTTCAGTTATTATCATTTTCAGCCTTTTTTTCCAATCTCCTGACAACAGAGAAAGTGTTGCAAGGGAAATTTAAAAGCGCAAACGCCGCCCATGCACCCACGCAGCCGTGTCGCTCAGCTTGGTATTGTTGTACAATGATAACATTTTTTTTTTAAAGAAAAAACATAAATCTTGTCTCTATCCCTCTTAGTTAATTCCCATCAATCTTCAAGTCTAGTTCTGATTTCATTGATACTGATATTTTCTCCGGAGAGAAAAAAAAAATAGAATAGTCGAGGATTTGAAGAATACTTTACGTAGTCAGTTCTCTTTTTCATTTCCTGTCGACCTAATTAATGCAAAGCGTGACTTACTGCACACTCGGTAAGAACAAGTTCAACCTGTATGGTCACGTGAAAGTAACTCCTCTTTCACATGCACGTTAGCTAGACCCGGAGAAGCATTGAACAACAATTCGCTACGGTCAACCACTACTGCCCGTGGCCGCGTGGCAAATTGAGGCTTCGAAAGGTAGGATTAACTCCGTAACTGAATAATTTGCTATTGCCGCGGCAGTTGTCTCGAAAAGGAAAAGTCAGGCCTTTTAAAATAATTTTTTGTGAAGACGTGATCAAAGAATATGTTGATTTAGCTCACTAACGCGTAACTTTGCCTCAGACACGGCAGAAGACATCCATGTCTTTATCGATCAGCTTTTTTCCCCATCATGGTTTCCATGCGATTATTAGCCATTTTCTAGGGGTGAATTTGCCACCCTCCGTGTTTCGGTATTAACTCAGTTCGATTTTTATTTTCCTCTATTATCGGTGCTCGTCGCCAGAAAATGTCATTGTGATAGCCCAATTGCCGCCTAACTTAACGCAGTTGCTGCGGCTCTCGGGCGGCACCTGACCTTGTGTTTCAACTGATCATGATTCAACGGATAAACATATTTTACAGCGGAAAGCTTACGTAAGCGAAGATCTGACAGTTGGACGCTCGGAACCCTTTTTTGCGTACATTGTTTCTGTATTCCTTCAAAGTTGTTTGTTTAGAAAACTTCAGGGTCTTGAGCCCCCGGCGGAAACTGAGATCGCGACCCGTCACGTGCACGTGAATGGCACAATAAACACGATATGCTAACCAAGCATAAACAACAAAGAATTGTTTCAGCGTCAAATTCTAGACTTTTCTCGGGACTTTTCTAAACTGGATGAGGTTTTATTGTCGTCAGATTGTCTTAATATGTCAGAATACAATTTCAAGAGGACATAGAATGCATTTTGACATGCGACTTCATTTCAATACAATTTCAGTCGTCGGATCGGCCTTCGTAAGAAGCTGACATGTGTTCATTTAAGATTGCAAGTATCCAACGTATGTGACCTGTGCGCCATCCGGAACACTCCAAAACAGGCAAGAGAATTACGACCATCGCCATTTATCTGAGTTCTTTGAAATGATTCTGTCCAGACATATATTGATTCATCCCAAAATGTATTATTTTGTTTTCATTTAAGCGATTCTATTGTAATTAAATCGCTGTGTTATTGTCGAGACTCCGAAAACAAAGCTTTTCTTGATAGTCACAGTCACGTGACAGAGACAACATACGTGGCAGATGACAGTGGTGCAAGTTAGCTCTTATAAATAGTGACAATAGTTAGCAAGAAAGCGAAAGGAACGCAGGGTAGATATCTCTATAATTGCGGAGTAAATAATGAAATATGCTGTTGATATGTTTTATTTTAGTAGCGTTTTCCAGACCTAAGTGTTGTAACCAACGAGGCGGGAAATTAACGGCATCACTGACTGCGGAACGCTTGTGGCATGGTTTCAAGAAGGTTAACTCGTGGACCAAAAATTTGAATTGATTCCTCTTATCAAAACAAGAAAATTCCGTAATGTCTGCATTATGGCGTTGCGCTGCTTCCGCTCCTGTGTGTCCTACCTGCGGAAACGAGCCAAAATAAACTTCCGTATAACTCCGAAAGCAACGGTCCCCGTTACTTTCGGATTTAGCAGGCAAAAAGGGTCGCTACTTTCGGGTAGCCGTTACGTACCGGGAAGCTGTTACTTACAGGTAGCCGTTGCTTTCGGATGGTACAGTGACAGTCGTTTGAGACAAAGTGGACGTGTAACAAAAGAAATTAAACGTTCCGTTTATGTATGTTACTAACTACCCACATAAACAAAGAAGCCGTATAAACAAGAAAAAGGCCCGAAACCGGTTGCTACTGAGGGCAAAACGAAAGTATAATGGTCGCATTATATCGCAATGCAACTAATTACCCTACGGTAAATCATTTGACTCTACTGTTAGACAAATACAGTTATAAATCATAGTTTGAAGAAAAATTCAGTCAACTTCGAAATAAAATCACAGATAGCTCTACAAGTCAATGTTCAGTCCTGCAGTCAGGCTGTTCCATCCGCATGACCCGCGGTTGAGAACAGAGACTTTCTCTTTTAGTGACTTCTTCAAAGGGCCGCTACTTTCGGGTGGGCCTCTATCTTCGGGGGAACCGTTACTTTCGCGGTTCAATCGGAAGAGAAAAAATTAACTTTACTTTCGGGGAGCCGTTATTTTCGGAGGGCCGTTTATTTCGGAATACTACGAATGGAACTAAATGCTTCAAGCAATGTCCCCCTCTCACATCAGGCAAAAGTATCAAAAAAAAAAAAAAAAAAGAGAAAACAGATGGGAGAGAGGCGATTTTTTGCCACTTTCGAGCTTTAAGCCTTTGGTTGCCTTCTAAGTTTTTCGTTCACCTCTCAGGGGCTCTGGAAGGAAACGTCGGCATGCTTTGGAAGCTATACACAAGCTATAACATGCAATCAGTCAGTACGTGCTTAATGCCGGAACGTCGTGCTGAGCTAAGGTCGTGACATCTGCTAACTCGGCACATATTGGTGCACATATTGTACAGCTGAACATAGAACAGCTCTGATTAATCAGTTAGTTTCCGATTAATTTTTTTTCTCTGTCAATGAAGCACTTAGCTAGCACTTTTTGTCAATTTATTACTCAATTGCTTGCAGACCTGTTATTTCCGCATTTTTATGTTTTCCTTCCTGTTCCTAGTTTGGAATCGATTGAAACTAAGCGTGTGCGTTAAATATGTTGTAGCGTGTGACGGTCATGTGACCTCAAGTTATACAGACGTATGCAAAGTGAACAACTTCAAAAATAAATCGATTTACCCATAAGACTATAACCTTTCATAGTCTCTTGATTCGGCCTAGGAAAACATAGTGTCACAACTGAGAACTTCAATGCTTAAAAAGTTTGAACGTTTCTTTTTAATTTTACTTTCGATGTTATTAACTCAAATCATGCTCAGGTGTAAATTACAGCTCTTAACTTCGTCACTTGACACTATTCCACGCCTCTTTTGTTGCTTGTCGCGGTTTATTGACTTCAAAACCATTTACATCGAAGTTGAAAAATATTCAAACCGCGGAAAGCCACTGAACTGGCTTCAAAACGAAATGCACGTGAAGCCTTAACGCTAACGCATTTGAAACAACGGTGAAGACTTTGTACAGGTAATAACTCGATCATCACGGTTATTTCCTTGTTTCGGAGACATTTGGGTTGCAGTTATCTAGCATTTTCCGCGTTCCCGAAATAGTCTGGTGACGTACTGCTCGTTCTTCGACTAGATCACTTGAAGCGCCTACATCCTGTTACCCGCTGACTTGCCCTTCAGGCTGGTGAAGAGTTTTTACAGGTATTTTCTTCTGTGTCCAGTTAGTATTAAATTAGGGGAATACTGTCAGAAGATTTAAGCATACTTATGTGTACTGGCTACTTGTATAACTTCATTAGAGTTTGTAACTTCTATGCTTTGTTTACTGACTTCCTTATGATTGAGCCGCAGGACCGGGAAGTGAGGCTGATATATATATATATCCAGGAGCTATAACCCACGTATAAAGACTAAAAACTACGTTCATATTTTAAAGCGTTGAGTAAGGCATCAGAGTGAAACATAAGATTAAGCAGGATGTTTTTGACACGACAACAACCATTATTTTGAAACAATGTTTATTCAAAACTGTTCCACCGGCACTTCTTAAATTGACATGAAAACATCGTGGGACTGATGAGCCGTTTTTTATTGCAAGCCTCCGATGCGAAATGTTTGTTGATAATAATGACCATAATTTCTAGAACTTGACGAGTTATGCACCTTACGAAACCTTTTACATCTTATAATATACTGAACAACTCAAGCGCGCAGTCTGTTCAGGTCTCGGTTCTTGTTTGTATGCAGTAATGAAACGACTTCCTTCCTCGACTTCCTCATGCGTTGCGGTTTGAATTTTAACAAGGAATGACTGTTCCTTTTAGTCTGAGAGATCGATTCTTTGCTAGTAGTATTCTCGAGATCCTACTAAGATGAAAGGTTATCTTAGTATTTGTTCAACTTCATGCTTGAAATCTAATGTTTGACTTCTACAGGCAAGAAAGGAAAATGTATATTTTCCTGGCATATTTTCGTCTCAATAAAAATGCATGTATTCAGTTTCACAAGGGTCATTACCTTAGGGTCATTGAACTGGAGGAATGATCATTTGCCAGAATTCTACGATATGCTTTTTTTACTAAAGAAATTTATTAAGTGAATTTTAGTTAGTAAGTAAAAGAAAATTCAAAGACTTCAGACTTTTAGTTCAGGCCTAAATAATAAATGTTTTTCTTGATTCACCCATTCAATGCCTTTAGTTTGTCGACACTCTACTAAACTGCATCACGTATACTTCCTACCAGCTCTAGTTTCGTTTTAGCGAATTAATTTTGTCTGTTAGCGAAGTCTGACCCGTGACTAATAAGAGAACAGTTTGGGGTTTAGGCTAATTTTTAATGACTACGTAACTCTACTAGACTTTGAGCTTGAACGAGTAAGACCACCGCATCTTAATGACTTATGAGCATTTCATCTTTTCCATATGCCGAACTAAGCAAATTTTTCAGCTGAATTTTCTGAAGCGTTTCCTGCGTAAATTATGCCTAAGACGAACAGCGGAGTTTATTTTTTTGCTGTTTAACCCATCAACTCAGTAAGGTGACAGCATCCCTCTAACTGATTCAGTTAACCTGGTTAGAGAAACCATTCAGTCCTTTGTATCACGCGGAATTTTCCGCGTGAAATACGCAGGCCGTGTAGCGTGATGCGTTTAAAATTATCCGTACTCTATTTTTATCGGTCGCGCTCTCTCTTGTTCTTGTCCAGAGTATGCCGTACCGTATGGTTTTCGGTGATGGAAGACTGCAACTGAACTGTCCAAATGGTAAGGAGATTTCCAACCAATCCAACGTTCAGATTCGAACGAAAAACAAGTGAAAAAGAGCAACACCTCTGAAAATAGTTGTCATGGTTGACAGTTTCCAAACGAATCTTCCGGAAAAGTACTGTTCCATTTGAAGATCAACCAAAACTTACATATTGTTTGGTTAAAATAGTGAACTTCCCATATCTCGTGATCGCGGTTGTCTCACAAAATACACAGAGAAAAGGCCGTCCGCAATCAAACACTGGGTTTTTCCGTTCTCGGTGGCCATAATCAATCTAAACCACTAGCTTCGTGTCTTGTCTTTTTCCTGTAGCGAGTAGCCTGAAAAATGTATTATGAACCCAACTTTCGTATTCTTTCCGACGAAGACAAAACAAAGCAGTCAGGTTTCTTTCCTCCAAAGGCGTTTTCATTATACAGGCACGAGTGTTTTACTGGAAAATACACCACTCGTAAAATTCATACGAAACAAAATACGGGACTCGTGTGGCGTATTTTCCATATCCTCACTAGTGAAGATAGCATATCGATGATTTCACTGATATCAAGTTTGTCTCTTTAAGTTGTACTTAAATTTGTTGGTGTGTGATCGAAACATCTTCGGGTGTTCCTCGAAAGTCTTCGGCAATCTTCTGAAATCTTCGTTAATCTTCGGAAAATTTCGAAAAATGTTCGACAACGTTCGTGTGACCTTCGGGCAAATTTTAGAGAATTTTCGGAAATCTTCGGAAAGTGGTCGGAAATCTTCGGAAAATCGTCAAAAGCGCCGTCATCAGTATGTCTACATAATATAATAAAAAGAAGATTACACGTTAGCTTGAAGATATGAATTTTATGTTCTCGTGGCAAGAACAATATCTTACTCGTTCGCTTTGGTCACTCGTGAGATATTGTTCTTGCCACTCGAACATAAAATTCATATCTCGCTGCCGTGTAATATCCTCCGTGTATTTTTTTCATGTGACGTCAGCGTCACGAAATCAGACGTAAACTCTGGAGAGCGTTACTTCAATAGCCATTCGCACATTCGTTTATGACATTTACGAGTGAAGGACAGGCTCGTCAAGCAATCTTCCTCCCCCACGAACGAAGGAGGAAGGTTGCATGACGAACCCAAAGGGCGTCCGCGTAGGACAACGGCTTAGCGCGAAAATATGCTTGAATATTTATTCGCAAATTCATCGGTTCCGAGAAGCGAACAGTTTTAATTCTTGGTCATGGGCTCCTCCCAAGGACAAATTTCCAAGCATATTATTCTTTAAGGCAAACGGGGGGCTATTGTGTTTATTATCCTTCAAATGTTTTTCGCAACACGCGAGATTTGAATACTGGGGAACATCACTCGGATATTCATTTACGTGACGCGTTTAGACCAATCACTAGCTTGAACTGTCCGTCATCTCCCGCCCTCAGCTTATCTCTCGCCATTAGGGACATTAGGCTGAGGGCGGGGGATGACGGACATTTCAGGCTAACCAATCGCGTGGAAGCGAGAATGTTTGATGGATTATAAAGTAAACATATAAGTGTGTAACGTGCCTTCGATATCTATTATTATCATTCCTACTGCTGACTGCAAAGCGTAGGTAAATGATGCTGACGCAGAATTCTGTTCTATTTCACATAGGTACCCGTTCAGTTACCGAGTCATAGGAAAGATTTCCTGTCGTGTTTTGAAGCTCAACAAGGTAGGCACCTAATTCTGTAAATTTAATGTAAACGTTAGTTTCAAGTTCAAAAAAGAATACATACGACTTTGTGACTAATCATGGGGTCTGTCGTGTACGTAACCGTTCAGATATGCTCCTTGGTTTATATATAACGGAAATGCATTTCGATTCCAGTTCATGAGATTTTTTCTCGTGATTTTCAGGGGTCAGTTAAGTTTGCCTGTTTTCGGGGAACTGTCTTGATACGAAATTCTTTATTTCTGTTTTGACTTATATAGCTTTAATTTGACGGTGAACCCACCCCCAGAGGGTATAACACTCCGTACATAAGCTATTTCATAGTCGCCTCAAAGTGTGCTACGGTATCGCCATTTTAGCTGTTTTGGACCGTTTTGGAAAAAAGATTTTGTCAGTCTGGTCTAAAATTGTTTACGGGAGCTGATACGAATTTATTTACACAAACCAGAAGTTGATGCATACGTAATGCTATTGTAGACTACCCCATACAAGTACACTGTATTTACCTGTTTCATCAGCTTTTAGGCGAGAAAATTGAAGTAACTAAAAATGAAATTGACACGATGAAGGGCAGTTACCAGCACATTAAACAATTCAATTTTAATATCTGCAAACAATTACGGAAAATTACTTATTTTGGTCTGAAAAAACTGATTCTAGAGTCAGCATTTGGCTGGAGAGTTTGCTGGCTTATCCCCTTCAAAAAAAATCCATGGAGTATCCCCGGGGAGGGGGGAGGGGGGGAGAGGGGCGCTATAGTCAGCTGCTCAGTGCTGAAACGTAAAATGGATCAGTGCGCTGTGGTCAAAAAAAATGCATACATCAGCCATCATAGCTTATCAATTCGTTTATTTAGATTTAAAATTATTCAAATTTTTAACAGGCTGCCAATCTTGAATCCCAAGTCTCGATAGGCGACATACTTTCAAGTAAACGTCTGCGGGAGTTATGAATATTACTCTTACGGATTACTACGGTACGCCGGCAACAATTAAACTGCCCGCATTGCTCAGCGCTGAAAGACCTTGAAACCTAACTGTGACGCGAAGCAGATCACTTGTCGTTAAAAAAGTGTTTACGTAAGCATCGACCGTATTTGCCTGTTTAAATGAACAAGAACATAGTCTCTTGATTTGAAATAGCATTTGCTTCACTGCCAATTATACTAAGTTTTGTGAATTGCTGAGGTCCAGTAATAGTTGTGAATGTCGAGACAACCAGCGAAATAGCTGCTGATTGTTCCTGAGTAAAATTCTCCCAATAATATAATTTACGTGTGCGGTTTTTCCTGTTTACATTTGACCCATTTTGCAGTTCTTAATTAATTTGAAATCCGGCCGGCCAAAGAAGTTCAGATCACAGTTTCAAGTCGATAAGAAGATATTATTTCATGCTGTTTGCAAAACTGAGCTGATCGTGCTACATCTGAGTGAGTCGTTTTCAGAAAATTGTTTGCCGTCTTCCTAGTGTAATTTATTCTGTTTTACTTGCTTTGGTTAAAATATTTTGTCTAAACACAAACGCCTATATCATTTTAAAAAGTCCATCACTCCCAATCACGTGGTTGAAACAGCACGCATTTGACAAGAAATTTACGCACGTTGTTTAATCTTATTACTGTTCAGAATCCGAGAAAAAAATATATATTTAATCCTAATCGTACCCGTAACTTAATGATGAACCAAACGCAGCGGGCAAGAATCATCAGTTAAACAAAAACAACATTCAGGGATAATTTCCGTTTAGACGGTCACTGAACTACATACCAAGACGATTTCCGGTCACCAAACAAACTTAGCAGGTGCAAACGGTCCAAACGGATATTGCTGTTTACATTTCCAATCGATAATATTCGTTTAAACGTGGACATACAGTGTAATTGTTACTTATTATTGTGCAGATTACTACGAGTTCGTGTCGATCGTAGAAACCATGAAGGCAACTGTCAAGTAAGGTCAGGATTTACTGTCTGTTGATCTGAATTATGCTTACGTCATGGCACTTCCGCATCGTTACTCATACTACAAAGACTGGTGGCTTTTGTCTGAGAGATTTTTGTTAGAAACCTCAGGGAACCTTAATGCCGCAATTACAAGTTTAAGAAACGTAATGAACTGGGAAAGAAATGCCGCTTTTAGTTTAACTAATGTTCCTACAGTAACCGTTGCCCGCTTTTAACGTATAACAAACAATATACAGCCTGTTAAAAATGCAATTTTCAGTGGCATGATCAGGAAACCAGAAAGATTATTTTTGAGCGCTCCCTCAAGAGGTTCGCTGTTCCCGTTTACGCGTGGCAGTCAACACGAGTGTGAATCAGTGTTCGCCACGCCGATTACTCCCCGCTGAATTTCAAGGTTGGTTTGCTCTCCCCTGACTCAAGTTTTTTTTCTGTCTTATTATTCGATTGTTTTCGTGCCGGTGTAGGCTACTTAAAATGCTCCTAATATGTGTTCATCATTCTATAGTTCTTAACTTAGAATCCGGCCAAAGAAGTAGGGGTGGTGAATGGTAACAGATGGTAAATGCGAGACTTTGCGAGGAGGCGAGACTAGCGACCGAGTCTTCAAAGTGTCTTTCAAATGCGGGAGCGAGACGTTCGGACTTAAACTCGTTCAGAGGTAATTTATAAAAGCAAACAAAGAAATCCGGACTTCAATCGAGATTTTCTTAGCCTGGCAAAAAATCGAGACTTTTAGACTGAGTGCTATGAAAAAATCAAGGCTTTAAGACTGACGCACGTAAATGCCAAAAGAAAAACAAAACTGTGAGACCCGTGAAATTCTGAAATTCGACGAAGATTTTGCCAGACTCATGGTTTTTGAAGGACCATTCGCCACCCCTTGAAGTTAAGGTCAAATTTTCAAGAAGATAAGAAGATAGTTTTATTTCATCTGTTTGTAATACTAAGCTGAGCTGAGCTGAGCTGTGAGTCGTTTTAAGAAAACTGTTTGTTATTTTCTTCGCGTAATTGATTCCATTTTCCTCGCTTTGGTAAAAATATGTTGTTTTTGCGTTGGTGTTCTGAAAAAGCGCAATCGCCCACGCAAAAAAATTCGTATCCGGCGTCACATGACGTAACAGCTCCCCCTGTCGATCGGTCCCAATCACGTGGTGGAGACAACACTTGTCTGACCAAAATTTTGCAGACTTTGTCACAGTTATCACTTCTTTTCAGAATCCGACAACAAATTATATATACAAATATATCAAAGAACACGGAACATTTAATATAGTCTCACGCAATTGGGCTGAAACAGATTTAACCTTTTCGCTCCCACGCGTGACTCAAAGGAATTCAAAATATAACAAAGTTGGTAATTGTCGGAAGTGATTGCTACAGAATGCCGAGTTGTGAGGAGCCAGCTTCCGGTGACCAAAAAAAAAAATTACTTAGTTGTAGCTGGCTGCAAAACGGATATTACTGTTTTTCGACTGTTGGTTTGCCAGAAACGTGGAGAATTCAATAATTATTCAGATTACCACGAGTTCAGTTTGATCGCAGAAACCAAGAAGTCAGCTGTTTAGGCCGGGATTTACACTCTGTTGATTTTTTAAACTGCTTGCAGCATCCCTTCTTGACATTCTGCTGACGTCATAGCATTTCTGTTTCCGCAAGGACTTTTGTTTGAAAGTATTTTGCAAGTTTAATTAATATCATAGATATTATTGGAGGCCAGTCAAGTTCATACCAAATTTTCACCTGTCAGCATTGTCTTTGATTGTGACGCACTCCTGAATTGCACAATCCACTTTCTCCATTTTTCCATTTTGTCACATCTTAACCATTTAGTTGGCAAACTCCGACTGTAATCTATCTTTCCAAGCTCTCACTGAGAATTTCACTCAACCACTGTTTCCGTTTATAGATCTCAAGTCAACACGAGTTTGAATTGTTCGCTGCCCAATGGTGGATAATCACCTTCACGTATATTGAACAGAAGATTAAGAACATCACTTACTGTACCACGGGGACATCCGGGGGGGGGGGCGGGAACATGTACATGTACATCGAGTACGTGCCATCTCCAGGCTTAAAATAACCACTGAAAGAGGTATTCAGACGAATGTATTATATTTCAACAGTCATGTGATAGAACTGGCGGGTCTTTGAATGTTATCATTTGATAATAATACAACTAAACACCTTATTTAACGCTTCTGGGATGAACCATTACATTTTTGAGAGGGGGGGGGGTGGCTAGGGCAAAGCTTTTCATTTTTCAGCAAAGATAAAGATGTTCGACACCTCGCATGGCGCAATGGTGTCAGTAGATTCTGAATGATAAACGACATAAACTTGATATACACGGGCACAATTTAAATAGCATTATTGTTTCACCGCCAAATTCTAGAGTTTTCTAAACTTTAAAAGGCTTTATTTAGACAGGATATCAAGATATAAAAAACCAGCAGGAAAACATTAATTGCGTGTTTCCGTTTCTCTATGTCGTCAGGGACGTTTCCTGATTAAAGAGGCTAGGTCACGCAATTTTAGGCAATTTCAGCACTGATCAAACGGTCATAGAATTAACTAAAATATCACAATAACGGCTCAAAGTTATAGAAGATCTCAAACAAAACACAGGAAAGCCAAGAATTGACATGGATGGACAAAACTGGAGGGGATTAAAATGGATTGCATTTGGGTAAATTTGAAAAACGTCAGCCCACCTTTTTTCAAATTTGTATCTGTTTATATCAAAATGTCATTTACACAGCTGGAAAATCATTCTCAGTTGTTATGTGGCCGTGATTTTGCAAATGAAAGACTCTTGCTCTGCCAATTTGACGTTTAGAGCTCATAATTAACAAAATTAAACAAAATTACCTAAAATAGCGTGACCTAGTCCCTTTAAGGTCTCATGAGAAATTAATTCTTATACCAATATCCAGGCATCTTGACTAAACAAGCCTTAACGGATTTTTTATAAATTTTTGTTTATTTTACATCAGTTCCGTTCTACAAGTGCGTACGGTGTTTTTCTTCCTTCCAAAATTTTGTTAAGCCGCACCAAACTTCAAAAGCGCCGTCGTCCTACCTCGGAGCAGGACAAATTTTTGTCAAGGGTCAAAACTGTCAGATTTTACAATTTGCAGGTGTTAATCCGACTGAAAGCGTCAACCAAGGAGATTTGATCTCGCTTTTAGAGTCTGTACATTCAGCAGAAGCCCGCCAAAATATTTCATTTTTGCGCGGCAATCGAGCTGTGAAGATAGAAAACGACGAAGACTTAACGACAATTATTCTTAACTAAAGATGTTCAGAAAAAATCTCCACTAGCATAATAAAAGCAGCAACTGCCATTGAGCAAACTGAATGGCTTGAAGGACGAAAAAAAAAAAAGAATACAAGCAATACAACGCCGAGGCAACATTATCTCTCGAGAACCCGAGGGAAGGTGTTAGATTTCAACGTGATTGACACTTGTAGTTTTCAAATAATTTTTGTGTTTTCAAGTGCGTTCGCAATTAAAATTTGGTGGAGGTAAAATTTGTCGAGATTTTTGGCAGAGCCAACAAATCTTGTCAACCTTGTGCGTACGGTACCTAAGATAGCTTACGGGAAATTTTTCTTTTTCATCATCTAGCGCCCTCATGCTCGCTCGGGTAGCCAATCATAGAGCACGGCTTGCCCGCCCAGGGAGCTACAATGGCCATATAATAATGGACTGTAACGAACGTTTTCCTGAAAGCCAGAAATGTGGATAAAGAAAAAATGCCTTCCCAAGTTGGACAGTATAACTAAACGTTTGTTTTCTGTTTCCTCGTTACGGTTTGTTAGAAACGTAGACAATGCAGTGAAGGATATGTTTTATGCTTGTGGTAAGAACAGCCACGCTTGATAGCCTTGTCATGCCAATACATGACAAACGGAAACGAGGTTGGACATCATAGCACATCCGTTTTTAAATAAGCGTGGTTTCCTTTCCGCCGTTCCTGTCACACCTTGACCAATCGGATAAGGCTTTCAGTATGATTGACAGAAAACAACTGTTCCCTTTTACAGAGCGCCTAGTCAACACTCTTAGTGAGGGTCTTGTCGTCGTTCTACGGGACTACAAGGTTAGTTTTATATAGCGAACCGTCCTTTTTCTCTGTCTCTCTAAATGTAGGTGGGTCGTACTGATTTCACGACGTTGCTGGAATTTCTTCTAAATGATTTACGCGTATTGTTTCAATTGTTTTGTTGTCAAACTCTCTTCTAGTGATGGCGGTTCGGTAAGCCGGGGGTAAGTTAGTCGCATCGGGGGCACAAATTTTAATTTCTTACAATGGTTCTAGTGATTTCGCCGCATTTTAGTGGAACATTTGTTGTTCTCACATTAATATCGGACATGTTTGCGTACATGTGGCCACGCAGCGCGTTCTGTTGACAACAAATACATCTCAAAGCTGTAAACTTAGAGTTTGAAGCAAAGTGTGCAAAACATATTTAATTAATGCAACAGTCACGTGATATGAGTGTGATCCCTCATAAAGTCAAAAATCACTTGTATGTTAGAGACTTTACCACGAGTCCCCTACTATACGAAGAACCATGTACCTGCCGTAAAGGCTTCCTTTATTGTTTTTGTTTTTGTAAACGAACTATCTCGGCTTTAATAATTGTCCAGTTTGTCGGTGTGATTGACATCGACTCATTTCTGGTGATGCAATACTTACTTCCGATTTGTATAATTATTCATAAACACACGAACGCTTATTTTGTTACGGCGAAAATATCAAGTCTTATTGTCAGACTGGTTAGTCCTGAGGACGGGGCATATCAAATGAAATAAGACTGAAGTTACCTTCAGTACCGTCACTCGGCAAAGTTTCACTCACGTTTGCGTTTTTCCAGGTTGGAAAATATACAAATAAACAAACTATCTCGCAGTCGGCTTTAATAATTGTCCAGTTTGTCGGTGTGATTGACATCGACTCATTTCTGGTGATGCAATACTTACTTCCGATTTGTATAATTATTCATAATTCACGAGAACTTATTATGTTACGGCGAAAATATCAAGTCTTATTATATCAGACTGTTAGCCGACAGGACGGGGTATATCAAATGAAAATTGGATTGAAGTGACTTTCAGTACCGTCACTTGGCAAAGTTTCACTCACGTTTGCGTTTTTCATGGTTGGAAAATATTAGAAATACAAGTATATTGACTACCGTACATAGACTGGAAACACTGGTCACGTAATTTGAACTGGCCTCACGTTCGTGGTTATATTCATAGTATATTTATAGCAGAGGTCATTAGTATTCAAAATCAGGAGCACGACAAAATCAAGAAATAAAAGCCCCTAGACTCCCCACGCTATAGTCAGTCAAAACAGATGAATGTTAGCTCGTTTTGAAGGAGGAATGTTTGCCGCAGAAGAAATAGGTGCGTTGCTTCCGTTAAAGTGCACCTAAATCCAATTTTTTTTTTTTCGCTAAAACGAATTCACTTATTATTCGAAGCATTTGGGCGAAAAAAGTTTTGAATTTGGTTGAGTCATCTATTGTCTATGCCCTTTCAAAGTCGCGCTTGAATTGCTACACGACCGCGTTTAGGGAGTCTGGGACGGCGGGTCTACCAGGACCCTTCATGAGCGGAGAAACGTACTGCGCAGCTTTCTGCGCATCCCTAGCTCTACTTGCGGGCTCAGATAATAATGCAAGCTGTAATGGTTGGAAAGAGCGGCGGACTGTAATAAGGTGCGCCAGAATGTCGTTCGGTTGATTTATTTATACTTGGGCAAGCATGAGAGACTCTCTTGCTTATATATTCAGCTGTTTGCTTATGTGGATGCAATATGTAAAGTGGGTTTGTGGAAAAAATGAAATTTCTTGTATACCACGGGGAAATAACGGGTTCGGAAACCTTCTTTAGGTTAATTTTGTCCGAAAAAAATTGAATCCCCACTAAAACAATTCACCATCTTCCCATTAGTGACGTGAAAATGTTGCTGCTTACCAGCAAAATTGGGAAAACATACAAAGTTCGTAACTTCTTTTTTACACGATCGACGACCCGGGCCTTGGCTGCTTATTACGTTTTTCTCCCTATTTGCTCGAGAAAATGGCACAAAACTAATCGTTCCAATATATTTTGGGACTATAACGTCCAAGTTTTGTTCCAAAATCATTTCATTTTCGTCACTGGATTCAGAGTTAAATTTCGATTCGTAAGACTCGGAAATAAACTTCGATCGAGCGCGTTCGACAACTGCGTTGAACTCACTGCTTAGAGCTTTGAGAGCAATTTGCAATATTTCAAGCGTCGACGGGAAAGACTTCTTCGCGGACGAGCTGCTTGTATATTAGAAATGGAAAGCTAGATAGGAGGTGGAGGAGCAGACAAACGAAAAGCAGGAAAGAAAACTCGAGAACTGCCTTGAGTCAGTTGGTAGCAATTTCGTCACCTAAACGCAAGATTACCACGCGTGCTTAGGGACGGACCTTAAGAAAAGTGATGGGGGAGGGAGATGTGGGGAAAAAGCAAAAAAACAAAAATCATGCGAGGGAAGGTGACTGAAAAAAAAAAAATCGTGCAAAGGAGAAGTGAAGAAAAAAAATTCCTGCAGAGTGAATTGCACTCTCGGGTTTACAAATTGTACTCGCCTGAAGGGCACCTTGGCAGCCAGTTTATACCGCAGTTTTAATTTCTTGGTCCTGGTGTAATCCCCATTCACCTGGTTTTCTCTACAATTAGGAAAACGGACATTTTTCCCTTTCAAGGCTGATATATTTTGTGCGTAGCAATCTCATCATGGACGCTGCTAACCAAACATCCTTGCATAAAACCCCCTACGGATAACCATGGCTTAAAAGTGATAAAAAAAAAAATCATGTGCTATAAACAGCCATCCTGCTTGATTCGTTTGCAATTAAGGAAGAACATACCGTGTTTTGAAAGCCTCGACATATATATAGGAGTGATTTTACAACTGACATGTATAAATGACGATTGTGGAAACAGATGTGCACACCCATGGTGAACCGTAACACTTCCCCTAAGATGGCCGCTAAGATCAACGTTGGACAAACGTCGTAAAAGACAATCATGGAGGTGTTAACACAACTTATGCGTTTAGTATGGGCTGTTTCAATCTAATTTAGGTTTTTGACAAAGTAAATGACGCATTATCATTCACGTCTAACCGATACATTAAATTTGTCGGCTGAAAATCATCGTGGAAAACTCACCAAAAACGCTTCAATTTTGCAAAATTTTCTGGGGGGGTGTACCCCAGACCCCCTAGCAGAATAGGCCCTTTGATCCCATATCATGGTTACTGGACGGCCACTCACAGAATCCTAGCTACAAAAAACCTTGATTCACTGCATGCCAAGAATGAATTTTATGAAAAGGGGAAGGAATAAATAAAATTGTTATTTCCCCAGACATCAGACAAAAAATACATCGCAACCTCATCAGTTGGGCAATAGCCGCTTTTAAATGTGTCTGATACTTGGTTATGTTTCCTCCTGAGTATAATTTTGACAGTAAAGCAAAACGACCGTGTGAAAGATAAAAAAAATATTTGTTTGAAGCCTGTTCGGATTGTAGAATATCCACCCCCCCTCCTTCCCCCCCCCCCCCCCCAAAAAAAGAAAAATTCGTGCAGGGGACTTGACCATGTAAAAAAATCCTGCAGAGGCAGTGGACATGAAAAAAATTTCCTGCAATCTGAAAAAGTCCCACTCCACCCCACGCCCCCTCCCCCATCACTTTTCTAATGGTCAGTCCCTTACAGCCCCTTAACGTTTGTGCATTGCGAGAATGTATTTCGTCAAGGTATGGTTGTTCTATTGAATCCAGTTTGTGTTTTACTTTCTGGAGTGCTTCACGTTTATAAAAACGACGTTAAGCGTTGCAGTTTTCGAGACTTGATGACCTCAGCACGCACGTACTCTTGTGGCGCCTTCTTTGAGCGGCTCTCTATTCTAAAATTTGATCCTTTCGCAGAAACGAGTTAACGTTTAGCCCATCAACTCAATGGATATAAAGCTTGTTTTGAATCAATTCTATTTAAGACTGAATTGGCCTGGCCCATACTTTGACTCTGATTGTAGAGAGCTCAATCGAAACACTGTCTTCGATCGATTGAAAAACATAGAATTGTTTGGACCTGTATTTCTGAAGCTGCGACAGGCTTATAAACTTATAAAAAAATATCCGTTTACATAAACAGTAGCCTCCATTTCAATGGTCCGAACATATGCTTGAATATTCGTCCCCGGACATTATCTGTCAGGAGAAGCGAACGATGAGTTTTGAGGAACAGAAAATGTCCAAGGACAAATTTCTGAGCATATTTTCTCCGGCAAACGAGGGCTATTGTGTTTATTATTTTTCAAATATTTTTCTCAAAACGCGAGATTTGAAAACTGGGGAATATCAAACTAAGGTATTTCCCAGTTCACCTGGGGCATATTCAGTCACATGACGCGTTTAGACCAATTGCGTGCGAACGTAAATATTTGATGGACTATAAAGTAAACACATACCTGTGGCGGGGCCTTAGATATCTATTAATGTCATCTTCTCCTCTGGTGGCCGCGTCTGAAAGCGTGGCTAACTGCTGAAGCAGAATTCTGTTCTATTTCACATGTTACCTGAAGGAAGGTATACCTTCAATAGCCGAATCGTAAGAGAGGGTCAAGCCTGCCGTGAATTGTGGCTCAATAAGGTAGGCACTTCTGTAAATGTACTGGTAATGTAAAGTTATGTCGAAAAAGAACATACGACTTGTTAACCGATCGTGAGGTATGCTCCGGCGCTCCTTGGTTATACTGAAAAGAAATGCATTTCGATTCCAGTTCACGTGATTTTATTTCGTATGATTTTCAGGGGTCTGTTTAAGAAAATTAAAAGTTTCTCAGCAGTTTTTAGAGTAGGGTTAGCGGAGGGAAGGGGGGCTTGATTTCCTATCAGTCTCCCGCTGTTTGAGGTTGTGTGAGCAGCGCCAGACGCCGAACGGAAACGTCAACCAGTCAGTCAGTACCTTCTAAATTCCCCGCGCTCCTCAGCGCTGAAACACAATTGAAATGCAAAATCGATCAAAACTGCACACTTAAGCATCGACTATATTTGCCAATACGCTTGAAATAACATAGTTTTACTTCACCGTCAGTTACGTTTTGTGAACTGCTGAAGTCCAGCAATGTTGTGAATAATGAAACAACACGCGAACTGCTGATTGCCTTTGTATGTAGGCTAGTCCTCCTAATAATATAGTTGACGGGTTCATTTTTTCCTGTTTGCTTTTTCACCCATTTTACAGTTGGAACCCGGACAGGAGAAGTACAGGTCACAGTTTCAAGTACATACATAAGAAGGTATTATATTTGAGCTGTTAGTAATACTGGAGGGTACTGAGCTGCGAGTGATTCACGGAGTGAGTCGTTTTTACAAATTTATTGGCAATTCTTTTCGCGTAATTTATTCGATATTTCTTGCTTTGGTAAAAAAAGCAAAAGTTATTTATACACAAACGCCCACCTTGTGGACTTCCAAGAATATGGTCACATATATCCCAATCACGTGGTAGAGACGACACGCGTGTGACCAGAATTAAAATTGGCTCAGACAGGTAGACTATTTATTGACCTAGGAGCAAGTTATTAGCATGCATACCATACATGATGCGTACCGATTAGATCTCGAAACATGCTCGCCGTGCAACGAGTTCGGTCCAAGATTAAAATAGCCATTATTAAAATAGCTCATGATTGGGCATTTCTGATTAAAGACAACTGAAGTTTACTAAATTCATATTGTCATGCGATAGAACTGGCTGGTCTTTGAATGATATTACCGACAGATATTTGAAAATAATACTTCAACAATAACGGCACCATTCAAGATTTAGTTAGATCTACCATTCTGGCAGCATATATATCTATATGTAATAAAAGTTTGTATGCGAATATGTAACGAAACGTTTTTACAAACCAGAAATACGGAAAAAGAAACATGGTAAGAACACCTTCCCCCCACTCGATAATGTAATAGACAATTAAAGGTTTCTACTTCTGTTTTTCTTGCTGCTGAAAACGTTCGTCTCCTGTTTTCGTCTTGTTTGTTTGCGAGAAACGTAGACAATGAGGCATAAAACATATTTTAAATACTCATTGTGGTAAGATTAATCAGTCATGCTTGATAGGCGTTTTATTTACTCCCGGTTAATAAAAACCTTTGAAAACAAAGTCATGTCAATCGACTTTTCGATGCATCAGTCATCATTCTCAAGATTGAATTCGTTAATGGTTTTAATGCTAATGTCAAAGTTGTTATTGAGTTTGAAATGGTTGCATTCCAGTATGCGTGAAGTACGTAAAGACCTGTAAATGTACTTATCATAAGAGAATAACTTCGCAACCAATTAAATCCGATCTATTGAAAACCTTGTCAGTAGAAAATAAGGTGAGCAAACCTCATAGTACTTCCGTACGTGTGTACATGGGCAAGATAAAAAAAGAACACACGTGCTGCGCAGCTTCCGTTCATCCCTGCAACCAATCGGATAACAGCCTTTCGGTATGATTGACAAAAAAGCGGAAGGAAGGACGCCACGTATATATATAAATGACCGATGTTCCCTCTTCCCTTCCATAGATCGTCTCGCCGGTCAACCTGGTCAACTCTCAGATTGAACGCCTTGTCGTCGTTTAGCGGGATTTAAAGGTTAGTTTTCTCTGTCGGACCGTCCATTCTTGCTGTTTTTCTCTAAACGAATTTCACGACGTTTTCGGAATTTCTATTAATTTACGAGTGTGTATATATATATTTTTTAACTGTTTTGTTGTCAATCTCTTTGCTTGCGATGTTGGCTCGGGGTCACAATGATGGTTCATAGTTATTTTTCCGCAGTTGAGTGGGTTTATACAGAGGAGACATTTGTAGTGTGTTCTGCTCACATAAGTATAGAACATGTTTCCGCACTTGTGGCCAGGGCGCACGCTCTCATCTCAAAGCGTAAACTTTAGAGTTTGAATCGAAGAAATACATGATTGAGGGAGCGACCCATATTCATAAACGTGATGCAAAACTGATATTTAATTAATGCAACAGTCACGTGGTATGGCTGTCATCATCAAAAGCCATTTGAATGTATTACACTCTTTTGATGAGTCGGCTTCGAAGAACCATTGGCCTGCAATACAGGCTTCCTTTATTGCAGTTCATTTTTACAAATGAACTGCTTTCCTTTAAAGCAGTTCATTCATTTCAGCTCTCGAGGGCTTATTATGTTATGTTACGGCGAAAATATCAAATCATATTATCAGACTGATAAGTCCACTTGACTCGACAGAACGGGGCGTACCATATTTGTCTTAAGTGAAAATCTGATCTGAGATACAGGTTCCTGTTTTGCAGTTACACAGTCGAGGTGACCTTCAATACATCACACCACGACAAACTTCACTCGGCAAATTTTCAGTCACGTTGCGTTTTACCTGGCTGGAAAATGTAGAAATATCTTGACTATTTAGTGACTATTTAGATTGGTAGTGGAACGGCGGAATCATTGTTACCTTGACAAAAGTTATGTTTTTTGAACTGGCGTTATATTCGTGGGTCCAAGTTAAACAAAAGAGTGTATTTATAGCAGCAGAGGTCATACTGAAGAATTCAAAATCAAGGAATAAAAGTCCCCACACTACTCACGCTACAGTCACTCAAAACAGATAAATGTAGGCTCATTTGCTGTAGAAGAAATTGGTTTGTTGCGTTCGTTAACTTTACATTATTTCGAAAGCTTCAAAAGTGTTCAGTCCTGAAGAAACGTTGAGGCGTACAACGTCTGTCATTAAAACAAACATTTCTTTTGGATTTTGTACATCTTGAATATACTTATCAAGTTGATTTACCACATTAGTTCGAATTCATAACGACAAAGCACTTCCACAAATCACAAATTAAGTTACAAGAACTAAGGCATGTACCAAGGAATTTTATGTTTAACTAAAATGAACCGTAGCACTTGTGTACACTAATTGATATATATATATTTTTTAATTTTAGTTCTGTTACGTTACCATATCGCTGACATGAACAAACACGTGATCATGCTGAACACAGGACTTCTGGTGGTATTGATCTGTTTATCAACGACATTTACAAGTAAGGATTGTTTGTCGGCTCTTAAAATAAGTTCAATATCCGTGAGTTTGACGGACGTCCTCTATACTTTATTAATACCAACCACAAAATTTTGTGACAGTGAAAAAGAACCGGAAAACTAACTAAGCAGCAAATATCTGGAGGGAAATCCGACAAACGATTGGACTGGCTTGACCTCGTGGTCACCCTTTATAAAGAAGGATTTTTATTATCATAATTGGCCTTCTCCTTTTTAAAAATTCTATTTATAGACAAACACACATAATTTACCGAAAACGAACAGGAAATGCGCATAGAACTCAGTTTTACAAATGTAACCTTTCAGTAATGAAAACCATTATAACGAGATAATTTAAAACAAACGTAAGTTGGATTGAGACGGCGAAAAAGCATACAATCAGAACTTATCCGTAATTATGCACACTATATATCAAAGTACTCATCATTTCACCTGCAGTTCACATGCATAAGTCATTTTTCGTGCGCATTATCGATCACAAATATAATCCTGGACGTTTCATTTTGCTAGATGTTGCTGCCCAGACTGTGGCTTCGTGTGATGCTGAGAGCATCACGATCAAGGATCCAGTGAGTGGATCAGTCCAATGCCAGGACTGTCGAAAATGTCCTGCCGGTGAAGGGCTCTCCGTGAGCTGTGGAGACGAAATATCTCCAAGCACCCCCATCGTTTGCAAACCATGTGTGCTTGGTGAAACATACTCCTCAGCACACGAAGCCGGGGCCTGCAAAGATTGCGAGAACTGCGGACCGTTTCGCGAGACCATCAAAGCCTGCACACTGACGTCCAAGGCCGAGTGCGGAAGATGTAAAGTTGGAGCTTACGTTGAGCCCATGCTGAGCATGTGCAAGCCGTGTTCCCAATGCTGTAATGACGGCAAGGACATAGTCATCCCGCAGTGTCAAGTACCCGGTGTATCCCCAAACAAGCGGTGCAGTTTTGCAAGATCAGGCAAGTGCAGCAAAGTCGCATCTACCCCGAGTGTCAGCACAGTGGCCTCAACTGTGGAGACAAACCATTCAACAGTACAGTCAACAATTCCCTCCACGGTAACAAGCCCTGTTGTAACCTCAGTCCCGAGTGAACCAATCACCACCCTACCTTTCGATGCATCACCATCGCGGATTAACGTCATTGTTGGTTCTGTTTTGGGGGGCGTATTTGTGGTCTTCATCCTTCCCTTAGCGTTTATCATTCGTTATACTGTGGTCAAGCGCAGGAAAACCCGTAAGCAGGTAAAAGATTTGGCTCTTGCCGAGACCGCGCCTGGCGAAAGGCCCGAGCATGTACAGGATAATAATCAACAGGCCAATGCTGGCGATAGGAATGAAGCAGATCGCCCAGCCCCAGCTGCAGATGACTCGGAGACCACAGTGCCTGTTCAAGAAAGTGGTGACAAAAGTCAAGACAAAGCAGGGACTCAGGAAACGAAGCCCCCAGGTCACCATGGTAACACAGGTAAATCAAGATTGAAGAGTCCACCGACTGCTCTACTACGACAGCATTCCTAAAGCTTGAGAAGCAAATTTATCAAAGCATCTACTAGCTTTGTTTCTAAATGGAGTTGTAAAGAGAAATAATGATATTTCAAGTTTGCTCTGATTATAATTTAAGAATGAAATTACATTTAATTTCACGAATGTTGCGGAAAAATTGTTTTGCAACTCATTCTTTTTCATTTGTTTTAGGCTTCAAGCTTTCCAGCACCGTTCTAGAGCGCCCTGAACCAACCTCTTCACTCCACGGTCACACCAAGGAACGTGAAAGAGACACGACTGTACGTGTCATTGTAGATGTAAATTCCAGTGTCAAGCCCGTTAGGGTTTGACATAAGTGGAGATGAAAATTCAGTGGTGCGCGTGTTTTAAACACATGCTCTGTTCAAAGTTTTTGAGCTCGCTGAAAATATTAGTGTTACAGAACAAAAAATTGTAACCCAAAGATAGTTTTTGTTACGTCTTTCTAGCTAATATGCCCAAGCTGTGTATTTGTTGCAAATGTTTTGGCTATTAAAACTGTGTTTATATTTATTGTAACTGGCACAGTGCCTCTCAGGAACGCAGAACGATAATACCTAGAGGTTTTGGGATCACCTTACGTCTCAAATTGGTATTTGTAAAGGGACTGCGAGTTGTTCCGTTTGGGAAACAATTAATGCAACTGGTATGTATTATAATTAAGTAAGGTCCTGCGCGGCTTGCAAATATTGAAAAAGCCTCTCCCTCTTAGTAAGCCTCCCTTATGAAATACGCCACTCGCTCTCGACAGAAACGGGAATAGAACCCGTGACCCAGGGGTCTAAAACTCGCTACCGCCACATTTCCAAAACTAAACCTACTGAGTTATTTTTGTGCTCTATGTTACCTGTTAAGAGCATGTTTAGATTTGACACGATTAAAATGAGATGCATCATCCCATCTAAAGCCTGTTTAAACGAGCGAGACGCAAAAGTACGCATGTTCTGTCGAGAAGAAGCTCAGTACAGAGAGAGGTGAAAGTAACCAGGGGTTGCGGTAATGTCGGAAGTTAATGATAGATCCTTAATTCTGTAGCAATTTGTAAAAACGTTCACAGTGAGTTCGTATCTATGGCGTCAAGAGGTCATTTAATTCATCACTTTGGCTTCTATCAAAGCTGATCAAAACCGACCAGCTGGAACAATTTCCAGAGAAAACTAAACAAAGGTACTGAGTAGGAAACAGGGTGGGAGAAAACATCCATTTCGTAAATAGAAAGATTTACAATGTACTTTCAAAATTCAGACGAATGGATGAGTTATCCTGACCGTCATTTCTTAATATTCCTTGCTCAATTCAGAGCAGCATAACCCTACAACTAGTTCCGTCTTAAACAGTTCTCAGCTAGAAATTACAACAAAGGCACGTAATGTCCTGCATTTGTGGTCGATTAACTGTCCAGCAGAAACGTATTGAGGCCTAATACGTGGAGATTTGGAGTACATTCGCATTTACCTGGTGGTTTACAGTTAAGAAATTATCGCGCAGTGTCGGGCAATCAAATTTAGCTCGGGGTTTTCGGTTTCTGCGTGTTAATGTTGCAAATTTCTCGAGGAATTTCTTTGCATGTGAATGAAGTTAGAAATAAATTGTTCCTTCCTTAAGATCTTGCGGTCTAATGAACAACATGACTCGAAAATTATGTGTATCGACAAACTGGAAGTGTCCGTAAATGTCTAATTTCACTGATATCATAGAAATCAGAATTAAACTGGGAACGGTGTTTCTGGATAACTGGATTAGAATTTATTATTTTTGAAACGAAACATAGAAACTAGTTTCATTGTTTGGTCCGTCTCACTTATCCCTCAAATGCTAAGTCAGCTTGCCTAAAAATATGGGCATATTGCGAGCTTTGGTAAAACTCTAATTACAAAAACGTATGAACAAAAAAAGCTGCTGCATATTAGTAACAAAATGAAAAAGAGATCGGGAGGTTCTTTTCAAACAAAAATAAAATCTCTCAACACTAGTAAGGTGAAAACACTCTCCTATTGCTAAAACTGTGAAAAAATTTGAATGTCGGAAGCCTTTTGTCAACGTGCTGGTTTTGAAAGAGTTATTAAAAAGGTTGTCAACAATACCATTATTAATAACATAATCACGAAAAAAACTTTTTCAATAAGCTTAAGTCTGTACGTAACACCAGGAACCTTTCAAAACAAAGATATAGTGGTCAAAACAATCATACAGGTATTATTTATCATTTATTATTTTCCTGATGTTCGCTAACGTTGCTACATCATCCAATGAAGACGGCAGGTTATTCTGGGAATTTGGCCTTTAACAACAGTTCCCGTGGTTTTTAGCTACTCTGAAGAATTGTTTTACTTGCATTTAAATTCGTTCCTAGAAAAAGACATTTAAAAATAAAGGTGTCAAAAAACGGTAGTTTTATTTAAAATTCATTGTCGTACACATTTATGCATGGCTTTAAAGCAAACTGAATCAAAAGACTTTCCCTGGGTTTGGCAGGAAGCTTATCCAACTCACTTCAGCTGTATCAAGAGGTTTGATATTTATGCGGGGAAACCGACGAGATTAACCGTAAGATATCGTTGCAAGAAAGAGGGTGACTTGCATGTTTGAATAGAAACAATTATTCTCCGTTACTGAGCAGTCTAGCTTTTTCACAGCAACTAAACTATGTTATTATAACCAAATCAAGTATAGGTTTTAATTTCCGTATTTGATGCTTTGCAGTCATTTTGAGAAGACAAATTTCAAAATACCTTGCTAATAGGCTTTTAACTTGTTAAGTTGTGGAGTGTGCACGGTATTAGCAACTTATTGTTAAACTTGTTTAGTTAAACCACTTTTAAACATGTTTAGCATGCTGCTGTAAACGGGGTCTTAGTTAATGTGACGGGAATTTCACCACTAACAACTGGGGAATCAAAATGTGACATCTGACCGGCTTGTGCAGTCTGTTCATCCGTTGTAAAATCTTTGTTACATCTGGGCTTACACAACAAAGTTTTTCTGTCAAGTAAACGTATATGAGAAAACAATTAAAATAGGGACGCGGGGATTTAATGATATTTTTAATAACTGTTTCGTGATGCAACGTAAAATATGCACTTGACCCGAGGAAGATTCGAGATCAACAGTATTCACAATGGGGGACATTAGAAAATAAAAACACACCGCCAAACACTAAATGAACTGGGAAAAAATGTCGCTAACATTTCAGCCGATGTTTTACCATTCAGATTGTCTTTGATCGATAACTTATGGCATGACTCAATTCTGACATATATACAGGCCGCCCTCTCGATTCTTTCCGTTTTCTGTCACATTCCATTCAGTTGGCAAGCTCCTCCCCATTTCTCATTTCTTTTGTCGCATGTCCGGCTTTTAATTCAACCAATATTTCAGGCCTGTCTAGGTTGCCTTAGAGCGTTATGGTCCGACGTTCTCCTTTCTTTCATTTTCTGTTACATCTCGCAGCCAATCATTTGGCAACTGAAGATTCTACTATTGTCTCTCTTTTCCATTGAGGGGGAAACTGGATTAAAAAAGACTCGTTTTGAAGCGTTCCTTGATAGTTCGTAGTCGACAGGAGTGTACATTACTCAGGTCACCCATTGGTAGATTTGAAGGTTAGTTTGCTTCGAAAGTTAAGCCGGGTAACTTCTTAAATTGCTTCATTGGCTGTTCTCTATTTCGTTGTCCCTAAATGTATTATAATATCCTTGTTGGTTTCGTTAAGAGGGCTAACTTCTTACCTGACCAAGTTTTTCCCTGCAACAACTCCATACTGAAAACGTCATCTTGATCAGAGAAAGTTGCTTTAGTCAAAGCATTATTTGATTCAGCTAAGGTGATTCATAGTGATCAAGATGAGCGAGTCACAGGCACTCAAGTGCACGTGTTGGTGTATATTCCAGTTATACTTGTTAGCATGTCAGGCTTTTAATACTCTTAATCACTCGTCTTATTATGTGGCTCCGATCCATAAGTTAATATCAGACGGATCACAATTTTTTTACCCAATACTAACGGCATGGCCAGAATTAAGATTGGTTTAGACAGCTAGGAGGTTATTAACATTTCAGACATGGTTTTAAGGATTCATTACAGACTTTTAATGTTTTTCTACACTGAAAAAGGAATTCAGACCACGTATAGCGTACTAAATTTCAACAGTCAGACCGACAGACAATTGAATATAATTGTGAAATAACATTAAATATTTTTTTTTATGTTTACAATGTCATTTTTCTCGAAGATATTAGCTTTTTAGCTCTAATATAAATTCGAGATAAAATAAAGTTATGTAGTGTATATATCTAAACGAATTCGCAAAAACATGCCCGCTAGGTTTTCGCGCCCGAATCCAGGCTAAGCCAGCGACCTTAAACCCAGGGGGGGCTCCGTAAAGGCTAGGCTGGACACATGGCCCAATGCCTGGCCTATCTGCTGGTGGCTTGCTGGGGACCAGCTGTCAAAAGCAGGGGGGAGGGGAGGGTGTCTTTTACTGACACCTCCAACTAGCTAGAATTTGAGTTTCCTGTGTTAAATAAGCTTGATGTTGACTGTGTTTCTGGGTATTTTACTCAGTTGTTTGACCTTGTTTGAGGCTTCTGTGTTGACATGGCACTCTGCTGGAGTGGTCCATGCCAAGTGCATGCGTGATTGGCCAATCTCCTAGCCGGGGGGGGGGGGGTGGTCAGAGGACTTCTGGCCGCTGGGACTGTCTTTGAGTCACTGCGGGCATGTTTTTGCGAATTCGGTTAGATATGTATGTAAATCTTCATGATGCGAGTTAAAGTAGATTTCAGAATAAGACTGCATTTATTTCCCCAGTCTCGTTTTCTGTTGACCAAGTAAAGGTAAAAATTGACTCCTCTCACGCTTCTGGAACGAACCACTACATTTTTTAGGGGGGAGGGCTCTCAGGTAAAGTCCATTTTCATGGGGGCCCGCACGGTTTGAGTCCGTCTCTGTCATTTAAAACAAACTTTTATTTTACATTTATTTTATATTGTTCGATTCCCGGTGACCTCATGGTTAGTGCGCTCGTTCCCGGAGCGAGCAGTCCGGGTTCGAGCCCTGGCCGGAGACACTGACTTGTGTTCTCAAGACACTTAACTCTCACAATGCCTCTCTCCACCCAGGAGTATAAATGGGTACCGGCGAATTGTTGGGGAAACCTAACAAATTGCGGGGGAGTGACCTGCGATGGACTAGCATCCCGTCAAGGGGGAGTAGAAATACTCCGAGCCGCTTCATGCTACAGAAACTGGGATACGCTCCGGCAGCTATGAGCCATTCGGCTCCAAGGCTTTTGGCATAAGTCATGTACCACGATCTTAACTGTAAATTAAAATGAACCATAGCTTTTTTTATTTTCATTACAGTATTACCATGGCTAAAAACAACCATATGATCATGCTGAACACAGGACTTCTGGTGGCATTGATCTGTTTTTCAATATTTACAAGTAAGGAATGTTTGTCGACTTACAAAATAAGTTCAATATGTGAGTTGTAAAAAAAGAATAGCGATAACTTAACGACAAACCTCTGGAGCGAAATCAAACAAGGGATTCGAATGCCTCGACCTTCTCTTGAAGTAATTGAAGATTATAGTTACTATCGATGGCGAACATATAATTTAAAGATAATGCCCATGAAACGCACACATAGCTTTCACAAATGTAACCTTTAATGATGACGATTATAAATAGTAAATTCCAAAGTTAAATTGGATTCAGACTTTACTGGTTTAGGCTTCTTTTTCTCATTTTAAAATGGTTGCGCCATTGTTTCACCATGCAGCGGTTCACATGTATAATTTAGTTTTCGTGTGATCACAAATATATTCCTTCACGGCGTTTCATTTTGCTAGATGTCGGCGCCCAGACAGTGTCTTCATGTAAAGCTGACAGTATCATGATTAAGGATTCAGTGAGCGGATCAGTCGAATGCCAGGACTGTCGAAAATGTCCTTCTGGCGAGGGGCTGTCCGTGAAATGTGGAGACTTCATTGATTCACAGACACCCTTGGTGTGTAAACCATGCGTGCTTGGTGAAACATACTCCTCAGCATACGAGGCCGGGGCCTGCAAAGATTGCAAGAACTGCGGCCTGTATCGCGAGACCATCAAAGCCTGCACACTGACTTCCAAGGCCGTGTGCGGAAAGTGTAAGGTTGGCGCTTACGAAGAACCCATGCTGAGCATGTGCAAGCCGTGTTCCCCTTGCTGTAATGACGGCAAGGATATAGTAATCTCTCAGTGCCAAGTACCCGGAATACCCGCAAATGAGCAGTGCAGTTTTGTACGATTAAGTAAGTGCAGCAAAGTTGCGACCACTGCTAGTGTCAGCACAATGGCCCCAGCTGTGGAAGCAAATCATTCAACAGAAGAGTCAACAACTCCATCCACGGTAACAAGTCCTGTTGGGAACTCAATCCCAAGTGAACCAATCGCCACACTACTTTCTGATGCATCAACATCTCAGACTAAATTCATTGGTAAGCGTCACGTTAGATTGCGCCAATTTCGCTACTCGAGGACTATTACTAATAGTCCTCTAGTAGCGTAGCCAATTAAAATACAGGATTTGCATTAGTCCACTAGTTGGGTGATACTAATGGCTGATACTAATGGCTGATATATCATGTAGGCTAAGGCATTGAAAACTCTTGAATTGCATTATCTAATGATCCAGTTTTACTAAAAAGAGATAGAATTTGCGAGTTTGCTACGTTTAATTTAAGATGTTGACGTTTATTTGCCTATTCATTCACGGTTGTTGCAGAAAAATCATTTTGCAACTCATTCTGTTCCTTTTGTTTTAGATTTCAAGCTTTTCAGCACCGTTCTAAATCGCCCTGAACCAACCTCTGAACTCTACAGTCACACCAAAGAACCTGGTAGAAACACGACTGTGCAAGTCACTGTAGATGTTACTTCCAGTGTCGAGCCAGTCAGATTTTAACAGCAGTTGTTTATGTTGATGGATATGAAAACTCAGAGGTGCACATATTTTGACACATGTACACTTTTTCGATTTTTCGTGCTTGCTGAAAATATTCGTCAGAGAAAAATGAATATTTATAGATCAAAGATTTCAGGAGATTTTGTTCTTAGCCTTTGCAAAGATAGTTTTGGTTGATATGCTAGCTAAGAGGCCCCAAATGTGTATTTGTTGCAAGTGTTTTGGCTATTAAAACTGTGTTAGAATATATTGAAACTGTCACAGTACTGCTCACTAGCAGAACGATAGAACCTAGAGCCACCCGCACTCGACAGAAAATTTGTCCCATAAGGTATATATTATGCGATGCGACAGTACAACGAAATTTCTAAGGCGTACAATCAACTTGTCTCCTTATGAAGCTTTATTACTTGTCTCCCAATGTTCCAGTATAGGCCTGAAACTGAAACAAATTGCCAACGATATATGATAGGGTGGTGAATGGCAAATGCGAGACTTTGCAAGAATGTGAGACTAGCGTTTCTGGGACATTACATGAAACTTCCATTACCACTTCAAAACAGAGACTACGAGAAATTCGACGAAAATTTGGCGACACCCATGGTTCAGTAACTAGATTTGGAAATTCAAGATTTGGAATTCAAGATTTGGCTCGCCAAATATTGAAAAATTTAGAAATGTAAGATTTGGTTTGCTAAATATCAAAATATCAAAAATTCAAGATTTGGCCTGCCATGTATTGAAAATTCGAAATTTGGAATTTCAAGTTTTGGCCTGCCAATATTGAAAATTTAAGATTCGGAAATTGGCGATTTGGCCTGTCAAATAGGAAAAAAACAAGATTTGAAATTCTATATTGAGCCTGCCAAATATTGAGAATTCAAAATTTGGAAATTCAAGATTTGGCCTGCCAAATTTTAAAAATTCAAAATTTGAAATTTCAAGATTTGGCGTTCCAAACGCTGAAAACTCACGGATTTGGAATTCAATATTTGGAGATTGATTCAAGATTTGGCCTACCAAATATTGAATGTTCAAATTTGAGGATAGTGAGAACAGAGAATATTTACAAGTTCAAGCCAAGCAAATTGCCAGAAGTGAGAGTTTTCACTCTTGTCACGTGAATAGTTATACAGAGAGAGGACGTCAAATCTATTCGACTATTTTTTACTTTACTTCTCAATAATTTCTATCGTATAACATTGTTGAATCATTAGCCATGCGCATATTGTTTACAGTTTTATTACTCAAAAAATAATACCCTTTCATTGATGCTATTGATTATATCTGATTAAGAATAGTAGTGTTTTCAGCATCAGAGAAAATAGTTTTAAATTACTGAAAGCTGAATAACCTGAAAAGTCATCTGATTTTCACATATTGTATCCATGATGACAACTGTAATTACGTTATCGATGACAACTTTAGTAAATAGGAATTAAATCCTCGTAGTTTGCATTATAGCACTTTATACTGTTCCTATTTTAATGATTTTTAAATTAGAATTAAGGAGGACACTGATTTCCATATAAATGAGCAAAGTAGCCATCATCTTTCTTCAACAAAACTTCTGGCTTGTCTAGCTCGACAATCTTTCCCCGGTCCAGCACCATGACTCGATCGTAATCAATGATTGTACTCAGGCGATGAGGTATAGTGATGACTGTGCTATCCAAAAACCAGGTTCGAATCACTTCTTGGATGAGTCGGTCCGTTCTGTAATCCACAGTGGAGGACGCCTCATCTATTACAATGATCTTGCTCTTATGCAGCAACGCACGCGCAAAAGAGATGAGTTGTCGCTCGCTGGGCCCCAATGTCGCCCCACAGTCCGCGAGGTCCTGGTACAGCTGTTTGGGAAGGCTCTCAACCCAGGACTTTAGGTGGCACTTCTCAAGGACTTCCCAGACTTCCTTCTCTGTATGGTTTAAAAACGGGTCGACGTTCATGCGCAGTGAACCCATGAACAGTATCGGCTCCTTTGTGATGATTGACATGCCACGCCTACTCGCTTGAAGATCAAGGTTATTGATTTTGACGCCATCTACTATTATTTTGCCACCACATTCTGCCATTCGAAACAGTGCATGCGCGATAGACGACTTCCCGGCCCCTGGTCTCCCCGCAATGCCAAACCTCTCCCCGGGGTACACCGTAAAGGAGATGTCTTTCAGCACCCTCGATCCTTCCCTACTGTAGCTTAAAGAGATGCTCTCGAAGCTTATTTCTCCATCCTTCGGCCATGGTACAGGCGGCTGAATCTCAATAGCGTACCCAGGCTCCGGGTCGATCGCAGAGCAGGCCAGGTTACGATCGACAGCACTCATGTAGTTTTCCACTTCAAAGCAGCGTCTGACGCCATTTTGTGACATGTCATGTGACAACTGTAGGGCATAGATCAGCGACAGAATGGCGATTGCTGAAGACAATTTATAACACCGCTTTAGTTTATTGATTTTCTCTGAAGTCTTATTCTAACACCAACTGAATCCAGTTTATTTACACTCAACACTCTATTGAAAATAAGGCAAGCAAGCTCTAATGTTGTCAATTACATAGTGAAAATGTAGACGACAGTCTAATTAAGTAAGGAGTTTGGTGCTTTACTCTCGGAGGAGAACGGGAAAAAATAAACAAATTCTCGTATTTGTCTATTTGGGTAGACACTGGGTAGCCACAACGCAGGAAATGGCATAGCTGATAGTTGTGCCACGCTATCACGCAATGTTGCCGAGAACAAACACGCGTTGTTGCTCGAAATGACGCTGAAATAGAACAAGATTTTACGTACTTTAGTCGACAACTTTGAGGACAATCTAAAGTTGCGTTCAACATTTTTATGTACTATTTCCAAAACGAGAGCGAGTGTTTCATCGGGGTATCCAAACACCGAGAAACAAATGAAAGCACGAGGCCGTAGGCCGAGTGCTTTTATTGTTTCGAGGTGTTTGGATACCCCGATGAAACACGAAGCACGAGTTTTGGAAATAACTTCTCATAATCACTCTTAAAGAAATAATAAACAAAGACTTCCAATTAGAATTGTTTGCTGTCTAACATTCCTTCCTCGATAATTTCAATATCAATGATATTTTTTACCGGCGTAATTAATTTGCATTTATGGTGCGATTTAATATATTCTGAGATGTGAAAGTTGCTGGGGTTGCCAGCATTTACAAGTTGTCGTTCAGTCAGGATGTATATCGCAAGAAAGTCGTTCGAGAGATTTCGGTAGCCGAAAAGTGTGGAGAATGAGAAGAAAAGTGTTGATAAAGCAGTACCGAAATCAACAGCTTATAAAGCCAAATGGTCGTGTAAGGTTTTCGAGGAATGGAAACCGCATCGATTAGTGAAGTCCTGTACTTTGGAACCCGGCGGTCTTTTTACCACGAAAGACTTTTAAGAAATAGTGCAAACTTTGGAAACGGCCATTACAGATATGCCTGCATGCAGTCTCAACTACTGGCTGTCGAAGTGCGTTCAAGAAGTAAACAATTCTTCTGGGAAACGTTATCCTTCCCGTTAGTTGTACTCGATTATTTGCGGACTGAAGCGTCACCTTTCTGATGTAAATGGAAGTGCTGCATTGAACCCTTTGGACATGTCCGACCGAAGGTAAGTTACATTTTTTGGGGATAAAATTTGGTCCGCGTAAACTACTTGTGTGCATTGTTTTTAATACTACTTTTTTTTCTTTCGCTTTCTTAGGTTTGTGACATTTCGGCGTGTTTTGGATGCAGAAATGAAAGAAGCAACGCGAGTGGGTGTGACTTTGAAAACAAAAGGAGACACATTGTAAAAGCTTACTTCTGAGTAATAAATATTCATTGATTTTGTGCAAGTTGTCATTGTGCATATTTTAGTGGTATATACCACTCTCACTGGAGAGTGGTATACTGTTTTTCATTGGGTATCCAAACACATGCACGTTATGTGGTATACATCTTGTGGTTGGTAGTTGACCTTATGAATTATTAATGAGTTTGAGAAGGGTAGATAAACGATGCATTTTAACACTTTTCTCGGCGACTTAAATTTAAACTTACCAGCATCTAACTTTACATAAAATGCCCCGGCAGCCACTGATATCATAAACAACACGCATACTATGTCGAGGCGGAACCCGACCCAGCTCCAACATGAAGTGTTTGTGCACCATCCTTGACTGTGAGAGTCCTGGCAACTAAAGCACAAACAGAATAGACCAATTTCGATATATTAAAATTCAGCCTAAAACAATAGACCCCAGTACGAGGCTTTGGGGAATAACTACAGAGTTTGTGGGGTTTATTCCCCAGAGCCTCGTGCTGAGGTCTATTGTGTTAGGCTGAATTTTAATATATCGAAATTGGCCTATTGCCAGTAAGTTTTACGGACCCCTATAAAGAAATTAAGGAACACTAAGAAATCTGGCAATTTAGTTCAAGTCCAAAGGCGAATCAGAAATGGTAAATAATACCTTAGTCTCAAGATCACCAAACCAACTTACGTAACAGCTATTTCAACCATCGCGAATGGAATCGAGAGCAAATAATTTAATTTTTTTAGTATAAATCTACTAGTTATGCGAAACTTCTGTCTAAATCCTCTTCACAGACACTTCCAAACCGCAAAGAATCGCTGGCCATTTTGTTAACAATCACACATTACTAGACTACTCACTATTTTAAACAGAATATAAGTTAATGTAGCCAATAAGAGAACGGCAATCAGGATAGAACGTTAGCCATAGTAGAATTATGCTAACATGGACTATAAAAAAGTTCATTTTTCTCTCAAAATATGGATGCACAACGTGTAGATTAGGAGGAAGATCTCGCACGAGCCTCGCGAGTAGCCCGCGATCGGGCGAATGTTTTCCCGTCTTTAGATCTTTTGTAACAGTTGTATTTCGAGCCTACGTTTTGCATTTTGTGCTCCGTGTTGATCTATCTTAGGTAATTAAAACTGAAATCTAAATTGCAAACCCATAGAATTCCTCTGTAAATGTTTTCTGCATGCTGTGTGTCCTGATAGTCACCAGTCCCGTCAGCGTCTCTGAAAAATGAGAAATCACCGGTTTTCGACAACTGATCTCCAGTTTCCTGACTTGGCGCGCGGTCTTGAGGGAGTAGCCCCACAAGATGAGAAACAAAACGAACAGCGGTAACCCAATCAAGAGCACGCACGGATTGAAGACCACGGGGAGGAGGAACGCTGCGATAGCAAATAACGTCATCTGAATGGCACCTAAGAACACACTCGGAAGCAGCTCGTCCATACATCCTATGTCTTTCGAGAAGCGATTCAAAATGCTGGTCAACGGATTGGTATCGAAGAAAGAGAGGGGGGCTTGAAGAACGGAGACCACCATATTCTGATGAAGGCGCTCGGACGAGCGCAGAGTTGTGGCAAAGAAAAAAGACGCGCGCATGATAGACAGCATGAAGACTCCGCCTACCATGGCAGCATAAATGTACCAGGTTGTCTGATCCAGGGCCAGCAGAATGGCAGACTCGCTCATGTGTAAAAGCCATATGTCTGGGATAAGAATAGCTCCTATAAGAGAATAAAGAAAGGTGATCGTTTTAGCTCCATGGTCAAGACCTAAAATTTCTTTTAGTGCTCTTTCTGAGAATTCAGTGGCTCAATTGTTGATGTAGGAGAACTGCCAGTTTGAACTTGCGCGACCTTACGTATCAATTTCATTTGTCCACTCGTATCAGCTTTAGGCAAGAGCGGATTCATGAACCTTGCTTACTCCAAAACCGTAATCTTTATCGACTGGCGTCACTGTGTAATGTGTTTGCCGGGAGGATACAATACATTTTAGCCCAATTACACGTTGCAAGGCTAATGTTTATTAATAGGAACGTGCTTCCCCCTTGTTCTCCTGTTAGTAATCACTTTTCAAGCGCCTGGCACAGCGTATCATATTTATAAAAAATTTATTTGAAGTTCCAGTAGAAAGTATGTAATTCAAACTACCTGCTTACAGTTTGGGGTAAAGATCCGTTCGAAGTTTTATGTGTAATAATTGTGTTGAAGGAAACAGACCTTTCCCGTCAATAGACCATATTCGTATTCTTAGTATCGGACTGAAACAGTAGCTTGCAACCGGGCCTAATGCTGGGAGTCGTTTCAATTGAAAATGATGTCAATCTCTTATTCCCCCTCGTGGGCCTCCACTGCAAGCTAGTTCCAGTCCAATACCGGGAACACGAATATGGTCTATTGATCACGTGATATATTATTGTGTAAAAAAAAAAGGCTGAAACTGTAGGCATACCAGGAAATGAATGAGCGTAACAAAATAAGAAGGAAGCCAATTATTTATTATCAGTCTGCGCTGTCGCTTACTTACCTTGAACAACGAAGGCAAACAGTGCGAACACAATAATGAACGGAAGACATGCACCTGTCCTGAGGTACTGCCAAAGAACAGTACATGACACGGGTCCCATCATCTCCTCTTCTTCAAACAGGTTCGTGCGAGTGCGGTACTTTTCCTGGATTTCCTCCTCAATGGCAAACTCCACCGTCTTGTTACTGGGACATTTTCTTTCACGTTCACGCGATTCGCCGGGAGAATGAAGCTTCACGGACCTGTATCCCATGACCTGTGATGTTACTTCATTAATAATGGTGCCGGCACGCATGGTCAGGATTTGGTCCGCCCTCTCAACGTATTGTAACTGCCGGCTCACAAGGATCCGGATTCGCTTTGAGAGAAGACCGCATATGCATTTCCCAAACACCTGCTCAGCGACTCTAGCATCAACAGCACAGAAGGGATCGTCCAGGAGATAGATATCGGCGTCGGAGTAAGCCGCTCTCGCGATGCCTACACGAGCCTTTTGATCTTCAGTTAATCCGTAGCCGTTATTTCCCACGACTGTGAGATCGCCGTCGGAAAGCTTGTCGATGTCCTTTTGTAAGTTGCAAGCGTTCACGATGGCTTGGTACCTGAACGGGTTGTACTGTTTGCCAAACAAAATGTTCTCCCGGAGCGTGTTCGAGAAAATCCATGGTATTTGAGGCACGTACGTGATCTTTCCTACGCAAGAGATGTAACCTTCTGTTGGAGGGACCTCTCCAAGGATAGCCGCCAGCAGGGAGGATTTCCCACATCCCGCGGGACCGTTGATCAACGTCAGTTCTTTGGTGGCCGCCCTGAATGTAAGGTTTCTCAGGGCGACCGACTTATTTCCGCCTCCCCAGTGACAGGACACGTTCTCGAAGGTCACGTGGATATCATTGGAAGGGTTATCCGGGATATCGAGAGAATGATGTCTGATGAGTGCGGGCTCGTATTGCGGAACGCTTTTCCCGACTTTGATGTCGTTACAAATCTTCGTCAAGTCTTCGGCGGAAAGGTACTGCGACATTTCGGCGTCGGTCAAATCTAAGAAAGATCGTATCTTAGAGCGCGTTCTTTTCCTGCTGTATGTGTCTTCAGATTGAACAGATTCTTCAAGTTCCAAAAATGTTTGTATCCTAGCGAGTGAGCCTGTTACGGCACCGATGAAGTTAACGCCAGCGGCAAACTTTGAAGAGGCGGAAAGACGGATTGTCCGAATGAACGCCAGCACCATGAAAATATTATACGTGTTCAGTTCGACTCCTGTGATGATCAGGGTTGTCAAAGATATGAAACACGCCACAATGGAGCTCGTGTGAAGGAAGGTCGCGAACGTTGAAAGAATGGCACTCTTTTGCCGAACATACTGCAGCTCCTTCCTGTAAGGCACCAGATGTTAATTAAGTTATGAGCTCTGAGATGACGTAACGCTCTCTATTTAGGTAATAGAGGACTTTATCATATTTAGATAGCCTCATCTATAGGCAAGGCCGGGGTAGTTAGCAGAATTGTCGAGAGTTATACAAACCCGAGACGCAGTCAAGCGTTTGCTTAAATCTTTTGCTTAACTCTTTCTAGGTGAAGCTATGTCAACACCGAGAAAAGCCCCTTATTACTTTAAACAATATTTCTTTTCTTGTAAAGTCTGTTGAACTCGTCAGTTACTTATCAACGACCCTTTCAATTTTTTTAATACAATGAAAAAAAAAAGCACCATAAAATAAATGCCTTGTTTTGTGAAGAATATGCAGGGCTAATTTAAGATTCGTACCTGTACACAAACTGTAAACATGCGTCACTAAACAGAAAGGACTCGTTAGAAAATGTAAGTTTATGTTTTTGTCAAATCTTTAAGTTCTATGGACGGTTGCCTGCTGACATGGGATACTCGGCGGCTGTTGGAGGAGTTCATTTTCTCGATGTAAATGAAAAGTGCAGTGGAAATCCTTTTTTTATGAATTGTAGCTTTAGTTGATAATATTGTAGTTTATTACGCTATTCGTACCTCCGTATTTCTTGCACTTTGTTCTTGTAAGGCCATTCCCACGTGTTCATCTTAATGGTGCGGATTCCGCTCACGATATGCCTCATCATTCCCATTCTCCGCTCGGTCCAGCGCGCAATGCGCAGTCGCAGCTTCATGCAAACATCCCACATACCGATGTAATAGGCCAGCAGAAAGATCAGGAAAATGATCCCAGACACCGCCTGGAACCCAATAAGGCGCCAGATCAGGGCCGTCACAGTAACAAGCTCTACGAGCCCTTGCAGAATGAAGCCCACTTTCTGGAAGATTTGATCAAGACGCTGGGCATCATGGGTAACCAAAGCAATAACATGGCCAGGCTGGACTCGCGTGAGGTCTTTAAGACGTAACTTAAAAATCTAGAAGACAGAACATAGAGACTTAGAAAACATGGCAAAACTAACCAACTGTGCGTGGATGTTTTGACGGAAAGGGTCATGGAAACGAAGTTGGGATTTGCTAAAACGTTTTCATAGAGATTATTAGCCTGCAGTGCAGGCGTCTTATTGGGGCGAATTAGCGTTACAACCTTGCGACCGCCATGTTAGACCGCCATGTTACGCGGTGGGAGATGGGGGAGGGGGAAAATGAGGAAGGATAGGGGACGACTAGGAAGTCTTGTATAGCTCATCTTTTTACTATATTTTCATTTTTTATCGTTACCTTTTTATAAACGACACCAATAGCTGCCGCCCTCCAGCGCATTCCCATATAATCCACCTTGCTTTGATACTGATTCATGGCCAGCACTCGAAACAACGCACTGCAGCAGAGCCCGCCAGCGTAAGTAAACAGCCAGCGGTCTTGTCGCACAGTCCCAGAATGCAACAGTACGGATAACAAAAGGCCAAGAAACAGAGGCTGTAAAATGTTACAAGCAACGCCGATAAAAAGAGAAAGGCTCGCTAGCGCGTAATCACTCCACGGTAGAACTTTCATCATCGCTCTGGACAACCGCGCCTTTCGTCCTTTGATGTGCGAGTTTCGTATTTCCTCGTGCCAGGTTTGCTCGAGTTTCTCTGTCAGGCCTTTCGATTTGTCTTCATCAAGGAGCGGGTACAAGTCGCTGTGTTCCAGAACTCGTCTGCTGCCGATATTCATTAAACTGTTCATCCAGGAAAAGAAGAGGCGTGAAAAGATTCCTGCGCGCTCTTTCGGGTTCTTCATGAACAGTGAATACTTCCATGCTTTATCGAACGAGGTCTGCATGACTGTCTGGAATGTTTCCTGCTTTTAGCTGAAAAGAAATTGAAGAAATGTTTAACTTTCGACGCATGACAATTTTGTGTTGGTTCAACAGTGGTTGGCTCTACATCTCCTCTACCTTTGTCTATTTTTGCTTGTTGTTTGCGTTCCTTTGAGGGTATTGAGCCGAAATATTACGATAGGAGATAATGTGTTGTTTTAGAATTGGTACCTCTCAAGAGTGAAAAAAATTTCAAGCCACGCCCACAAAACAGGATCTTGGTACCTCTTGAGGTTTTTTTTTTCAAAATTTCCGAGGAGCACCCCGGGTCTTTTCATATGGCAGTCCCCCCGGACTTTAAGCTGCTTTAGAACAAGTCCCCAAATGACGTGTATGCACTCTAATGCTGTTACTTGTGGTGCCGACAAAAAGTGTATTATAGGAGTCATTGCGCATGCGCACTCAAAACATTATGAGCATAATATAAGAGGTGTCATGGTTACCTAATGTATCACTTTGAACAGAGGAAAGCGAGAAATATTTTCACTCTACAATAAGAATTTTTAACCACTCATAATGAGCAAGTGTCGTCAACTTTAGCTAAAAAACATACTTAATTGGTAATAATTTTGTGTCAGCACTCGCTGACAAAAGTCCATCAAGCATTAGCTCTCAGGAATAGGGCGGGCCAAAATATGTCACAAACAAACGGTGCTTCAAAAATTATTCGAAAATGAAAAAAAATCTAAAAATCGATAAATTGTGGTTTGGTGCTTGGTTTCAGGATAGGCCTTATCAAATTGTAGGGATTCCATCATTGGGCATTGACACCTTCTCCCCCCTTACCAGCTCAGTAGTCCGACAGAGCTTGTTTCACCGTCTATGCGACACCTTGAGAGGTCGTCTGGTCGGGTTCTATTTAACAGACGTAACATTACTTGCCATTTTATCGTTACAAAATTGATAAATGCTTACCGTCGTTTACGCCGTTTGCTGCTCCTCAAAACAGCTGTTTATGCAAAATGCCTACAGCAAAATAGGTAATAACTGTTTGTGAACAATAACTACTTAATTGCCTTGTGAAGCTGTAAGGGCGTTGATGTAATTTTTTGATTTTCAAAGGAATCCCTGTACATATCTTCACAGCTTTGAATATTCTGCGGAAAGATTCATGAAACGATAGCTAATCAGTAATTCGAAATTTTTTCGAATGAATTTTTTCGCTCCATTCCCAATTTTTGTCTTACACCGGTCATCTATTAATCAGCTGCACTCCTCTCTGAACCTTTAAAAAAAACAAATCTGTTTAATTCGGGGAAAGAGAAACAACTTCTTCGAGAAAATCGCATGTTATGTTTGACGTCCACCAGGTGATAATTTTATTGGTATGCAATTCAAAATGATAATTTTCATAAAATGTTTTCACATTTTTTCCTGTACGTTTTTCGACAAAACCTACATTTAATCCTTTTGAAATCCAATTTTGAAATAATTAATAGTCCGCAGTAATAGTTTAATTTTGGGGTAATTTTCAACATTGCCGAGTTCAAATTGATTTGCCTAAGTGCATCGTCTAAAATTTGGAAATGTATTTTGCTATTCGTTATAATTTGACACTTTTACTAAAGCAATGCTAACGACAAAGCCAACAACGTTACAAAACTACAAAATATTACAAAAACTCATTTGTTTCCAGAAAGATATAATCATTACAGTGATTTCAGCCTTTTCCTAAATACAGGATGAACACCGTGGAGTGTGAATTTCGCCATATGGCGAACTGGTTTTACACTTTAAAATTAAACCCTGCCGTTAATTCCAAGATATCACTAAAACTCCTGCCATATGTAAATTTTGATATAAAATAATCATTGTTACTTACACTGGAGCAGATTCATTTCTCAGACTTCACTTTGCCTTCGTCCAAATAAGAATCTTTCACTGCAGTAAAAAAAATCACATCTCTTCACAGCCCTCCGCAAATTTTAATATCAGGCTATTTGCATAAACCAAACCTCAGTATTTTTTTTCGCATCAAGCATTCATGGATGATAGTTTTTGATTATCTTCGATCCTTTGACTGATAAAGATACCGCAATGACATATATAAATAATAAAAAGATGGCATGACTTGAAATGATCTGCTGCCGGTGAGTTCTTTGATGAGGAAATAAATAATGCGCTTATTAACTAGTCAATAACAAGCTTAAGCGGCATATAATTTCTATTAATCAGTGGTGAGTTTATTTGAGGGCACTAATGAAGCAAAGTATGTAAACTTTATAAATCGTCCATTTGCATTGTAACATTTACTTTGAAAAGGTTTCTCGTAGTTAACTGTTGCTTAATTGTTTTCAAAGTTGTCAGGAAATTGCTTTTCTTTTCTCTCCGGTGTTTTTAATGGTTTTGATAGATCGAGTATGTTCATGATCTCGGAATATTTACTTTCTTAGCTTCCCGCAAATCTGAATCGAATCTGAACGATTTGATCCTGTCAGCCGTTTCTGCCGCTGCATGATCTTTACAGCATAATTCAAGGTCAACTTTTTAAATAATTAATTTTGTCTTCATACAAAGAAGTAATTACACTCTGCCAAAACTCACAATTCTAGACAGGATATTAAAATTCTCATCACCAGATACTTCGGGGAGACGGGTCAAAAGGCTTCTGGAACCGATTGGGTGATTCCGTTTAATCTGTTTAATCACTCTTGCTCTAGCGTCTTATACGAACCTTTCAAGACAAACTTTTCATTTACTGGCTTCATCTTTTCCTGTTATCGGGCTGAACCTATCCCGTGGATCCATAGGAGTTCAGTTTTTGCACTAAAATTCCTTCTGGACAGTCAGAGCCAATTTACCAGGGAGGGGCGGGGGGCGGTTAGCCTGCGTCACAGACGGAAAGTTTCGTTACGCGTAATAACGCACGGTTGGTTGCGTCTGCGACAGGCTAAGGGAGGTCAGCCAAAGGACTCACGCACACCTAGAGACTTTTAGTCAAAAACATCCGTGCTTCAATTTAATTTCAATGGACGCAACTTCAAGCAGAAAGTGTTTTCTTGCTACATCGTCCGCTTTTCGATGATCACAAATTTTCAACAACACCTGGGAACCACGAAAATTTCAGGGAACTCCCTCGGGACAGGCTATTCCGTTGCGGGTGCGCGGGATTATCCTTGTGAGGTGAACAACATTGGGACCCAGTCTTTTCAGTCTCACACTGCTCAACAAACTGGTGTACTCGGTGTAAACAGTGCTGTACTTTCATGGGAGAATTTTTGTAATTTGGCTCTCGCGGTGTTTGTGGATGTTTACATGGATAAGGTTTCAAGAAACAAAGCTACAGAAGGAGGAAGCAGCGACGAAGAAGAAGCTTTCGAGAGCGCGGATGAAGGAGAAGAAGCCTCTAAAAGTGTGAAGCCGACATCCGCCACGTCAGCTGACATTAGATCTGCAAATTCCACGTTGAAAGAACTGGTTGGCAAGAATGATGCGTCGCCAACAAGTCAGGTTGCTTCAGGACAGGAAATAAAAACTGGAACTGCAGCAGAAAGGAATCAAAATACAAAAATGGATAGTGATACAGTAGAGAGTGAGAATGAACACGAGGTAGAAAACCCTGCAGTAGAGAAAGATCCCTCCATTATAAGCGAGCACTCGCCTTTGCCAGAGAGTGAAACACAAGAAGACACTGATCAGCTAAATATTACGACGAAGGTATGTGAGGATGAAATAGAGACTAAACGAATTGAGGAAGACAATGGCGATACTGAAGTGAGTGCTGCAGAGGAACAATCCCCAGAAAACGAGGATGAACTGGTAGCTAAGGAAAATAAGCTTATAGGAGAGAGCAATGACGATGGACAAAAGGAAGCGTCTGAAAATTCAGCTAATGATCAGCTGAAGGATATTTCAGGATCATCTTCTGATGTTAAAGTCGAGGACAAGCCTGACAGGTAATGTTTTGGTGCATGGGTATCTGCACAGTTTGTTTGGGGTTAGGGTTGGGGGGGGGGGGGGGGGTGCATTTAGCTTTTCGCTTAGGCCCGGCTCATACGTCGCATTTCTGCCATGTGGAATTCGATTTAGCGAATTAAATTTGACAGAAATTCGATGTCTGAATCAGCTGCCACCAATCTGCAGCACATTTGACTGGTCTTGTTGCATTATTTGACAGAAATGTGACACTGATTCAAATGTCAAATTTCTGCCATGTCAAGTCTCATACATACATCATGTTAATGTACTGAGCATGCATAAATGTGTTCCCACCAAAGAAAAAGAAGAATCTTGGCCATTCTTGTCCCAATGCAAACTGAAAATATTGAAACACATACTGATGCATTGTCAGCTTTCTCCATCTCGTTCCATTGGCAGACAATTTTTCGAAAAATCCCTCATCGCTCAGTATCTTCATCCACCATATTGAATACACTACGTTTAAAACATTTTCCACTGACCCACATACCCGAGAGTATAAATTCTGAATTAAGTGCAACACAAGTGCGACATGGCAGAAATGCAACATATGAACCAGGCCTAAATGTCAAGCCAGCATTTGAGCTGAGTGGCCCAGATCTTTTGGCAGGGTCAGCATTTAGAGGTTGTGAAAAAATTGACAATTAATTTAATTTCAAAATTCTCACTGTAATTTGATAGCCAGCTCTAGGCTTTAATCTGAAATAGGGGTTTAGGTATCTACAGTTTAAACCGGACACACTACACCACTTAGACACAAGACTCCTCTTAAGGTACACAGTAACCTTAACTGCAGAAGCAAATTTGTAAAGCTGACATTTCCATCTTAAGTTCTTCAGAGCAAATTTCCCCTTTACAAGATTGTTATTATTGGATGAGGTTTTTGTGATATCCAGAATAATTAAGGTTGAGGCAGGGGTTATCAGCTGAAGCCGAAACCGATACCTTGATTATTCTGGATATCACAAAATGCGAATCTAATAATAATTGTTTTATTATACATTGAACGAAAAAAAAAAATGGACGTCATGTTTTTGCTTCTTCACTGGCGGCAAGCAACACAAAGCACACGAACTTGACATAATTACCCTTAGAAATCATGCATCGCGGTCATATGTGACATGATTACCCATGACCTTGAGTGTCCTTGACATGATCATTGTATAATCTGCAGCTAGATGACGTCACAGGCGCTGATTTCGAAAATTCACTGTATGGTTTCAGCCAATAACTTAAAAAATCAGCTGCTTGAATTCACCCTGGCAGATGACTCTCACTGTCAACTTCAAAATTGCCGGCGACCAAAGAAGTGCTTTACTTATGCCAGCCAGCAAAACACTTCCTTTAGAGCTTTAACTATCTTTCCACCATATTAGTTTGCATGTTAATTGAAAGACTGAATACCCAACAGCTTTAACTTATCAGAGATGTCATTGAGTTTTGAATCAACTGTAGTCTTGATCTTCACATCCAAAACAAACTTGTTACCTTTTGAGTGAATTGTATCAACTACAGGCACGTTCACCCATAGCATGATGGGCCCATCAGACTTACTCGGTCATAACAGGTGTTACAGGTTACAGCGCTAAATTGACAGCCCTAATTATTTACTATTCTGATTACGTTGTTCTTCTCTCTTTGCAGCTCAGCAGAGAAGCCAGCTCAAGAGTCCTCAAGTTCTGGTGGAGGGTGGGGATGGGGAGGTTGGACCTCAATGCTCTCCCATGCGACAGCTTCTGTGACATCAGGACTGTCCTCTGTTATTGAGACAGTAGAGACATCACTAGGTGTTCCTGACCCAGAAGAGATTGCACGTAAAGTAAAAGCAGAAGAAAAGCTAGTGCAAGAGAAAAGAGCAGAAGCAAAAACCCAAGAGGCAAAAACCCAAGAGGCAAAAACCCAAGAGGCAAAAACCCAAGAGGCATCTGCAGAAGACACAAGTGAAAGCAAAAATGAAAATGAAAATGAAGGTCTGTGGGTCACTGATTTGTATGCATGCTTAAATGCACTACAAGTTAAATACACAGAGAATACTACATGGCCATGTGGAGGAACAAAATTTCTCTTTGAGTGTTGAAAAATATTTCATGAGTGAGTGCAGCAAACGAGGGAAATATTTTTCAACACAATAAGAGAAATTTTGTATCTCCAAGTGGCCATGTAATGTCCTATTTATTATATAAAAACCAATTAAATACTAAACCATTTCACCTTTGCACTGAAAGGTATGATTCATCATGTAACCATGGCAATGGTGATGTTTTACTTGTGAAGATACCATTTTATTTTCACATGTGAAGATATAATGTTTTCATGTGAAAGCTCATCTAGCAATTCATCACAGTGGTGTTTATGCTATAAAAAATGTTATTTTTGTAATTTATTTAATGCAAGTAAACATTTAATTTTATCTTCTTTAATGAAAATTATTGCATGTGATGACCTAATATTGTTTTAACTGCTAGATGTTTTTTTATCCATTGAATTGAGTAGATTTTCCCTTGAGTGGTGTATCCAGAATAAAGTTTTTGTTCTTGGTAGCATTTTTAAATACATTAACTGCTTCACTTCAGCTCACCGAACACAACAGTGATGGAAATATGCTGTATACTGGGTTTGAACAGATTACTGATCACACCAGTTTTTGATGTACACTAACAGTAAAACAAAAATGATGAAATCAACCAGAAGAAAAAGTTACATGGACATGTTTTAAAATGGCCAGACACATAGAAAATAATTAAAATTTCCATGATGAAGCTGGATCTTCAAGGCCCCTTGTGTACATTAGCAATTTCAAATAGTGAGATTATAAAGCTATTTTTAGGCAAGCTGATGATTTGAATTCAGTGAAACCTGTATTAAGCGGACCCCATATTAAGCGGACACCCTCTATTAAGTGGACACCAGCTTGAGTCCCAAAATTTTCTTCCTAAATTTACTGTAAAATAAAGCTGCATTCAACGGGATGCAGACACCAATATTAAGCCATTTTGTTGCACAAAACCTGCAATAAGCCGATAACACTTCAAGGGCTTTTTACTTCTGAAAGCTCAGCTCAAACTCTTTTAACATTGTTCAGCAATGTCGTTTGTAAGCTAAGTAGATTATTCCAGATTGATGCATTGACTGACTGGACATTGTGCTATGAGCAGTCTTTGATCTTGCACTGTATTACGCTGAGTTACAAAAGGGTTAATAATTAACTATTATTGCACAATATATTAGAACCTGTTTATAATTAACTATTATTGCTCAATATATTAGAACCTGTTTAGAGTAGACATCCTGTATTAAGCTTAAACTAGTGAGGGTCCTAAGGGTGTCCGCTTAATACAGGTTTCATTGTACAAATTTACTCCACAGACATTTCCTTTCTTTAAACTTAAATGTGCAACGTGTTTAAATGCTCCTTTTTACCTTTCAGCAGCTGGTGAGTCATTTTTCTCTGGGTTTGGTGTGTCAAGCTTGACCAGTGTGGTACAGAGTACTGGCAAAGAGCTGATGTCAGGTGGGCTAGATGCCTTGGAGTTCATTGGCAAAAAGACAATGAATGTCCTAGCTGAAGGGGATCCTGGGTTGAGACAAAAGAGGGAAAAACTTGCAGGAAAAGGGCCAAGTCTTTCACAGGTAAATCCAATTAATATGGCATTCACTCACTAAATATTATATTCTGCAGTGTAATATTATATAGATGTTTTGTTACATAAGATCTCATTTCCTGTAAATTAAGTATTTGTTACCAGTAACAATGCCTATGAGCAGGTTTCATGTTTAGTTCTTCTTGCATAGGCAGCGTTTTCGACATGCAAGAGGGCAAGCCAGTGAGCAAAGTGAGCTAGTAAGGGGTCGCTGCTCGTTATCCTGGTTTAACCACCTACACTCAAGATGTTAACCTGGCATAACTACTCATGCTGTAAAATTCTTAGTTGCCTTGTTGTTATAGTATGATAAACTATTATATTTAAAAGCTTGAGTATAATTTTCTGTGAACAAATTGTCAAGAAGCCATGGCAGGGCTGTAGCCAGAAAAAAAATTAGGACTAAGGCAAAGTCCATGGTTAAATTCTCTTCCTAAGTATTTACCAGTACTTTACTTTCCCCCTTCAACAAAATGGTAAAATGAAAATGAAAAGACAAAAAATGACTGAGGCAAGTGCCTTGGTTTGCCTCATTCTGGCTATGGCTCTGCATGGTCAACTTAACTAGAGTTGCCTAAGAAAATACATGTAACAGTGAAATAGTTGTTGTTGTAGAAAGTCTACTTCAGATAGCTCATGTCATTATTCCAACATCCATCTATAGTCAAGTATCAAGTATAAATTCCATGCACATGGGGGTGAAATGCAGGTTAAGGGTACAACCTACATAGGCGTTTGTACGCATTACTTGTCTATTATGTACCTATCAAGAAATATCAGTCAACGCATCTGAGACTAGACTGAGCCTGCAGTCAGGATATGGTCTAAAAACTTTAAGAAAAGCCTTGATCGCACGTCCTATTCCAGCTCCGCAAAACACAGCCCTTGTTTCCCCAACTAAAAAGAGCTGCGATATTCAAGAGATCAGCAATCGTTGTTGTTCATGAACAGTAGTGTTATCAACTCGAGTTTGAGGGTACTAAAATGAAACAATTTTTGTGGTCAGGTTTTAAAGGAGGCCAAGGAAGTATCGGAACAAAAAGCTACAGTTGCACCTGAGGGGACCAAAGCAACTATAGACCTGTTTAGCGAGTTTGACAAGTTCCAAGGACTCTCTCATTTAGAAGCACTGGAGATGCTCTCACGTGATAGTGAAGCCAAGGTCTGTAGAGATTCCTTTATATGTGACAGGTGTTGCCATAGGATGTGTTGGTAACCCAAACATTTAGTTAGTCTACATGTATAAAAGAAAACAAAGCAGGCTATTTGGTTGTGATTCTCTCACTTTTATTCTGTCAGCAAAACAGTTTGACCTCCAAATTTACTAAGAACCAAACGGTTCTCTGGCAGTGGACCAGGTTTTAGCCTTACTCGCATTTCACGCGTCCCTTACAAAGTATAACAATCACATTAAATGGAGAGCACGGACCTCGACCCGAAAAATTATAGACTGATGACGTAGCTGTACTGAAGTCCGTGTTTCTGACTGGATCAAAATGGAATGGTTGTGAGAAGTCGTAACCACGCGACAACAAATCAGGCACTATAAAACTGCCTTGTTAAATTTCATAAAATTTTTCAGGTTGGTTCTCGAGTATCTCGATAGGGTATGCTCGGAGAGTGACTTGCGTTTACTAAGCCTGCAGCAAAGTCATGGATTTTGTGCGTTGTTTCTAGGGATTTCAAGACATGTTGCCACGTTTCGCGAGTTTGAAAGTAATTTGTTGGAATCATTTTTGAAGGCACGTTGACCCAATGTTTTTTTTTTTTTTTTTTTTTGCGCTTAAATCCAAGGGCAGTGTGTCTTGTTCTTGGAAAACACTTAAATCTCCCTGCAACTCTCGCTAGCCGTGTATATGAATGGGTTCCGGTACTGTTTTCTTTGAAGTGGTCCATACATGTACCTCTCCACGCTAGGCTACCGGTGAATAAGAATGTTTGGGGAGCGCTGAGATGGACAAGTATCCCACCAGGGGGGAGGCGGATGTAGGAATACGCCTAGTGGATACATGTTACGGAAACCGTTCACTAGGTTGGAATGCAGATTTGGCCTTACTGATCTCAAAATCGCGTTTGTTTCCCTTTTGTTATCAGCTGGAGTCCTGCATTATCGATTTGACAGAAGACGAACTCAGTGGAGTTAAGCCTCTTCTACGCGCTGTGGAGGAAGTTTTTCACATCGACGAAAACGACACGGATGACGAAGTGGAAGGACTAGACTTCAAATCCGAAGTTGTAGAGAACGTCAAGTCGCTCAATCTGCCGCTTACAGCAGACAAGATCGTCACGTCTCAGGAAAAAGCAAGGGAATGGACAGCAGCATGTGTTCAAGAACAGGACGATACACCAGGGAGCAAGGACGGAGTCGACATTTATACCACAGCCGTTTCAAGTATGGCGGAGCTCACAGCCCGAACTGTGGAACTATTTCACAAGTTTACGGAACTTTTGCTTCACCAGGCGGAGCAAGCCGCGGAAACGTCGTCCCTGGTGCGTGCGCAGTGCGTGCGGAAAATGACAGACGCGGTTTTGGAGGAGATTTCCGTAATGGCGACGCACTTTGCGGGCTGTTTGAACACCGCGGCTGACGATTCAGACAATCCGGACTCGGTCAGTTCTCTGATAACGACATTGTATCTCGATTCGTCAACAAGTGCTGACTATTTGCGGAACTCGCTAAAACTGTTGCGTCCCGTTTTGCAACTGTCATCTCTTGATGAGAAGAATGCTTCTAAAATTTCATCAGTAGCCGCCAAATGACAAGTCTTCAAATTATTACAAGCACACCAAAGACCTGTAACGGGACAGCCTGTCCAGCAAATGTTTTATTTCTTTACTCGATTTGTTTGATAAAACGGGAAAAAAATTCAATCAAAGAAAACGCCATCGCACATGGTATGCTATAAGTAATCAGGGACTCGTACATTTATCTTTCAGATTCAAATATAAATGTAATAAAATATTTTAGGTACGGTCGATCTCTCTTGTCCTGTAACTGTGTTGTTTTGTTTGTGGTCCAATAATTTACTGGCCATTACACCACTTACCAGCGCTAGATTAATAGCTTGTTGGGACCAAGGCCCCAGCAACTTCAGGGTCCTACCCAGTTCCCGTCGTCGATTTTTGTAGGCTTATACATTATGCATGCTAAACCCCGTTAAGTCAGGTCTAATCTTGTTCATTATTTCTTCCCCAAGTAACTGCTATAACTCATTCTAGCTACGCTATCACTCGTAAAAAAGGAGCATTACCTCTCTCAGATAAGAACTGAGAGGAAAAAAAAACACGTTAATGAACAGATGTCTTTTTAAATTTATATTTATAGATTACGATTGTCAAGTCTCGCCTCAGCTGAGTCTGACTTTTTTCAATGAAGACTTCATTCATTTATTAATTCATTCATTTTCCAAAGAGAAGCCATGATCCTTCCGCAACTAACATGTTTGATTCGAGTCAGGTAGCATTAAACACTGTTTTCACTGCTACGCGACCTTCGAAATCAAAACACTCTTTGCAATAGACTATTCCGTCAATCAAACAACGGTTCCTTATATGGAATACTGGTCTGCATAAAAGGATCCACACGTGCATAGCAAAATGTTGGGAGCAACGAAGATAGAGGGTCCTGAATGGGGTGGAATGGGAACTGGCATTGGCCTGAATTTTGCCCTGAGATTTAAGTCACTGGGAATGGGAAAAAAGAATGTCAAAATTGGGAATGGGATAAATATTTTGGAGTTTTGACCAGTCGAGACATCAGTATTTCCTGGGGTCGTGTTCAAGCACCTTGTTAGTGTCAAGTTTTAAAATGTTTATCCAGGTCTAGCATGATAAGTTCATCGTGAATAACATGAACATTAGCACTTGCCATGGCTCATTTTTAAATGTGCAAAAACTAAAGCATCAATTGTAGATAAAAGAGGAAAATTTAAATGTTTGCTATTGCTTTGTGTTCTTGGGTGAGACACTTTAACTCTCACATTGCCTGTCTCCAACCAGGTACATGAATGGACTCTGGCGAATTTTTATTCATACTGGGGGTAACCCTGCGATGAACTAACATCTCATTAATTCAGGGGGAGGATTAGAAATACTCTTGATCGCTTAGTGTTAGGGAAATCGGCGCCGCAGAGTTATTAGCCCACAGGGTAAAAGGTAAAGTCTGCTAGACCAAGTCTCTCATAGATACCGTTGCTTTTCTCCTCGATCAGTAGCATAGGGCGACTGAGAATACAGCTACACCTAACACCTACCTGGATGTGATACTAGTTTATCATATGGCTACCCCGGCCTTGTTTTAATTGACCTATACCTACCATTTATACACGTGGATGGAGAGAAACGATGTCAAGTGCCTTGCTCAAGACTTAGCACAATGAACCCGGACACATGGCTTAAATCTGGACCTGTTGATCCCGAGTCCAATATGCCATTAGTTCATCGCGTCTTCATCCTTGTCGAAGGTGAAGGGAACTTATTAAATGTCTTCTACAGTCAAAACCTATGGCCCTATTCTCTCAGAGGAGAGCTAGGACTGATGATAGTCAAAACAAGACACAAACAAGCTACTTTTTCACTCTATCCACTTCCTTATAACTACTCATTATTTTACTCTAGTTGGGAGGCGTGGTGACATCATGGTTAGTGTGCTATTCCCTGAATCGAGTGGTTCGGGTTCAAGACCTGGCCGGGGACATTGTGTTGTGTTCTTGGGCACGATACTTTACTGCCACAGTACCTCTGTACGCCTAGGTGTTTAAATGGGTACCGGCGAACTTAATGGTGGGGGTAACTCTGCGAGGGACTAGCATCCCATCCAGGGAGGATTATAGAAATACTCCCAGTCGCTCGCATGTTACAGAAACCGAGATAAACTCCGGCGTGATGAGCCACTTGGTTTGTATGCAGGCTTTTTAATTTACTCATGTTGCATAAATTTATAACCTCAAAAGGAGCTTAACAAGACTGTCATTCAAAAATTACGCGTGGATAGAGATCGCTACACAGTATTCTTTTCAAAGTGTTGGGCGAGGTCTGTCCGTTTTTCCAGTTCTGTACATAGCCTTGCCCGCATGAGCAAATGTGTTTCTCCATACATGATTATATGGCTGTGTCCATCGCCACTTCTGGGCAAACGTTTCCTTAGAAATTCGCGAAAGTCTTTCATTTGAACCAAGTAAATTATGACATCCGTTACACAGTTGAGATATGCAATACTTCCACTGGCAGAGCGAATTATAAAATCAGTTGAAAAGTCTCGGTTTTTTTGAGCTATCAGAGTGCTCGCTATCACATAACCGAGGAAAAAAAATAACTGATGATAAAGGTGAAGGTAATGGCAATAAGAAGAGAAATTCCTCTAACCCTGACTGACCTCATCTTAGCCTTGAAGGCATTGTTCAGCGGACCATTTCCAACGCTCCTGCTTCCTCTGACCCACACAGTTTTCATCAAGCAGATGTTGATGTAAGTTATAAATATACCCGGGAGAAGATACTGTACTGGAAAAACCACGAGTATTATTTTAAATGGGTAACAATTCTGGTCGTTCTTGCAGACGACAGTGAATGGGTGTCATTAAGAACCACTCTTATGCCGTCATATGCAGCTGCGAGAAACAACATGAGAAATAATCCGAAAACCCTGGCAAATATTATCATTTTTTGCACTGTGCCGGCACTGAACGTAAGTGGATTTACATTAGTTGATAAGTACTTTTCGAGACTTATGACGCCCAGGTTATTGACTGTAATGGCAGGAAATATGAAGTTGACGTATCGAACCAGCTTGCACGGCCAACCGCTTTGGAACACATCGAATAAAATCTGGATACAAATCAGAGGAAGCGAAACTGCACAAGAAAGTATGTCTGACAGAGACATGCTTCATACATGCATTCTTTGAATTGGATTTCATTTTGGCTTTTTCCAAAGAAGTAAAGTGGCAGACAATTGCCGAAGAATCCCAGGCAATCAATAGTGGAAAAAAACGCACAAGTGGCCCATTTAAAAGTGGCATTAACTGGGGTGAATACGTAGATCCGATTCAGTTGTGGGGCGCTGTCATGTAAATGTGATGAATTGTTTCCGGAGACATCGGAAGCCAACCACGATGTTTCACGATCGTTTTTCATGGCTGAAAACCTCAATCTATAAAATATCAACAGGAAAGAAAACGTAAATAATTTCAATTCACTTTTGGACTGTATGCGATCATTGTCTTTCGGCTTTTGTTAGTTGGTTGGTTGGCAGGTGTTTCTTGGATTAATCGGATTCGTTCCCAGTTGTTCCTGAGAAGGATTCGCATATGATTGTCACGCAGATGGCTTTTAAATAATGAAATAATATCCTTGGGACGAAATGGATTTCAGAAATAGAAACCGCGTAACGAATTTAGCCAAGACTGCCATGTTTGAGACCATTGATGTCCCAATGGAAATTTTTTTGTCGGTTTTGCAGTTTAACAAATAAAGAATATTGATTTGAAAAATGTGGTTAAACGTATTTGCATAGCGTTCTTCAAAGCACCGGTAGAGGTGAATTCTCTCCTCAAGGCCAGTCCGCGAAACGTTTTATTTCCTCGTCCTGCGTCGGATAGGTTCACTGATACCCTGTTTAGACAGCTGTAACTCAACTTGGCCAAAAAAAGAAATAAAACGGACGAAGAGGTTGCCCTTTAAGTTTTGCTTGTCTTTGCCTTTTCAAATCTTTCTTGATAAGATTTTTTTCTGGTGGACACATTAATTTTTCAGCAATGCAAAGTCGGAAATTGCCGCGATTAAAATCGTGCCCAAAACGTGCTTAAAACGTACCTAAACGGGATAATTATGAATGTGCAGTTACGCGGTAAGTGGTCCAGTGTCGGGTACAACTGAGTAGATTTGTTGTCGATATGAGCAGTAGATGACACTTGTTTGATGATAACATTAGCTGTATAACGAATGAGCACTCTGCCTTAATACGCCAAATTAATTTTCGATCAGCATGTATTGTTTACTGGAAAAAAAGCTGTCGCATACACGCACCAAGTGAAACCTTTTGAGATCACGGCCTGTCAGCGGTCAATAAAAGAACACCCCCATTGGCAGGGAAGCGACAAAGCGACTTGATTCTGGCATTAATAGGTCCTAAGCTGTCTTTGTTCTAGGTTATAACAGAATGGAAATTGCGCACAGTTCTTTCCAAAACGGTGCGACACTGATAAAGAAAAACTGATAAATTTCCTCTGCATGGCCATTGGGATTTTTGTGATGTCTAAACATTGTTTCATTTTGTTCAGATGCTAATTTTGTTTCCGAGGGTCTTCGTGCTCTAAATTCGCGACAAAAAACGTGAGCCGAGAAATTAAAGCGACTTTTGTGTTGTCTAAACATTGTTTCATTTTGTTCAGATGCTAGTTCTGATTCCGAGGGTCTTTGTGCTCTAAATTCGCGACAAAAAACGTGAGCCGAGAAATTAAAGCGACTGTATTTCGTCTGAGTTTTCTTAGGACCATGCAGGGTATTGGAATGTTTTGCACATATTACGATATCTTTTGGCTTGGAAAGATTTCCATCCAGAAACTGTTGAGTGTTTTAACTACTGGGAAGGCCAAAGACTCGATTTCCGCATCATCAACTGAAACAACATCTTGGCGATTCTCCCACATCACCCCGCAGCTGTAGCGAAATACATATTTCCTACTTTTGTCGTTCTATCTCAAAAGAAAACAAACTTCAATAGATACCACTCATGCAACACTTGTATTTTCTTCGTACACACACTCGTGTTTTTCATATTTTACTATACCATGGAAATATGTGGAGGCACGGTGAACTCACCGTTAGTGGGCTCTTAGTGCGCTCGTCTCCGGATCAAGCGGTCCGGGTTCGAGCCCTGGCCGGGGACATTGTGTTGTGTTCTTGCTCTCACACTGCCTCTCTCCACCCAGGTGTATAAACGGGTACCGGCGAATTGTATCCTGGGGGTAACCCTACGATGGACTAGCATCTCTTCCAGACGGGAGTAGAAATACTCCTAGTTGCTTCATCCTACAGAAACCGGAGAAAAGCGCCGGCCTGATGGGCCACTTAGCTCACATGTAGACTACCTTTTTATCCTGATAAAAAATATAGCCTCTTCGAGGTGTTCAGTTAGTTGGTGCGCAGCGTAAAAAAAACGAATAGCGAAGTAAAGGAGACAGAAGCTTGTTGCGAGGAGCAAACGAACGCCTAAAATGTAATGTAAATAAATGTAAATGTGTCATCGCGTTGTGTTCCTAAGCAAGGCACTTTACTCTTACAGTGTCTCTCTTCGCCTTGGTCTATGAATTGGAACCGGCGAATTTCATGCTGGGGGGCACGCGGGCCTGGGATGGACTAGTAATCTTATACAGGGGCGGAGTAGAAATAAAACCGGTCGCTTAATGCTACGGAGACTGGGATAGGCTCCGGCTTTGTGGACCTGTATGGTCTACTTGGCTCGACACAGTCGTTACCTTCCTGGCTCACAGGGTAAAAGGTTCAGTCTGCTCGGCTAAGTGTCCCCGATCAGAGACACCGTTGCGGTGCCGTCCGAGTTCAGCAGCATAGAAAGACTTTGAATAAGCCTGGATGCCGTGCACGTCCATCGCGTGATTACCCACTGAATATAACTGACCTGTAGCCGCCATCTGTACCTGAATGGAGAGAAACGCTGTCAGGGTAGTGTCTTGCTCAAGACACAACACAAGGACCCCGGACATGGCTTAAACCTAGACCTGTCGATCCCGAGTTCGGATAAGACTGCCATTAAACAGGTGGCTTTTACAATCATGAAATAATATCCTTTGATCAAAATCAATTTCAGAAATGGAAAGCGCGAGACGAAATTAGTAAGATTGCCATTTTTCATGATCAGTTTTAAAGTTAATTAAGAAATTAAGAAAATTCTTTAGACTAAAAATACTGTTCGTAGAGGCGACTCGCTTTCATCTCGGCTAGTCATGCGACACTCTCTTATTTTCGCCTGCTGCGTAGGATAGGCTGATTGATACCCATGTTTACACAGCACCTCACCCAAATTTGCAAAAAAAAAAAAAAAAAAACGGGACGAAGAAGTTGCCCTTTATGAAGGGACACCGCCACCAGGATCGTAGAGGCAATTTTGAAGTGGCAAGGCTACAAAATCTGGCCAAGATGAAACAAGCATCAGGGGTCACTGTTCCGCTGTTGTTACTTTCAAGTGGTAAAATTCATAGGTTATCCATCACCATGTCATCTAGAGCCCTAAAAAGCCAACGCAAGCAAAAAAGTGGCAAGGCTATAGCCCTACCAGCCCCACCCTCGCCGTGGTCCCTGTATCAGTGCTGCGCTAACTTTTGCTCAAATTGCGGTGAGTGTAAAACGCAGACTGCGGACCGGCCAGGTAAAATGCAGACTGAGGGTAATTATATAAAATGCAGATTGCAGATCAAAGGTAAAATGCAGACTGCAGACTGTTCTCGTTTCAACTGAATCGTGTTACCGTTTCCTTCGAGTCCTTTGTTGTGGAAAGAGAAAAGTTTCAAGAAAATGGAAACTAACGTGAGATGACACAGAGATGACCAACAACATAGTTGCCACAGGCATCACTTTTCAAAATTTCCTGACTTTTCCCTGATAAAAATAAGATTCCGCAGATCAAATAAATACAATGTCAGATCTAGTTGCGGCTTCTAGCCTCAACTTACGGCTTTCCTTTCTACTCGTTCACTTAAAGGCTAATGTGTTTTCAACAATTTTTTCTTCTTCATTGACGAAAAATATCGTCGAGATCCCAGTGAACCCAATTGTTTCTTCCAGCCTTCAATGGTATTAACTCAGCCGTGTTAAAATATTTCAAATTTCCCCGACTTTTCTTCAAAATATCATCAATTTTTCCTGATTCAAAAGAAATTTCCCTGACTTTTCTCTGACCTTGAAGAATTTTTCTTTTCCCTGACCATTTCTTGACCTGTAACAACCATGAAAAAAATTGCGTTCGGAATGTTTTATTCAATGCATCGAGAACATCTATCTGCCACTAAATTCCAAGATAAAAAAGAATCCTTTGTGATGGATACTCCATAAGGAGACGTTTCGAGAAAGTAGAAGGTAACAGCAAGTTTATAACAAAAAACCAACAAATTGCGTTCGGAATGTTTTATTCAATGCATCGAGAACATCGATCTGCCACTAAATTCCGAGATAAAGTAGAATCCTTTGTGATGGATACTCCATAAGGAGACGTTTCGAGAAAGTAGAAGCTAACAGTAGGTTATAACAAAAAAACAACAAATTGCGTTCAAAATGTTTTATTCTTCATTGCATCGAGGTCAAGTGTACATAAGGATCCATCAAATACTGGAAAATCGTTACAGCAAAGTTCATGTTCTAAAACAAGGTTTAACGCGTAAAAGTGGCTAAGTCTGTAGTCTGCAGAGCGAGGTAGGGGCAGATACAGCACACTAAGTTAGAGCCTACGCGCGTGGAAAATGCATGTGTTCCTTGCACGAGCACGTAGAACTCGCAAGCTATATGTACCGTTTGTGCCTGCATCACATCTTGTTTGAAAACATTTCACGAGTTCACGTAGGAAGTGTAGACCAATTACAACTCTATGAACTTTCCTTGTAGAGAAAACTTCGATCTTCATTACTTATTTTCAGAGAGTTTAATGTTACTCTATAATAAAATCACACTTCAATACAAGTTGAGAATTTCTTTATTTCCTCTGTTTCGAGGGATTGTACATCGGAGCAGTAGTTCACACTGCTAATGGATAATTATCCCTTTCAGGGATTTTCTCATCCTTGAGTACGCTCAAGGACTCCTGATCAAACTGCTTTCATTCTATCCGAAAGACCACGAACTCTTGATCGATTTCGAATATTTCTGATCATGGGCGTTCCGCGATAAAAGTAGTGTTGCTAAAGCTGTCGAGGCGCGCAAGAATCGCTTCAAAGGGATCAAAGAAATTGGTCCAAGGCAATCAGCGAAACCTTACGAGGTTTTCGATTGTTAAGCAAGAAAAAGGGAACTAAAACTAAAACATTTCGGAAGGTGCACATTTATAATACAATAACCAATTAAATCTATGACATTCATTTCACTCATTTTTCTCCCAAAAATTCAAATCAAGCCAGATCACGATCAACTCGAACCACTCAGTCAGTGTCCCAAGCCAGGAATAAAATATTATGCTACCAAGTTGAGCTCACCAAAAAAAAAAAAAAAATCAGTGACGGACAAGGGAGGTTGATTGATAAACAACAGAATAACCTATGTGATTTTGCCGGAGTTTGATCGTTAGTGGCAGTTTGAACAGGCTATTGACGGACGGAACGATCACGGCAATGCCCCGCAACAGAGTGACTATTTATCATCACCCTTTGTTTCATTTTCTTTATTGTCAATAGCATTACTAGACACACTAAGCACGCGCTCTACCTTACACGAGTCTTTGTCGGAAGACTCTGCATCTGATTTATCAGTCTTTTTTTCTTCTTCTAACGGTTTGATTTCGCTCGCCTCCTTCGTTGCCGGAATCTCCGGTTCATCCTCGTTACCTCCCTCGTCTTTGACCTCTGTTTTGGCTTCACCCTCTTCCGGAGATTTTTCTTCCACATCTACGCCCATTTTCTCCTCGTCTTTCTCGTCCTCGTCATTATCATCTTCTTCTGTATGCACTTGGTTCTGTATAGCACAAGTTGGAAGCAAAACAAAGCAAAACAAGCAAAAACCACAATCGCACCATACTCAAAACAAAGAAAAAGGGAAAAACAACGCAGAAATACGTTAGGTAGGAGAGTCTCGCAGATCTTTAGAGACTTGTGCTGCTGCTGCTGCTGCTGCTGCTGCATCAGCTGCATACCAAACAAACTCTGTCCAGTTCAGCACATGCATCAGACATATGTAAGAATTAGCAAGACAATTAAACGTCAATACGGTATTTAATGTTACTAAAACCATATCTACAACTCAGTATTGGAGAGAACAGACAGCGGCAGAGCCAGGCAAAAACGTAAATATACACATATTCGTTCAAAGCAATGCACTGGAAGATTCAAAAGGTATGTTATCAGGGCTCGACACTAACACTTACCCGCTTTCAATTGGAAAGTAAATTTGCTTCTTAAAGTAAAGCAATCGAAAATGAACCAAAATACTTATCCTTACCTAATCTGAGAAGTAAATTTTGGGTTATACTTGATAGTAACTTTTACACTAAAATTCTTACGTGTGTACAAAAAATATCAAATGATACAAATGACCACGCGACAATGATTTGCCGTCTTCAAAAGGACGAGTTCATTCTGGTATTTACTGATCCACCACCACCACACTGGAGTACCGAGAAAGCTGCCGAGTATACACGTGGTGTGATGCAATCGAAACCACCAGTTTGCATTCCTCCTCCGGCCTATGGCAGATATGTATGGCGAAGGAACTCGCAAAAAAATGAGCCTATTTCAATTAGCAGCTACGATAACGCACTCCATTTTGGAAAGTAAAATTTTGAGATGTAAAGTAAATTTTGAAATCTACTTTCCAAAGAGGAAAGTGATGAACAAAGTTAGTGTCAAGCCCTGACTGTTATGAAAGTGAACACTATCTGTCAAGCGATCTAACGGGGTACAAACACAAACTTTGATTTATACCTTCGAGTAGTTTAATTTAGAAAACCCGACAATCTCACATTTACTACTAGTCTGTTTACGAGAGAGTTGCAAAAATAGTAACAAGGGAAACATAGTAGAGGAGGAAGCACACAGGAAAAGAGGATTTTTCTTGTCATTGCAGGAGTAATGATAAACCTTTACAATGACAAAAATCGTGCCAAGACACTTTGAAACAGCAATTACTGTAAAAAAGAATGATAACACTAACTCACCTCTTTAACATCTTGATAGCAAAGGTAATGGTAAGTCTGCAATACAAATGTAATTCTCAGTACAAAAACAATAATGATAGATTAAAAGTACTGTCAATCGACTTTTCGATGCATCAAGCATCATTCTCAAGACTGAGGTGGTTAATGCTAATGTCAAAGGCAATAACAACCTCAATCTTGAGGATGATGCTTGATGCATCGAAACGTCGATTGACAATACTTTTAATCTATATTGTCAAATGCTTTAACAAGCACCTCATTATCCGATCTCAAAAACAATCAAGACACTTTAAACTAGCAAAAGTGCAGTGTGTAGATAGAAACTTGCCTTGCCATCAATGCGCACAGCTGCCTTATAATGCCACTCTTCGTTAGTCTCCTCCCAGAACTGCTCAAACTTCTCGCAACAAATGTCACATTCCTAAACAAAGTACGAGGATGTGGCTTAACACATGTCAAGATCAAAAGGTTCCCTAGCAATGAGAGTTAACTGATCACCCTTACCGCTTCAGCTTCAGTGTCACCACTAAGCACAGGACAGCTGCCCTCTCCGACTGCTTCCTTACTCTCCTTCAGAGGAGTAGGAGAATCCACTGCCCCCATATTAACATCAAAGAAGGAGCTTCGAGCTGTATGAACAAGAAAACAAAAATATTCCTCTGTTGAAATGTACTTTCCGGCTCAACAGCCTCAACTAAATGGTTGCAAACAAGAGTTTTAACTACTGAATGAAACGTTTAACTACTTTTTACAACTATCATTAGCCCATGAAAGTATTGCTCAATTTCTTTCACACACTAGAGTTTCATACACAGATTTAACACTGCCTATATTACAAAACTGACTCACGTCTGGTAGCGAGAGTTAAGCGACGTTAACAGTTTCTCTACAATCAAACAAACTCTTTACGAGTTATCTCCGAGGAGAAGGGCAGCAAAACAAAAAAACACACGAGTGGGGATTTGCTTTTGAGCAAGATGTATCCCTAAAAACTGCTATGTACATGTACATGTATGAGGGGAACAATAACTTATTGCAGTGCAAAGTTGAGCCACCGTTGGAACATTAGAGGAAAAACAAAACCAAAGATGGCTGAACCGTACCTCTCTCCTCTGGATCAGAAATCTCCTCATAATTCAGCCAGTCCTTGACAGTGTAAAACCACTGTCTGTGTGCCACTCTTCTGCCGTCCTTCTCTCGACGGTTCTTACGGAAATGCCAGTCCAAGTGTTCACGGTAGATCTTTGCAGCTTCTCCGGGGAACCGCAGTCCACAGGATGAACACTGCGTTCCATCATACAGACTGCTAATCACACCATCGTGACGCCTGTGGGATACAATGACAGTTAAAGTTGAAGTGATATGTTACCCTATCTTCAAAGCCACGTGGTTGATTGACTTGAGAAAGGATACAATACACATCTGCAATGTATACAGCGCAATAAAGTTACCTTTTCAGTTCCTCTGGAACAAGTTTTATCAAGGGGATTGGTTTTTCTTCTTTTGGGAGTTCTTTCTGGGGGACTGCCGCGGCTGATAGAGCAAGACCTGGTATAGAAACAGGCCCGGCAGGAAGAGGTTGGGGCTTTTGAATCTCAGGCTGAGGGGGTCCTTGTGAAGGTACATGTCGTGGAGACGCATTGCCAGGTTCAGGGGTCACCTTAATGATCCCCACTTGCATCAGCTTGCGGAAGAGATCATCTACAGCTTTCTTTTCCATCATGGTGTTTGGTGTGTGAGGGGCTTCTGGACCTGCCAAAAAATAAAGACAGATTATTTTTTGGGACAGAGACTTGATGGAGGCCAAAAAATCGCTGGCTCATAGAGTAGTGAAAATAAGAACCAGTTAAGTTTCACATCAACTCATTGTTATCATCATCATCACCATAAATTACCACTTTGGCTGCAGGACACCAATTAAATCATATCTCTATCAATAAAAGATATGTACTTGATGTAACTGTATTTCTAGTTTATAGCATCTTCTGTTTGTAAATTTGTAACCTTAAGAATAAGCAGTGCTAAATGATAAGCTGTCAAAGTGACTAAAAAGCAGCCCTTTCATTCCTAATTATTACAGCATGGTAGTTTACTTCCAATTTCTCCATACAATTAACAACACACTATCAAGCAGATCAGTGACGCAAATAAATAAAATCATCAACCAGAAGTTTGTTGTCCATAATTTAAGATGGTATTTACATGGCTTAAATGTTAAAAATTATAAGGAAAACTGAATGTTTCTGAGCAATATTGTACAAAATATACATGTAGCAGATGGTCTTTCACCCTGAAGATGACTTAATTAATCAAACATTCCGTTTTCCATTTAATGTTTAATTTTTTAGCCTTGTAAACAGCAGCAGAGGACAATTGTTTTGTTACTTGGAACAAAAACATTACTTTAGACCCGGATGAGGAAAATAACCTTATAACATTTGAAACACAAACACAGGTGCTCTGACCTCTACATGTATCTCACTTAGTCAGAATATTTCATCGCAGTGCATGCTGCAGTCTTCTGTTACAAAGTAAGCATGTTTTTTACAGTGTTTACATACCTTTGTCCTGTCTTGGTGGTGTACTTGGTGTAACGACTGATCCTGAACCAGGTTCACGACTGGAAGGGTGTCTTGGAATCTCCTCCTGAGGTCTTCCATGCACAAAACCAGGATTTGGACCACCTTCCAGCCTTGGATTGCCCTCAAATGGCCTATCAGCTATCATAGGAGGGGCTCCCATTGGCATAGCTCTACCATGTGAGTTAAGATCATGTTCCATCAGTGGCCCTCTGAAGTCCTCATTAAGTCTTCTCATTTCAGGCTCATTGGTCATGAATCTGAGGCCATCATTCCTCTTCATGGGACCTATAGGTTCCATAGCACCTCTGCATGGAATTCTAGGGTGCTCTGAAGGATCATCAAACCTTGGCAGCATTGGTCTCCCAGGGCCCACATCTGTAGGAGGTCCTTGCATGTCTATTGGTCCCCCTGAATGGAAAATAGCAATAGCAAATGTTCAGAGGGGTTTCAATAAGGGCTAGCACGGGCAAATTCACCAGCTGTGAGGACAATTTTGACTGCTTGGTTTGACCAGATAGAGGAAAGATTTTATAGAGAAGTTCAGTTCAAAATGTTTACCTGCCTGTGAAAACCAGTTGCCTTCCTGTTGAAGACATAAATGAATCAACTGTGTTCATGTAGAGGTATAACACATACATTGGTAAATTTACAGCTCTCCTGTTGAAGTCAGGCTATTTCGCTCATATTGCGGAACATTTCACATTGCTTTCAAAGGCTTTGCTCCCAGTCCATCCCTCGCCCAGGTAAGTACAGGGTACATGTAAGTATTTTACTTCCACTGATACATTTCAGTGTGATGGTGCCCCACGGTTGCCGCTCAAAGGGTTGCCATGGTTACCCTGCACACTCGGCTCAATGGACCTGGCTCTACCAGGCTTACAGGCACCTTTCCCCTCACTCATCTACTGCAAATGAGTTTAATTCATTTTACTTAGTCACAGAGTGTCCAAATTAACATTACAATTCAGACAAGTTGATATACATGTAAATTTGGTCTTTCACCTGGTCTGAATGGAGGTTCCTCCATCCTGGACGGCATCTTGTGTCTAGGCTGATGCTGCAGATGTGGCAGAATCCTGGCCTCCTGTGGAGGTAGCCTCATTGGTTCAGGATTCCGCTGAAGTGCATACAATTGTTGAAGTTTATCTACCAAATCATGATGTTGCTCAGCAGTCAGGTCACCTGCTTGAAGACGTCTTTCAGCCTGAGAAGACAAAATACCCAATGCTGACTTCACAAGAGCACACTACTACTGTGTACATGTACATGTAGCATTGTACAGTAGTTGTTGAATCTTTGTCTTTTCTTTTCATCTCAGTCTACTAACAAATCTGGAACATTTTTTCCATTCTAACTACATAAATGTAACAAAAGGTAAAGGTGGTTGTACAGGGTATAATAATAATATACATGAAAAAATTACTCGATTCTGATTGGTTGAGAGCAGTGCAGTTCAAGCGTAACACCAGTGCAAATTACACATTGTAATTATGGATTATAATTGGCTGAAAGACAATAGGAAATTTTCTAAGCCAATGATATCACGTAAAATGATAACGAAAATTTTGTGAGGAAACTTTGAAAAAAATGGCGAATGAAAAAATTTTAAAAATGGCTTCAAGAAAGATCTTCCGGCACTTCCTCCACGCAAATTTTTTCATTTTTATATTATTAATAACTAATCATACGGTTTTACTTGTTCAATTTGGAACTAGTTTGCACTTGTGAGTTTTTCAAAAAGGTGAAAAATTTTGCACTTGCCAAAGCAGCTCATGCAATTTCAGCTTTTTGAAAAACTCAATCATGCAAATTAATTCCAAACTGAACTCGAAACTGTATGATTACCTATACTAATCATGGTTCATACACACCTTAAACAATCTCTAATTTTTTTTTCCAACAACCATTGAAAGACTTTAAAAGGACAATTCAGCAGTATTCAAGAACTTACTTTCCTCCAAATCACATGTAAAAAATATTTTACACTTGATTTGGAAGGGGGGACTCAAAATGCAAAATTTTAGACCTTTTTACATGTACTTGTGAAATTCTTGAATTTCCTCCAGCAGTCCTCTAATTTTGTTGACAAGTCCCTGAGTACTTGAGTCTCCAGGACAAAAAGCAACACTTTGATTGTACATGTAACTGTAGCTGAAGTCTCAGAAAGTTGATTTTGATGATGTGGAGTTGAGTGTTTGTTATGTAAGTATGTAGTATCGAAAGTAACCCTGCAATCACTGGGGTCTTGAGTTCACGTTCTAGGACTTTTCAAGACCAGTGCAAATCATGTAAATGTATATGGGAAGGGGAGTTTGAACAATTCACTGTAGTGTGCCGTCTAAACTCTTTTACAGTCTACCTACCTGTATCATGATCTCACTCTGGCGATCTAACATGAGCTCGCGTGGGATTTCAAAATCAGGAGTCCACTCTCCAGGGCCTTGCTGCATGGGAGGAGTATGAGGTCTAAATTCCCCTGGCATACCAGGACCTGGGGGACCAAGGTTCTGGTGGAAGCCATGATCACGGGCAAATGGGTGATCACTATGGAGAAGATGAGGAGGGACATCTATGGGTTCCCTCATCGGTCGGTCAAAAGGGTGGTCAACAAAGCCTTCTTGGAGAATCTGTGGTGGTGTCATTCTTCCGGTATTGGGAGATGCACCCTTTCTGTTCCGCAGTTCACTAATCTCAACATCAGTGAGCAAAGGTCTTGGTTTCTTTGGCAGAGGTTCCCCAACAGGTTGGTCCCTAGGATCATCATGAAAAGAACTTGGAGGATGGTTACGAACCCTTCTTTGTGTTTCTTCTCTTAATCGGAAGTCTGGATCTGGCCGCATTTCTGGCCCAGTAAGACGTGGTTCAAATTGTTCTGCTTTTTCAACTCTTCTCCTCTCAGGTCCACTTCCCCTTGATCTATTTTCATGCATTCCTGGGCTTCCTGCCCTTACAAATTCATCACGGACATGCATTGGAGTTTCGTCACTTCTGAAGTCTCTAGCCAGTGGTCTTTCTCTAGGGGGTGGCCTCTCTGGTACAGCCATTCCCAGCCTAGATTGATCAATCCCTCGAACAAATTCTGAGGATTCCCGCTGCCATTTGTCTGGATTTAACAGATGCTCATCATGTGGCACAAAATTTTCCATTCTTTTTTTTTTGTCGCTGTTCCAATCATCCCTAAAAAGAGGAATATCTTCAACTTGTCTGTCAATGATAACTGGATGTCTGGGGTCCCTTTGTTCAGGCCTTCTTCCAAATCTTTGATCATTTTGGAATTCAGCACTTTGAAATTGTTCATTGTCATTATCTCTGCTTCTTTTCATTGGTTCACGGGCACGACCTCTGCCCCTCTCACCCTTTCCTCTCTCTCGTTGCTTTTCTGCAGATCTTCGTCTACCTCTCCGTCCTCTTCCTCTCAAAACTTGTGTCTTTGGAGCTTCATCTGGCCTGTCCTCGTGATTTGGTGACAGACTAGGCCAGTCACCAGAATTGCGTCTTTTATGGTTATGTTTAGGTTTTGATGGTCTTTGCAAATCACCATACTTTGGGCTGCCTGTGACTTCCCTATCTAGATGAGTCCTACTGACACTTTCTACAGGATTCTGCACCTGAGTCATGTGTTGAAGACTTCTGATCTCTTGGGTTTGGGGAGCTTCCAAGTCAGGTTGTGAAGGATCAATAAGATGATCTGGTGGTCTGCCTGATGTCTGCTTTAACTGGATTTCTGCCATGGCAGAGGGAATGCACCCATGAGTAGCACTTACAGGTAGACTTCCTTGGGCATCAATCAGCTTCCTTTCTTGGGCTATAACAGGTTTCCTTATTGCCAGAGGTTCTTGGATATGATCGGGTCCTTGCTGACGAAGACGTGGATCTCGACTGTTAGATGTTGCCTGAACACTCTCAGTAGACTCTGCTTTGGTTGACACCGGCACACGACCTGGTGAGCTGGAAGGCTGTCAGAGGAGAAAAATTGAATGTAATCAATCATTCCATTGTACCGTCATTCCTTATAAATAATGAACAAGAATCATACTGACACTGTTCACAGGATTGTGTAGTTCCAGAAAATATCCATACCTCCCCCATGGAAGGGATTTTTTCTAACACCTCCCCACCCCTAAGGAAATTCCAGTTAAGCTTCATACATTTCTTTAAATTTTTGGTCTCATAGAGCCCCCACCACCCAGGAAATTCCAATTCCTTCTGTGGGGGGAGTATGGATATTTTCTGGAACTGCGCATTTCCTATTTATCCTACATGAGCAAGAGTTACAACTGGAAAGAGTCACTATTTGAAATGGCTTGCATCTACACTGTACATGTAAGTCCATTTTTTCTAAAATCAGGCATTAAATGTTACTTACATGTAGTTCTTCATCTTGACTCATCAACACGGTATCACAATGTGTAAATGAAGGTGTATATGTATGGACAAACCCACCCAGGGAACAGAGAGCGCAAATGTTTTTAACCCAACAAACAAGAAATGTTTTGGACTTTTTTTAGTTGCCAGATAAGTAAGACCAATGAAATACATGCCGGAATTTGGTCTAGTTTGAAATGGCTCCAACTTGTCTTTCAGGCAACTGAGTAGATGTACAGTGTACAGTGTTCATTAATTTTTCTTTGCTCCTTGATAACAATAATCATTAAACACAGCAACAAGGCATGGGGAAGATGATCACACAAGAAATTCTGAATGGACCAACATACAACACAACTTTTAAAACTTAATAGTACACAGCAGAATTTCACACCCCATTAGACAGTGGAGAGTCTTCATCTTCTGGCTTCAGTCGCAAGTGAAGTATATGCTGCTGTTGCTGCTGAAGAAGGAGTCGTCGTTCTTGCTGCTGTTTCTTGAGCAAAAGATCCCTCTTCATTTGATGCTCCTGGATCTCCAGTTCAGTCAGCTTCAGCTGCTCCTGCTGTAATCGCTCAAGCTCAAGCAGACGTTGTTGGTGATCCTCCACTACCTTGTGCTCTTGAGGTGTTGATATCCCTGCCGTTAATGAGGCCACTGTCCCAGTGTTTTCTGCCTGTGTTGTTTAAGAATGTACATGTTAATATACATGTACTAGAATCTTTGGTAACACACTCTGATGTGTTAACTTTCATATTGCAAAATCAGGCAAAATCAAAATCAGTGTCCAATACCCTTGAGCTTATCCTGGATTCTGTGGAATTGACGCAACTAGGAGAATTGCTACTCCCCCTTGATGGGATGGTAAGGACTAGTCCATTTCAGATTACAAACAGCATTTAATTTATTTCATCAGTACCGATTTATACACCCGGGTAAAGAGTGGTACTGCAAGAGCAAGGTGTCTCGTCATCATGCATGTAAGGACTTGACACAATGACTCCAGCCAGGGTTTGAACCCTGACTGGTCAAAGCCCAGCATGCTAACTATTAAGAGTGCCGCACACTAGCCGATTTTTGGTCATAGAACTGCACATTTTTTTGTCGGGATCAAATCGGGTTAAAATTTGTCGGGCCATCAGCTTGCCGCACACTAGCCGATTTTTTGTCGCAACTAACCATGTTGAGGCTTAGGGCCAAGTCATCCAAAATCAATTCCACTGACACAACTCTCATGAGATTTCCTAATTAGTTGAGGCAAGCGCAAGCCCTGACAAGTTGTCTTGGTCCACCGCACACTAGACGACAAGGCCTGACAAGATGTTTTGAGATCTAGCACTGTCAGATATCGCCCGATAAGCGCCAATCTTGTCGCAAACTTGTCTGAATTCACCGCACACTAGCCGACAGGTGAAGATTTTTTGTAGGCTGACAAAAAAATCAGCTAGTGTGCGGCAGCCATTAGGCCACTATATCTCTCACACAGGCTACAGACATGACCACTGTATAATTACATGTAAGGTTATACCAAACACAAGACAAGGCTGAAAAAAGCATCAGCTATCAGTCACAGAACTGATCCCTTATAGTATTTGACATTTGATGTGTTGCATTGTGTTATACTTTACTTGCCATTACATTTGCATAAATGTATTAACAATTTTTAATTAAATAGAAAAAGTAAATATACAGATAAATGGCAAGGAAACCCAATAAAAATTAAACCAATTGGGCTTGTACTGTAGGGTTAGGTTCCTAAACTAGCACAGCAGGATATGTCATTAAATTTAATAAAAGTTATATAACAGGAGAAACAAATGTGCCTAGTTGTACGTGATTTTGGTGCTTGGTAGTACATTGTACTGTCTGACCACAATGCAAAACTAATCAGACAATTTCACAAAATTAGTCGGACAATGTCCAATAACTGTTATTTCCAACACTAAAAAGTGTTTTCTGAATGTAATAATGAAAAAGGTGATCTTAGATACATGCAGCCTTGCAACAGTACCTTTTTCAGAAACTTGGGGTTGATGTGAATGGAAGGGCTTGGTGGAGGAGCAGGAGAAATGGGCCAGCCGGGGTCATGCTTGTTCACAGCAACATCCAAATCATGCAAGATTTTTGCTGGAAAATACTGTGACCAGGTGCTCCGTAACTTGAACAGATCACGACGAGTCTTATCATCAGCCTATAAATAAGGATAAAATGGAAAGATTTCTTTCCTTAATGGTCGTCTTCAATATAATGTCGTCCAACTACAGTTGTATATATTATTTTCAGTTTTGCATGACTGAGGAGTGACAATTTGTAGTTGGACAAATGTGTTATCTTTATCATCATCATCATTTATTTGCCACGTAAATAATAACAAAAGATATTAACAATACTGAAAAAGCGGCAAGAAGACCTCCAAAAGAAACCACCGGGCTTATAACGAAACTTATATCAATATATTTTTAAACTGGCTTGAATATAGCAATAGTTCTGGACCATGTCATAGTTTGAAAACATTCTGATCTAAGTTTAAGGTTAAATTACAACTTGTATGTATTATCAAGAAAAAACATTGCTTCCAAGGAAACCACTTTGATCCAAGTTAAAAATAGGGCTTGTTTTATGATAGTGGTATCCTCAAAACATTTATGAAACTCTTAGCAAATACCTTTTCAAATACACAAGTGAACGTCTTTTCCATGATTTGTGCAACAAGATGTAGGTACTCTCCCCCAACATTCTTAACAATGGAGTCCAGCAGGTAAAGGGATGGCAGTTTGGATTGCTGTGGAACCTGTCAGAAAACAACAATACTACGTTATTACACAAGCACTATACAGTAAATGTTTCCAAAATCATTCATACTACAGAACATGGAAGAAAACACTCAACATTAACTCTTTCTGGCCTAAAAAACACAACATTCACAATTCAGTTTGCAGTGGGTATTCTTGGGGAATGTAACATACCCACCAAATAGATATACCTGTATAACTGTTCATCAAAGAGAGTAATCTATATTTATCAAAACAGCATTAGTTTGCAGTGGTCTACTGAGCCAACACATTTCCTAAGGCGATGTTACACAAGCTACATGTAACTAGCAATTTTTGAACCAGGTAACATAAATGCTCCTTTCAAATAACATGCATTCTCTGAAGTTTAAAACCTATATAATGACTGCGTTTTTGGTTTTTGTAAATCGTAATTGCAACAATCATTTGAACCTTGAAAAAAGGAACAAACGAAATGGATCAAAATCTACCAATCACAAGGCTTTTAGAACCTACTAAAGTGTACATCTGTTACTTGAGGTCTGTAAAATGACTGATGGCAGCAAAGTATGCAATAATATTATCATTATTGTTCAGGGTGAGTTTGTGTGTTATTGAAAGGAACAGTAATATAATTGTTGCAACAATATGCATATAGCATCATCCCAGCATAACACAATGCACAACATGATTTAGAGAACATCCTATCAGAAAGTGTGCACTAAGAGTTGTACCTCTAATACTCAATATTTTCCCCATGTTTCTAAACAACAATTAAATAATTATTGTGAGCTCCGGATTTCCATCGCATAGTAGTTACTAAGGGTGCAGCCTGAGACAACTATCACAGAAATTGAAAGCAAAGAATCTAATTGTTAATGAAAAACATGAGGAAAATTACACGCAATCATTGTTTTAGCACAAATCTAATAGTCATTCAAAACTTTATCTAAAACCCTTTGACAGACACTATGAAGATGCAAATTAAAGAAGCAGCCCCATTTTGTTAACAACCACACACTGCTAGGCTACCATATTCACTACCTACAACAGAAAAGATAGCGAGTAGCATAGCCCATCAGAGAACCACATTCATGATAGAACGCTAGTAGATTTATACCAGAACTCAACAGAAATAATATAAACAGTTGCCTTTCAGTTGAACCACTAAATTTGCTCTTTATAGCAAATGCTAAATGCTACGTCAAATGCAGCTTTGTTTTCCATACTGCTAACAAAATAAACTGTCAAGACTGCATTTCGTTTATACTTGACGTCCCTTAAAAGTCGGCATGTACTGTAAAGTCAGCAAAATACACCGAAAGTTTAGTTTCACAACCCTAACACTGACTACAATAAGTAACTCCTGTTGATCAAAGACCGTCAATTTGAAAGTGTAGCCGTTTTGTGGAATATCGATTGGTTGATCATTTAGCATGGACGAAGAAAGTAAATCGCTGAAATAATACACACCTGGTAGATACGATTTGCAATAAGCTTTGTGATACTTTTAGCAAACTGACTGTTTTCCTCCGCCAACATTGTGAGTACATTTATGAGTGGTTTAGAATTAAATGTTAAGTCTTCGAGGGACGATTCATACTCCTCACAAATAGCTTCCTCTCCAGAGTCCATGAGGGCGACAAAATTTCGTACAGGTAAGGTAAAGAAAGGGAAAAACTAACACATTATTTCAACGGAAGGTAAGGTCGAGTTGAAATTCAAGATGGCGGGGTGAAATCAGCCTCGTTTTCAACTCGAGCACGTGAGTATTCTTTTCGAAGCATTATGGGTAATAGGGTGGCTTGTCCCCAGACTCGCAGTAAACATGTGGTTCACTGACGGAAGCTCGTCCCTGATTGCTTCTGTTGCTTATTTATTAGCTTTTATTTAAGGAGACATTCAAAGTCATATGAAGACCCTAGCCGGATTTCCCACTACCACAAGCGAGCAGACTGGTTTGTCTCTAACGGTGCAAGTCAAAGGCAAAGAAGAACTTAAACCGGTAAATATAAAGCTACATTACTCAGTTTATTAAAAAAATAAAAGCTGGAGAGTCCGCAAAAATAATAAGTTAGGAGGCCATCGGTCCTGAGTGGTTTTCCCGAATATAATTTTTTTATTGAAACTAAGACAGAGAGACGGAAATTTAAAGATTGCTTTCGTAGGTCCAAAAGAGAAGGAAATTAGAACCGAGACGTCAATAGCACTGTGCATTGTCCCATTGAAGTGAGAGTGTCAACGAATTGAAATATCTAGTGATTTCATTTTTATGTATCACAGAACTCTCATGATAAATGTTTATAGACCTCTCCGCGCTTTGTAACAAAAAAAAGCACATTTATATAAAAGTTGTCGACCTGAAGAAGGGTTAAGCCCGAAACTTCGCCCACAGCAACGGTTGGCACTTTCGTGACAAAAAAAGTTTTCCATTTTAACTGTTTTTCACCTACCTAGTCCGTAATGCACTCTGTTTAAACCAATCAGAGCGCGTCTAATATTGGCACTTAATTGTGATATCACTGATTAAAACATGGTTTCTCTTAGTTTATACTGACCATGCCATAGAAACAGCCAATCAGAATGCAGGAAAGCAGTTGTTTACTCGTTGTACACCCAACCTTCCCATCCTGTGCTGCATGGATTGTGTTAGCCACTGAATTTTCCATGGCATGGCATAGAATAAGAAAAAAAAGGCGAGTGTGTAAACTAAGAAAACACAAGTGAAAGTGGAATATCCCACTGCGGTATACCACTTGAAAGTGTTGCATGACTGGTATATTTTGAATTTTGTGTTCCTTTGAGATAGAACAACAAAAGTAGGAAACACGTATTTCGCTACAGCTGCGGGGTGATGAGGGAGAATCGCCAAGCTGTTGAATTTCAGTTAATGGCGCGGAAATCTAGTCCTTGGCCTTCTCAGTAATTTAAACACTCAACAGTTTCGGCAATTGCTCGATGGAACTGAATTTTTTCAAGCCAAAAGGTATTAAATATCGCAAACCATGCATCATCCAAGGGAAGGCGAAATACGTGCAGTCGCTTTAATTTCTCAGCGTAAATCATGGAGCACGAAGACTGACGGAAAAACAAAATTAGCATCTGAACAGAATAAAACAATGTTTAGAAATCAGAACTGATTTCTTTTTCTTTATCAGTATCGCACCGTTTTGGAAACTGTTTCATTTTAACAAAGGACTGTGCGCAATTTAATTTCCGCACTGTTACAACCTTAAAACAAAGCCAGCTTAACGTAGGACGTCTAAATACGTACCGGAATCAAGTCGCTTCTCTGCCAATGGGAAAGTTTCTCTTATTGACCCTGAACAGGCCGTGATTTCTAAAGGCTTCGCTGAAGGCGAGACACTCACTTGGTGTGTTTTTGCGACAGCTTCTTTTCTAACAAACAATCGATAATTTAGTGTTTCAGGGCAGAGTGTTCTTTCGTTACAGCTAATTCTATCATCTACGCATACTGCTCTATTGCTCATATCGACAACGAATCCGCTCACTGGCAGTTGCGTTAAACTACACTGGACCACCTGCCGCGTAAGTGCACATTCTTGCTTATCCCGTAAGAAGTTGAGATACGTTTTAAACACGTTTTAGGCACGCTTTACGCACGATATCATCAAATCGCGGCGGTTTTCGACCTTGCATTGCTGAAAATTTGATTTGCCCAATACTCCTTGTGCATTTTATAAATTGTTTTAAATTTCTTGTGTCAACTTATTGTTTTATGGATTTCTTCATGATACAATTTAAATTCTTCACGTGATTTGGTCGGCTTTAGAGGATTAAAGGTTAAAGAATTGGTTCATGTTTAGCGTGCGTATATCGAACCCCTTGTAAAAGGAACTTGCACTAAACTCGACGGAAATTTTGCAGCTAAATTGAAACTGCGTACGTCATGTTATATACGCACGGCCGTGCGTACATAGAGATTTCTTTCATGATGGCTCAATACGATGTTCCGAAACGAAAGGCTGTTAAAGGCTGGTATCGAGAGCTGAGAAGAAAAACTTGTAGAATTCAAAAGAAATCATAGAAAGTTCATCTTTGGTTCGAGTCGAGGGATTTCTACGGAGAACTTCCATTTTTGATGTGGACTTTCAAATGAGAGAATCAGAGATTTTATGGTGTAGACACTTTAAAGGTACATTGGACTCACTATCACTTTTGTGATTGGCCGAAAGCGTACAATGAATTTTCGAAATCAGCGCCTATGACGTCATCTAGCTGCAGATTATACAATAATCATGTCAAGGGCACTTAAGGTCACGGGCAACCATGTCTTGTATGACCGCGGTGCATGATTTCTAAGGATAATCATGTCAAGTTCGCGCACTTTGTGTTGCTTATCGTCAGTGAAGAAGCAAAACATGACTTCTATTTTTTTTTTTTCGTTTAATGTGTAATAAAACAATTACTAGATTCGGTTTTTGTGATACCCAGAATAATCAAGGTCTTGGTAGGCGTTATCGGTGGAACAGTGACCCCTGATAATTGTTTGTCTTGGGCAGAATTTTTAGTCTTACTACTTTGAAATGGTCTCCGCGGACCCTGGTGATAGTGTCCCTCAAAGGGCAACTTCTTCGTCTGCTTCTCAGAAAAACGACTGATCGCATTTAGTCCAAAAGTAAATTAAAATTATTTACGTTTTCTTTCCCGTTGATATTTTATAGATCAGGAGGTTTTCAGCCATGAATGACGATCGTGAAACAGCGTCGTTGGTTTCCAATGTCTCTGGAAACAATTCATCACATTTACATGACAGCGCCCCACGACTGAATCGGATCTACCTATTCACACCAGTTGATGCCACTTCAAAATGGACTCTTTGTGCACTTTATTCTACCATTGGTTGCCTAGGATTCTTCGGTAACTGTCTGCTACTTTACTTTCTTTGGAAAAAGCCAAAAGCAAATCCAATCCAAAAAAGCCGTTTTATGAAAAATTTTAATTTGTATGTAAGAAGCATGTCTCTGTCAGACATACTTTCTTGTGCAGTTTCGCTTCCCTTTTTATGCGTTCAGATTTTATTTGATGTGTTCCAAAGCGGTTGGCCGTGCAAGCTGGTTCGATACGTCAACTTCGTGTTTCCTGCCATTACAATCAATAATCTGGTCGTCATAAGTCTCGAAAAGTACTTATCAACTCGTGCAAATCCACGCACTTTCAGTGCCGCCACAGTGCAAAAAATGATCATTTTTGCGTGGGTTTTTGGATTATTTTTCATGTTGTTTCCGGCAGCTGCATATGACGGCATAAGAGTAGATCTTAATGACACTCATTTTACTGTCATGTGCAGGAACGACCAGAATTTCTACCCATTCAGAATAATACTCGTGGTTTTTCCAGTACAGTATCTTCTCCCGGGTATACTTATAACTTACATCAACATCTGCTTGATGAAAACAGTGTGGGTCAGAGGAAACAGGAACGTTGGCAATGGTCCGCTGAACAATGCCTTCAAGGCTAAGATGAGGTCAGTTAGGATTAGAGGAATTTCTCTTCTTATTGCCATTACGCTCACCTTTATCATTACTTATTGTTTTTTCCTCGGTTATGTGATAGTGAGCACTCTGCTAGCTCAACCAAACCGAGACTTTTCAACTGATTTCATAGCTCGCTATGGCAGTGGAAGTATCGCATATCTCAACTGTGTAACAGATGTCATAATTTACTTTGTCCAAATGAAGGACTTTCGCGAATTTCTAAGGAAACGTTTGTTCAGTTCTGGAAGCGGCAATGCAAACAGCCGTATAAATAATAACTTCTCATAGGAATGAGCAAAAAACTCATAAGATGCGTGACACAGTTAATACAGTTAAATTCAATAAGAGGCTCAAATGGCACTTGAAAGTGTCAAATAATTGCTGGTTAACTAAACGTTTCGGGCTTAGCCCTTTCCTTACATAACTAGTTATGAATAGAGAAACAGACTTGCATGCCCGCGGGCAATGCAATTGAACAGCACAAACACGGACAGTCTCCGTCCAACGTTGTGTAAAGAATAGTGTGCAGTGATCTCTTTCCACACGTAATTTTTGGATGACAGTTTTCTCAAAAACCTTTTGAGTTATAAATGTATGCAATACAAATAAAAAGTACTTATAAAGAAGTGAAAAGGGTGAAAAAGTATGCTGTGAGGGTCTGGTTTTGACTATAGAAGACATTTAATAAGCTCGCCTTTGGTAAAGATGAAGGCTGGATTGTGTTGTGTCTTGAGCACAGCGTTTCTCTCCATTCAGGTGTATAAATGGCGGGTACAGGTCAGTTATATTAAATGGGCAACCATGCGAAAGACTAGCACCGCATCCAGGTATATTCCTAATCGCTCTATGCTACTGAACTCGGATAAGCAACGGTGTCTATGAGACACTTAACCTTTTACCCTGTAGGCCAAGAAGATCCAAGAAGGTGAAGTCTGCAGACCAAGTAGGCCACGCAGGTCCACACAGCCGGAGCTTATCCCGGGTTCCGTAGCATTTAGCGACTAGGAGTATTTCTACTCCGCTTGGATAAAATTGCTATTCCATCGTAGGCCTGCGTTACCCCCTAGCATGAAATTCGCCGTCTCCCATTTATGTAGACCAAGGCGAAGAGACACTGTGAGAGTACAGTGTCTTGCCCGACATTACAGGCGTTCGTTCGCTCCTCGCAGCAAGCCTTTGTCTCCTTTATTTCGCTCCGCCGTTTGTTCGCGCTGCAACCAGCTACCTGAATCCCTCAAAGAGGCTATATTTTCTACCAGGGTAAAAAGGTAAAGTCTACATGCGAGCCAAATAGCCCATCTGGTCGGCGCTTTTCTCCGGTTTCTATAGTATGAAGCAACTAGGAGTATTTCTGACGCACGTACACAGCCATTGTTCTGCCCATTAAATCTTTTGTTTAGCGAAGTTCCCGTTGCCGTTGCCGTCGTGGTTTTCTTAAACTCCCTATAATTCTTGGTACATTTCTCTGCCGTCCTCTACAAAACAACAACGTGAAATGACCAAATTCTGCGTTGTCTGGAGAACGTGAACCACGACGGCTAATTTTTGAAATTTTATTTCAAATTTATCGTTGTGTCCCAGATTCAGTTTCGTGAAGTTTTGACAGTGACGAACAAAGTAAACGACTTTAGAGTATCGCGAGATTCGTACGTAAAATATAGGTTCATTTTTTTAATCGACGTTGTCCTCGGCGTCGCCGTCGTGGTCACCTAAGTTCCCTATTGTCCCCCGTCCGAACCGAACCCGAACCCGTACCACTTGATCCGGAGGCGAATGCACTAACCATGAGGCCATCGGGCCCCCACATACTTTCTATGGCATGGTATAAAATGAAAATGGGCGAGCTTGTATACCAGGAAAATACAAGTGAGAGCGAAATATTCCATGTATACCACTCGAAAGCGTTGCATGATTGGTATCTATTGAATTTTGTTTTCTTTTGAGATAGAACGATGAAAGTAGGAAATATGTATTTCGCTACAGCTGCGGGGTGATGTGGGAGAATCGCCAAGATGTTGTTTCTGCAAATGGTGCGGAAATTGAGTCCTTGGCCTTCCCAATTGTTAAACCACTCAACAGTTTCTGGATGGAAATCCTTCCAAGCAAAAAGATATTGTAATATGCGTAAAATATTCCAGTACCTTGCATGGTCCTAAGAAAACTCGGACGAAATACAGTCGCTTAAATTTCGCGGCTCGCGTTTTTGTCGAGAATTTAGAGCAGGAAGACTCTCGAAAACAAAACTAGCATAGCAACACCATAAAACAATGTTTAGACATCGAAATTGTCCCAATTGTCAAGCAGAGGAAACTTAGTTTTTTATTTTTTGTTTTCATTCGCACCGTTTTGGGAAGATCTGTGCGCAATTTCCACTCTGTTATAACCTGGAATAAAGACAGCTTAGCACATCTAAATGCTAGAATCAAGTCGCTTTGTTGCTTCTCTGCCAATGGGTGTATTCTTTTTTTAACCGTGGACAGGTGATCTCAAAAGGTTTCACTTGGTGTATGTTAGCGACAGTTTATTTTCCAACAAACAATATATGCTGATCGATAGTAACTTGGCGTATCAGCGTAGAGTGCTCATTCGTCACAGCTAATTCTCTCATGAAACAAGTATCATCTACAGCTCATATCGACAACAAATCTGTTCAAACGCCTGGTATACAAAGGGTTAAATCAGCACTGAACCACTTGCCGAGTAAGTGCACATTCTCATTTATCCCATTTAAGTACCATTTACGCACGTTTTGGGTACGATCTTAATGGCGGTGATTTTCGACTTCGCATTGCTGAAAAATTAATTTGGCCACCAACCGCAAATAAATCTCGTTGAGAAACCTTTTGAAATGCAATGACAAGCAACTAACCTTAAAGGGCATTCTCTTCGTCCGTTTTAGGGTTACTGCTGTGTAAACATGCATATGGGAATTAATGTTATATTCAATTTGAATTACTTGTTTCAGTTGTTTGCTCGGCCCAATAGCACTTGTGCTAAGAACATTGCCGAGGATAAATAACGGGGTTTTTTTTTCAATCAACCTATCCTGCGAGGGACGAGAAAATAAAACATTTCGTGCAACTGGCCGAGATGAAAGCATTCACCTCTACCAGTGCGTTGAAGAACGCTATGCGAATACGTTAAGCACATTTTTCAAATCAATATTATTAGTTTCTTAAACTTTAAAACCGACATACGAATTTTTATTTTAACATCAATGATCTCAAAAATTGCAGGCTTGCTAAATTCGTTACGCGCTCTCCATTTCTGAAATCTATTTTGTTCCAAGGATATTATTTAACGATTGCAAAGGGCACTTCCATGGCAGTCTTATGCGAATCCTTCTCAGGAACAACTGGGAACGAATCTGATCAATCCAAGAAACACCTGCGAACCAACCAACCAATCAACCAACAAAAACGGAAACTTTGAAAAGACAATGATCGCATTCAGTCCAAAAGTGAATTAATTTAATTACGTTTTCTTTTCTGTTGATATTTTATAGATCAGGAGGTTTTCAGCCATGAATAACGATCGTGAAACATCGTGGTTGGCTTCCAATGTCTCTGGAAACAATTCATCGCATTCACATGACAGCGCCCCACGACTGAATCGGATCTACGTATTCACCCCAGTTGATGCCACTTTTAAACGGGCCCTTTGTGCGCTTTTTTCCATTATTGGTTGCCTGGGATTCTTCGGCAACTGTCTGCTACTTTACTTTCTTTGGAAAAAGCCAAAAGCAAATCCAGTCCAAAGAAGCCGTTTTATGAAAAATTTTAATTTGTATGTAAGAAGCATGTCTCTGTCAGACATACTTTCTTGTGCAGTTTCGCTTCCTCTGATTTGCATTCAGATTTTATTTGATGTGTTCCAAAGCGGTTGGCCTTGCAAGCTGGTTCGATATCTCAACTTCGTATTTCCTGCCATTACAATCAATAATCTGGTCGTCATAAGTCTTGAAAAGTATTTATCAACTCGTGCGAATCCACGCACTTTCAGTGCCGCCACAGTGCAAAAAATGATCATTTTTGCGTGGGTTTTCGGGTTATTTTTCATGTTGTTTCCGGCAGCTGCATATGACGGCATAAGAGTAGATCTTAATGACACTCATTTTACTGTCGTCTGCAGGAACAACCAGAATTTTTACCCATTTAAAATGATACTCGTGGTTTTTCCAGTACAGTATCTTCTCCCAGGTATATTTATAACTTATATCAACATCTGCTTGATGAGAACTGTGTGGGTCAGAGGAAACAGGACCGTTGGCAATGGTCCGCTGAACAATGCCTTCAAGGCTAAGATGAGGGCAGTCAGGGTTAGAGGAATTTCTCTTCTTATTGCCATTACGTTCACTTTTATCATCAGTTATTTTTTTTTCCTCGGCTATCAGATAGCGTACACTCTGCTAGCTCAACCAAACCGAGACTTTTCCACTGATTTCATGATTCGCTATGGCAGTGGAAGTATCGCATATCTCAACTGTGTAACAGATGTCATAATTTACTTTGTCCAAATGAAAGACTTTCGCGAATTTATAAGGAAAGGTTTGTGTAGATCAGGAAGCGGGAATGCAAACAACCATATCTAGTTATGTACGGAGAAACAGAATTGCGCATGAAATGCAATCCTCATTAAGAAAAAGATGGCGGCTGTGCATTTTACCACATCACCATGCGCACCTTACACAGCCCATAGAGTACAAGGAAAGCCAGGATTTTTTTTTGGCAAAATTTGCCCTTGTACTAACAACATAGTTTTCGCTAAGTCTGAAGATGTTACAACTTTTCCGCACGTTTTTATCAGCTTTGTTAAAGTCTTCGTGCGCTAAGAATTGTGGGTAAGTGTAACAGACTCTTGGTACCAGTCGCTATCCTTTTTTATTAGGGAGGATTTAAGACGAAATCCGATAGGAAATCGAGCAATTTCAGCTTTCAGTGGTCAAAAGCCTTGTATCAGATTAGCTTTAAGTACATTTCTGTCCTTGTTGCACTTTCTAAAAGCGGAATTTAAATAGTTGCCTGAAACAAAACCAGAAACAATTTCCCATCGGAACTTGAAAAATATAAATTTCAGAGAAATTGTGCAAATTTTATGATCAGTTTCATAATTTTTATTTCATCTGTACTTTCAAGTGTTTTATTAGAATTTCAAAATTTGGTGTTGTTAGAAATGATTTCTTTTGAAAAGATACTTAAAACAGTCGCATAGAAGTTTGCGATAAATAATCTTTGTACAAAGTTTTTGTTCATTTGATGTAGCGGGCTTCAAAACACGGACAGACTCCGCACAACACTGTGTAAAGAATAGTGTGGTAATCTCTTACCACGCAAAACGTTTTGATGACAGTCTTTTTGAGGTTATCAATTTAAGTAACATAAATAAATAGTAATGAAAGCGGTATGCTGTTAGGGTCTGGTTTAACTACCTGACGTAGAAGACATTTTTAATAAGCTCGCTTCGAGGAGGATGAAGGCGCTATGGACGCATGCATGTTGGACTCCAGATCGACAGGTCCAGATTTAAGCCATGTCCGGGGTCATTGTGTGGTGTGTCTTGAGTCTTGAGTCTGGTGTCTGACGGCGTTTCTCTCCGTCCAGATGTATGTATAAATTGCGGGTACGGGGGACGTATATGCAAGGGGTAAACATGCATGCAATAGACCAGCACCGCATCCAGGTATATTCCTAGTCGCTCTATGCCACTGAACTCGGGGATAAGCAACGATGTATATGAGCAGACTCGGCTTTTTACCATATGGCCATACAGGTCCATACAACCGGAGCTTATGCTAGTCTATCGCAAGGTTACCCCCAGCATTAAATTATTTATTAATCTCGTTAATTTTGCTATTTACTGTTACAAAACTAGCGGACTTCACAAACAGGACACCAGAATATTTTCATAATCACCTTGACAATGGCGGCAATATGGCACCGAAACGCAAGTTCTTTATATCGCCTATTTTCACTTGTAAATACGTTATCGTTTACAATTCTATAGCAGTGGAAATGAAATGGCTTCTGCCCTGAATGTCGCCGTAAAACTCAAGCAGTATAGTCGAACCATTTCATTCACTGCAACACGAGCAATGGTGTTCAACATGTAAATAATCAGGAAAACTAAATTTATGGTCCATGGGAAGTGAATCACGTTCGTCATATTTACAGCTCACCCCTGCCCACTCCTGACTCAATTCCGGTGCATACGAAATTGAGTCAAAAACAGGACTCCAGAATATTTTCATAATCACCTTGACAATGGCGCCAATATGGCACCGAAACGCAAGTTCTTTATATCGCCTATTTTCACTTGTAAATACGTTATCGTTTACAATTCTATAGCAGTGGAAATGAAATGGCTTCTGCCCTGAATGTCGCCATAAAACTCAAGCGGTATAGTCGAACCATTTCATTGACTGCAACACGAGCAATGGTGTTCAACATGTGAATAATCGTGAAAACTAAATTCATGGTCCATGGGAAGTGAATCACGTTCGTCATATTTACAGCTCACCCCTGCCCACGCCTGACTCAATTCCAGTGCATACGAAATTGAGTCAAAAACAGGACTCCAGAATATTTTCATAATCACCTTGACAATGGCGCCAATATGGCACCGAAACGTTATTTCTTTAAATCGCCTATTTTCACTTGCAAATACGTTATCGTTTACAATTCTATAGCAGTATAATCGAACCATTTCATTTACTGCAACACAAGCAATGGTGTTCAACATGTGAATAATCATGAAAACTAAATTCATGGTCCATGGCAAGTGAATCACGTTCGTCATATTTATAGCCTGCGAACACAGACATATTTCCGGCTGTCGCTTGTCTCCGCCGAAAATAACGTCTGCGAACACGAGCCTGGAAACGATTTCTGTGACGTAATGACTTTTGTTTCTCCTTGGCCGATCAGATTCTATGATAGATGAAACTCGAGTGCTCCTCGCAGCGAATACCTCGCGCAGTAGTTCTGGGGTTACTTTAGCTAAACTGTGATTGGCTTAAAAATTACTACGTCACAGAAATCGTTTCCTGGCTCGGGTTCGCAGACGTTATTTTCGGCGGAGACAAGCGACAGCGACATATTTACAGCTCACCACTGCCCACGCCTGACTCAATTCCGGTGCATACGTGCGTCATATATGACTATCAGAGGGTAGAGGCTAACGGCTATTTTACCAAACAGGAACACTATACTACATCTTGCAGTGTAGTGATTGTGAAGTGTACCAGCTATACCAGCAGTTGGAAGCATAGCAGCCGGACATTCAAGACTAGAGCTAGCTGAAGTTCAGCGAGAGTGGTAGGAATATTTGAAATTGATAACTGTACATATAATAACACATCCATTCACAGGTGTGCGCAGTTTATTCGACGAACTGCGAGTACAGCGTCTGAAAGTGACATATTTACCAAAATCTGCATTCTAACATTCAAACGGAAGATTCATGTTTTAAAAACTGTCAATAAGAGCAGGTTATAAGTCACGATACATCCATGATGAAGTCTAAACACAAAGCAGACCTTGAGTTCTTCATTTAAATTCATATCCATTGTACTTGGGCACTGGATTACGGTCTGAAAAATAACGTTAATACAAAAAGGAACTGGGGAAACCTCTCTGGTATTGGGTTAAATGGTATGATAACTGCAAGATTTTGCGTGATAAAGCCGAGCAAAATCAGGCATTTCAAAATTCTCGAGGCAGGATCGACGCAGCATTCTACGGTTGATTTCACCACGATTTTGCAAACGTCAATCGCTTAACCTGATTCACCTATTCACGGATTTGTCTAGTTATGGCAATATAACGATTTCAGCATGCAGTCGATATGCACGTTGCACGATTGACAGATGTAAAGTCTATAGTAGGACTATACTGTTTATTTGTATGTGGAAACACTTGAGCAATATCTGGAGCAAAACGGAACTTCAAATTTTGCATGCATAATGTGGCTAAAGGTGATAACCTGGTCAATCTCAGACCGATCAAATCGATGCACGTGTTTACGAAAGTTCTGAGTAACGCAAAGGTAACAGACGCTTTCGGAGAATTAGAAGATTTAAACCCCAGTCGCAGCCGGAAAGCCGGAGGGTTTTAATTATCGCAATTTTACAAAGTTACACATAATGGTGTAATTGCCATAGTTTGTTTAGCCTGCGAACGCAGACGTATTTCCGGCTGTCGCTTGTTTCCGCCGAAAATAACGTCTGCAAACCCGAGTCAGGAAACGATTTCTGTGACGTAATGACTTTTGTTTCTCTTTGGCCAATCAGATTCCATGATAGAATGAAACTCGAGTGCTCCTCGCAGTGAATACCTCGCGCAGTAGCTCTGGGGCTACTTGAGCTAAACTGTGATTGGCTTAAAATTCCTACGTCACAGAAATCGTTTCCTGGCTCGGGTTCGCAGACGTTATTTTCGGCAGAGACAAGCGACAGCCGGAAATACGTCTGCGTTCGCAGGCTATAGTTTGTTATGTAAGGGCCCCCCTCCAATGGCAACTACTGACACCCCGGGAGGGGGACTCCAATATTAAAAGGACGGAGCCAAATATCTCTGTCGTATTTTTTCGGCTCAGTACCCTAAAAGGCACCGCAAAAGATCCCGCTGTTGGACCTTTTGAGGCTAAACACCCTAAGAGCTACCAAAATCACTTTTTTAACCTCTACAAGGTAAGACCAGCACCCCCCGTCCTTTTTTATATGGGAGTCCCGCCCCCTGCCCTCCCCTTCTCCCCCTCTGGCTGACAGTAGAAAAATAAAGGTCTACTGGTGTAACTGGAAATTGCACGTCCTTCAGCCAGTTCTGTAAAGCCGACAACACCACCGTCGCGCGGCCGGCTTCAGCTAAGACAGATAGCTGTCCCGGCCGGATTTTACCACGCTTTAGATGCATCGCACAGGAACTGTTATTGGATTTATATCTGATCATGACAAAAATTTTCAACATTGGAAGAGACCTTAAATACTTGCTATATGATAAAGATCTTATTCCAGTCCTGACATCACCCTAAACACCCCTGAAGGTAGAGAGGCGAGCCCAAGAGTGGCTAGCGCGCTTATTCAGAGCTTTCTCTTTAACACTGACCGCATACATTTCAATGCAGCACTTCGCGCTAAGTCCTCTGTCAATTGAGAGAGCATTTAAAGGAACGGTCAGTGACCCTTTCAGTGAACGAAGCTGCTAAAAGGAGAAAATTTGTCAGAGTCAATGACTTGAGAGCTTGGATGTGTGAGCCGACGATGCCAATGGAATTTCCCTGATTTTCGAATCGATATATACTTTTTGGCGTCCCGGGAAAGGTTAAATTTTAGTAGACGTGAAACGCGATATTTTTAATGCCAACAAGGTGTGATTTATATGCATTCGTGAAATGTGCATTTGGTGCCATCTACTCGTGATTACGCTTGAGATTGTGATCCATTATATCCATTATAATTCATGTGAAAGACGAAATGTTCAGCATAGATGTCGCGAAACCGTCATTGCAGATGAGACCCTGGGAACGAGGCTGAATATCGCGAGCACGGGCAAAAAGAAAAAAATCTGTCTCTCTGGCAGGACTAGAACCCATGATCTCCCAGACAACGGTTGAATGCACTAACCTCTGAGCCATGTGACGGAGAGAATCGGAGAGCTAACATTTCACCTTTCACATTTATTCACCGAGCGCGGCTTAGGATTTTTCGTCTTTCATAATTGTTTATCTTCATTATGAAATCCATTTTCCAGATTCCTGAGTCATGGGCAACAGAATGGATTGCTGTTACAACATGCGCTGGTCTTACCAGTGCATCTTTCCGTGCATTCGTTTTTGTACATACACCGGGCGCAGGGTCTGGTACAACTTTGATGGAATGGAACAGGTACAGCCACTCGTTCACCTCTATCACCCCCAAAACAGGGCCATTAACAGTTTTCCGGAAGGAATTTACGGAATAAATGACGACAACGACATCCAAAATCAACTGGACAATGGTATGTAGCAAGAAAAATATATAATGACAAGAGTAGAAGTTAAGACCAGAATTATCATAGCCCAGTCACGCACCTGCCAGATGAATAGAGTGTGTTCACGTGACGTCATCAAATTCTCAAATCCAAAACTATAAAAGAGCCACTAAAGGTTTTATCCCCATCAGGCATAAGATGCACTAAATTTAAATCTGTTCACAACTTTCCAGCTCAATAGCGTCCTTCGTTTGGAGACCAGCGCATTTTGAATTTCGGAGTTATGGCGGTGCGTAACAATCACTTATCTCGTGATTTTTAGCCATTTTAGGAGTTAAAGTGTCATATAAACCCTTGGTCTTCGGCCACCGTAGCTTGATTAAAATATAAAACAAACAGCGGTGATAAAAATTTTAAAAACATGCATTTTCAAAAGTATAACCGTTAAAATTTTTTGGAAAGATATTTATACCGTACAAGAGCCCTCATTTTCTCTTGTACTGTATCAATGGAGGTCTGGAACCTGGACAGAAAGCATCTACAGTAGAAATTTAACACGTTGCAAACGGAAACTGTCTGTTAAGTGGCACAATGGAGAAGCTTTCCTAATAAAGTAAAAGCTTTTCACTGCTGACATTGGCATTCAGTGCTGGCTGCAACTCCTGAATAAACAAGGTCTCTTTAACCTTACAATGGTAGTCAGTCTTACCGGACGCCAAAATATCAAAATGGTCCCATTTGATGTTATGACCAGTTGTTTTAACGTGATCAGCAATAGCAGAGGAGTGATCATGTTTCGAAAGGGCCTTGAAATGTTCCGTTTTCAGGAGTTAAAGTATTAGGAAAAGTGCTTGTGTAGATGTTTTTTGGCTCGGTTCAGAGAATCAGTCGACTAGATAGCCAAAGTAAGTTCCAGGTTTTTATACTATTTTCTGGCCGCGATATTAGAGGACTAAGGGGGTCCTCCAACATGGCGGCTCCATACTAGGCTCTATAATTTTGCGCGGAACATTTCGACGAACATCTCATCTTTGGGACAACGCACACACCTTAAACTTCCAGAACTGTCTTCTTTATTTATCGTCTATAATATTACAATTTCTTGACTTTATCCACTAAATGGATTTTGACTTTAATTTTCATTGCGCGACAATGAACACACTCTATGTTACAAGAGAAGAAATAAAGTAACCGAGGACCAGAGAGTGAGTTTTGCTCCCCTCCGCCCTTCGTTTCTCTCGCTGCTAGTTTTAGGTTTTATTTTTGCGTCGGTAGATTGGGTGGTCAATGATCAGCGCGGAGTAGCCTGCGAACAGACTCCCAGCGAGGGCGGAAAAAATTTTTGGCGAGCGAAGCGAGCTTTTTAACGTGAAATAAAGAATCCGCAAGCGAAGCGAGTGGAAGTGCTCTCTCTCTCTCATCACCAAACCGCTCTCGGTTTGTCCCGCTCGTCTTAGACCACAAAAACCACACCCGGTTAGCTTGCACTAAACCCAACTGGGAGCCTGTTCGTAGGCTAAGCACGGAGCGGTCCGGATTTAGGGCCTGGCCAGGATCCTTACTTTGTGTTCTTGGGCAAGACACTTTCACAGTCTCTCTCTCCACCCAGGTGTATAAACGGGTATCAGCGAGCGTAATGCTGGGCGTTAACTCTAGAAATGGACTAGAATCCCATCCAGGGGGAAGGCTTCTAGTCGCTTCAAGCTACACAAACTGGGACAAGCTCCAACGGCATAGACCACTTAGTTCGAGGTTGACTTAACCTTACAATTACGTACCTCAGTTTACTTTCACAAGACATCTCTCTACCCAGGTCAGTGACGAACCTAACCGAAAATGTAACGCTGAAATTAAGGTAGCCCTACAATAAACTAGTGTTATATCTAGGAAGGAGTTAGGTATACTCCTAGTCGTTCATTGTGTGCTTAACTGCAATTTCGAATTAGGTCTGACACCTACCTACTGCTTTGGTGCTATGCAGACTTTACCTTTGTAGACTGAGTCAAATACCGCAAGAGAAACCACATAAAATTGAATGTATGGCATCCAACGCACTGGAAAAAGCGCTGCGTGAAGACACAAATAAGGGATATGAAGAAGACAAAGGTGAGACGCGAAAGTTGACTGATTCTTTTATTCACTCAGGCCTTGATGCTCCTGGCCAACTTGCTGCTTTATGCAAGTATGCCTCTGACAACGGCTACACCATTCGCGCCGTGGGTACGGGATCATCGTGGTCTCACCTCACGCACACAAAAGACATATTGTTAGACATGACGGACCTGAAAAAGTTTCTCACACCTGCACCTAGGTCTAGATCGGACAACGCGAACAAAGATTACGTCGACATCGAAGTCCAGGCTGGGATGCGCGTTGTTGATTTCGTTGAGCAGTTGGACACCAAATATGGCCTCGCGCTTGACATGATGGGGAATTACGCTGGTCAAACGGTCGCAGGTGTAGCGAACACCTCCACTCACGGATCAGGTTTATTCAGTGGTACTATGGTAAGAAATATATATGAAACCAACAGTTCGACTTTGAATGGAAATTATATGATTTCTTTGACAAGTTGTAAAGTGTTGTAGGAAACAATCATGATGTGGTGGACAATGTCTCTAATGAAAGCCTGACAGGGGATCTGTGATCAGATTTTGCTGGGCTAGCTATGTAGGGCTTCTACGTCACGCCCACACTGACAGGTTGTCACGAGAGAATGAAATAAGAAGCATTGTGTTCTAATGTTTGCAGCTAGGGAAGTGAGCTTTTTCTAATCAGCAATAAACAACGACCAAGTCACGTGCAATATTGGTCGCTTAATTACAGTAGATTGCATGAGTTGTAATCCTGGAGGAGGAAATCCTCGCATCCTAGAACACTGCTAAGTATTCGTCAGTCTCGGAGAGCTAGTTTTTTCAGGTTCTTTTTTTATTTGGTTTGTTTTCGATTGAATAATGACAAGGTAAAATTGTAGCAGACGAAGAAATATTAAAAAATCTCCCTTATATCTTCAGCTCTTACAGTGGTTTTCAATTGAATGTCGTAAAGCCAAAACGAAACTAACCACTCTAGCCAATCACAAAGAACACCGGACCGTGAATGCAGTGACCTAATCAAAACTCGAAGTAATAGCACGTAGCTGACGTCATGATTAGTGGCGCGAGTTTTTAAAGGAGAAGGTCACTCCAAAAAAGCATATATTTTGTGTCAACGCTAATAAAAACCTTGCACTAAGTTTAGCCACTCACTGAAGTTTCAGCCCCTAAATTGCAGGTTTTCCTTATGAAATTTGTCTCCAAAGAAGCCCAAAATTCTAACATCGTTCCCGCCATTTTGAACAGTGCTCAGCAGCCAAGCCATGTTCGTGACGTCATTCCGTCTGAGAGATTTTGTCTAAATCGCTTCCGACAAGCCTTGTAACTACCACTCTGGGTTATGGCTGCTCTTGAGCCATATTATTTTGAAATTAACATGCTCCAAACTCCGAAATGATAGCATTGCAGATAGTCAAGTGGATAATCGCTTGGAAAAAACAGATTTTGCTGACCTTGTTAAGGATGCCAAGTTAGTTGCGGGTTTTTCTCCTTCCCGCCAATTTCGAGTCGGACGGACTGACGTCACATAAACAAGGCCTGGCTGCCGAGACATACCCGGTTTCGGCTCCGGCCTCCGAAGTCGCTTCTTTCTAAACGAATCTCTTCAGGATAGCGGGCACTTCAGAGGCTGAAACTTCGGTGAGTATAAAAGCTGAATGTTAACTTGCTATAGGCGAAGACAAAAAAACGTAAGCTTTTTTGAGTGACCTTCTCCTTTAAGCCAATCGTTCAACGTAGTGATGCAAAACCAATTAGGGTGAGATAATAATATGTTCGTTTTCAGTCCACTCTAGTGGTGGGTCTTCATTTGATCATAAGCGGTGGAGTCCAAGTAAAGGTACAAGGCGGCAAAGAAACCTTTGAAGTCTGCAAAGGAAAGTTGGACAACGCCGAATATGGATATGACCCCGTCGAGATCAACAGTGATGACGTTTTGAAGGCATGCGCAGTGGGATTGGGAAGCATGGGGATAGTTTATTCCATCACATACCGCTGCGTTCCCATGTACAATCTGGAGGAGATAAGGAAGGTAGAACACGTGACCTGGGTTTCATCTGAAGAGTTTGAGGTCCCAGGAATGTTCGCTCAAATGTACAATAACCGTGAAGATGGAGAGTACTTTTCGTTTTTTGTCAATCCATACCCATTGAAAAGAGGGTAAGACACTATGACACTCGACTAACGTTTCTTTCAGTTTCGTCGCTACTAAACGTAATCCGATCTATTATATCAACTGGGCACTTCAGCATTTTTTTTTTTCAATTGATGCTCGTCTGGTACCTTACATACCTAATTAAGTCTTCAACGATCGACCGCGTTAATTATGATACATTGAGCTATACCTGAGGTGTGACATCACAAGAAAGATAAAATGACACACCAGCTAATTTGCAGGTATTCCACATAAATTAAAATTAAACATATTTAATTCTTGTTCTGTAAGGAACAACATAGAGATCGACATGGCCTACCTGAAAGCCAAGAGAACTGATCGCCCGCCCCAGTGTCCCGCGTGCTGCGCGTGTTGGTGTGGCCCAGGAGGAAGAGGGATAGCGGAGATAGGCTGTTGTCAGACTGACTGCACCGCATCCTGTCTTCAGGGATGCGCCAATTGTTTCGGGAATTGCTGTCCCAGCTGTATCCCACACATCACTAATTTTGGTTTGTCGCAGTTCTCGCTCAGTACACCGTATGTGCAAAAGTGGTACAACGTGCTGCAGTTTACGAAAGGCAATATTCAGTAAGTTGCAACTAAGTAATGAAGGAATAAGAATGGGAAAATGGTGTAGAGAGTAGGGCGGGGGGGGGGGGTAATGTTCTCTCTGTCACAGCGCAGCTATTTTGGAGTATTAAGCCATTGAAGCCCAATCCCCAGTTCCTCTTCTTCCCGTTTAGAAGAGAGATCCTGGGAACGAGGCGGATTCAAGCCAGCATTCCGAGGGAAGAATCATTCTCAGCATGGGACACTAGTAGGTAAGGAAGAGGTGGGCGGAAGCAAGGCACAGAAACCCTGCAAGTATGCCTCTTAGAATTCCGAATTCCGTCCCTGATAGCTGGTTATAAGGTTATTGCCTTGGGCCCTTTCCACCTCCGTTTATTGACTGAGGCAACATGGCTCATAGCTGGAGAAAACTGGAGAGGACTATTTAACAATTATTCCATGAAACCGCGTTGGATATGAAGTGATAAATAACCAACGAGCGCGTAGCGCGAGTTGGTTATGATCACTTCATATCCAACAAGGTCGAATGGAATAATTGTTTTAGTATATTCTTAATCGGGTTTTTGCCGCCGATTTTTATTTCAACAATTTTACAGAGCGGAAAATTTTTAAACTTGGCGCACTGTTTTCCATATAAGGTAAAACTCCGACTAATGGCTCATAGTCGGAGTTTTTGAGCCAATCAGAGAGCTAGAAATGCAATAGTCGGAGCTGAGAATATACTAATTTGAACTATGATGTTAAAGAGGCAGAATAGTCGACATAACGCGGAGTCTCACTCATCTGGTATGTTAGGTTAATACATTCCCTGATTTAAGCGGTATGGAAATCTAAACACGACGGGGATTGAGAGAGTTTGAGACAGTTATGAAAACCCGAGACGCTGTCGAGGTAGCCTGCGTAGCAAGCGTTTCTGTGGGGTTCGGGAACAAAGAATTACAGCGCCAAAAATGGACCGAGTAAAAGAGGGGGGAGGGGGAGGGGAAGGAAGGAAGGAAACGCTTGCAGACAAACCCCTGGATTTCGAAAACCGCCCACTTGGCCTTTCATGTCTGAGTGCGCACACTGAGATTTCGTGCTGTCATCGACTGTCATAAATTAACCAATAAAATCTTCGGCCTTCCGTAGCGAAAGTGAACTTTGAACCAAAATAAACTTTACTCGTCTAAATATGTCTGAAACAACGAGCGCACGGTGGGAACGGAGAAATCTCGATGAATTAAATTTGGTAATTTATAATCAAGCTATATTTCTACTCAATCCGTCTAAAAGGAAGGACTGCAAAGGTGAAGTTTTAGCACAAATCTGCCAGAAAGTTAAAATGTGAGAAGTATTCCAGTCGAGTTAGTAATCCTTGTGCTCGCGTGATTCGAAATCTTGGATCACTGTATTCGTTCGTCTAGGAATCGATACAAGGTAAAATTAGCAAGTCAACTCCCACAAAGGCAATTCCAGTAAAGAAGCGTTTGCTGGAAACGCCAGATCCGCAAATCGGTTCGAGTGTTATCGCCTGTAGCAAAAACAAACAACGGAAAGTCTTCTCGGCAAACTTTGGAATTTGGACAGGAGAGGCTTCAAACATCTGAGAGGGGAAATAACGACGATCTTGACCAGTATCTGAATAAAGATAATCTTCCCCTAGGCGGCCTCCAAGTCAAAGTTGTTTATAAAATGTCCTCGTAAGAATTCCCCGCGACGAGAAGACTAAATTTTTGCTAAGGCAAATATGTGACAAAAACTGGCATGCCGCAGCTAACACTATAACAAATCATTCAGAATCGTATCCAGAGGTTCTAAATGCTGTCAACAAAAATGCTTCTAATGAAATGTCAGAGTACCTACGCTAACATGTTGCCATGTAACAAGCCAGACGAAATCACTCGGTTTTCCCACGCAGTAGTGTGAATTTTCTGTCTTGTGGTTTATTATCTTGTCCTTGGCGTGTGTGGCATTCAAGAAAGTAATGTTAAAATTAAAGGAACAGCTGCAAATTGTGTCGCGCTTGCTTCTGCAATGATGTGCAGACTTTGAAAACCAAAGCGTCGGCATTGCACTTCAGGATTTCTACCGTACTGTCGAAGCTGACGACTAAATCCTCGTTCAGCGAGAAAAGTTAAAGCGTCTTGTAACCAAGCTTCGAACGCGTCTTCCCCGTTTGTCTGGCACTCAAAGGTATTAAAATACCTTTGATCGACACATGTCAATAATATTGGACTAGCCCAGCCAATCACGAGCTCCGTTCGCTGGCGAACGGAGGTTTTCAAAATCCAGGGGTTTGTCTGCAAGCGTTTCCTTCCTTCCCCTCTCGCACCCCCCTCTTTCTTTTTTTTGGTTCTCGCCCCATTTTCCGCGCAGACAAAACACCGAAAATCCCGTTCCTCGGTCTTTCTTTGCTTCCAAACCTCACGGAAACGCTTGCTACGCAGGCTACTGTCGAGGGTTTGCATTACTTTCGAAAATTCTCCAACCCCCCCCCCCCTCCCCACCTCGATCCCTGCCCCGCCTCCTCCGAGTGTTTAGACGAGGCTATGTAAACACAGAAAACGTCCTAGATTGCTTTTATAAAATTTTTCTCCTGACAACCGTGTTTACAAACTCTCATCTAGACACACAAATTGACTAATAAGCGTGCGCGTACTATGTGAAGTATTTTATAAAAGGAATTAGAGCGGATTTCAATCGAGTGTCGTAAAATCAAAACCAAAGTAATCACTCTATCCGATCATAAAGGACACAGGCAATACAATGAACCAATGAAAACCCGATGTAAATGCATGTACATGACGTAAAACGCGGAAAAACATTTTGGGCCAATCACGATTGATCTCGGTTTTACTTCTGATTGTATGAGAAGGTGGCGTGCGTCCTATTAAGCCAATCCTGTAGCGTAATGCTGCGTAATGAAAGTCTTATTACTTTTTCGACATTCGAGTGAAAACTACTCGATCAGAACAATACAACGAATAAGCTATGTCCGAGTTGCTTTTTACCTCTTTTTCAAAGCGAGTCCTGGTGTACAACCTTTCATATGGAAGTGAGTTTTATTTGCAAGACAATGAAGACGCTAGAAAAACTCACTTCAATATGAAAGGTTGTGCACCAAGACTCGTTTTGAAACAGAGGTAAGAGTAACTTGGAAATGGCTTATTGCAATAGACCAGTTGCGATATATTAAAATTCAGCCTAACACAATGGAACTCAACACGAGGCTCTGGGGAATAAATTCCACAAACTCTGTAGTTATTCCTCGTACTGAGGTCTACTGTTTTAGGCTGAATTTTAATATATCAAAATTAGGCCATTTCAAAGCTTAGGATCATCCCGTATGTGGAGCATTTTGAGACTCTTTTGACGATCTTGCTGTGTCATTTTGTAGTGTTCGTACGGCAGAATGGTGTTTGCCGTTGGTCCATCTCAACGATGCCTTGGCCTTGGTGATACAGCTGGCTCAAGATTACGCATCTAAGCAGCGACAGTATTCGTTACTACCTATTTATGTGAGACTTGTGAAAACGGACGATCTGTTCATGAGCCCTGCGAGCAAGTTCAGACCAGATGGATCTACAAGCGAAGAGAACTGCTACATTGAGGTGAGAGAAATAATTAGCTTTGTGCACTCTGGGTCGAACTCCAGGGGGGAACTCCCGAATAAAAAGAACGGGGGTGCTCACCATACCTTTCAGGGGCTGAAAAAGCGGTTTTCGTACCTCTTAAAGCTGTTCACCCTAGCCTCAAAAGGTCCACGGCGAAGGCCGTCGCGGTACCTTTTAGGGTATCGAACCGAAAAAATGATGACAGGAGATAATGTGTTGTTTTAGAATTAGTACCTCTTAGAGATTTCAAGCCAAAAAAATTTCAAGCCGCGCTCGCAAAACAGGATCTTGGTACCTCCTAGGGGTTCTTGTCAAAATTTTCGACGAGCACCCCCGTCCGTTATATACGGGAGTCTCCATCGGGGGCAAACTAACGTTTACAGGACAAAATTAAATTTGCCACAATGGCTTACAAATAGTCAGGAAGGTTGCACGAGAAAATATAACGCTATTTATTATGCTTATCATGTATTTTCGTTTGGACAAAAATATGTCACGTGAAAACTTTCAAAACATGGTTACTCCGTAAGGAAAGTAAAACCACATTACCCACAAGAATTGGGCCCCGCTTCACACTAATGCGTTTTCGATATGACGCTATTTCGATGATGCGTCCAGGATTAAAAGGTTCGCGTCGAGACTACTGTTATGTCAGCGTTTTCCCCGTCCACAAAAATCGCTGGGAACGTGGCTCCGTTTCCAAATGTCCACTCTGGATAGCGCTATAAATAACTACGTTTTTAAATGTAAACGTTGAACATTTCCGATTGTTTGAGTGTGGACGTTAGGCAAAATAGTCCAGTTTTGGCTAGCCCTTGAGCAGGTTCTCGTGTGTTGCGGCAGAAGCAAAGTCGATGAGCAAAGTCGCGAGAAATGCTTCAGCGAGCAAAGCGAGCTGGTGGGGGGCCTGGCACGACTCTCGCTTTGTTCGCCGACGGCTTTGCTCGTGCCATTAACGATGAGAGCCTGCTCGCAGGCTAAGTTTTGGACTTCTCTTTGTCACACAACGCTACACAAAAAAACGCTTAGAAAAGTATGCATTATGAAACAAATACGCAGTGGAATGGGGCAGTTAGATTCGCATCCGCTCAGGTGCATATCTTTCTGCGCTTCAACTTCTCGTCGACTGGCATGGTACTACTAAATAAACTACTTCGGAAATTAGACTTCGGTAATCAGATGTAAAACCCAAGAAATGAACTCCTGAAAACTCACATTTGTTGGTCACAAAGAAAACCCTCAGTTTTGTTGCCCTTCGATATTTTCCCTTGTCGGGTGGGGCCAATTATTACTAAATCGATTTATTTTCCCCAGGTACCATTCCTCCCCGGAGCTTTTGGCATTGACGAGTTTCAAGAGGTGGTGGAAGACGCTCTCTACACAAAGTTCAAGGCGAGGCCACACTGGGGAAAGAACAACCGGCTTAACGACAGGAAGATCCACGACTGCTACGACAATGACAAGCTGAAAAAGTGGAAACAAGTGTTCCAGCTGTTCAACAAAGGAGGGCTGTTTAACAACCGTTTTACTCACAACATGGGGTTTGACTCGTTTCTGATCGACCAACAACCTACACGCCTGGGAACACAACTTACGGCGGGCACCGCCATCTCCTGCGAGTGAGGAGGGGAGGAGAAGGGGAGGTTGAAGGCATTATATCCGAGATTTCTCGCCCGCTAATGACAGTAGTGTTGTAGAGTGAGTAGCAAACACGATAAATGAAGGTGTTAAAAGGTTTATGCGTGACACGCGATTAGTGCAAATAATTGTGTGAAGCGTGAAAAGTAATTAAAAGACGTGAAAGACATAAGTGATTCGTGACTGCGCCTCGTTAACTTTGTTCTTTCATAGAAAACGCAGGCTCTTAATCTAATTGTTAAGTAGAAACACGATTTTTAGCAAATTAGTGCTGTTAGTTTCTTTGAGTTATTTCCTAATTCTTCCTAATTGTTATAAACTGTTGCAGTTGGTCACGTTCGATATATCAATATTCTGACATGGCCCCGAGGCTTTCAGGACAAACTTCTATATATGGTGGTGTTTTCTTTGTGTCCAAGTCTCTTTTGGGAATTGAGAGACAAAAAAAAAAAAACTTTAAACATTTGTAATTTTGACCCGAAAGCCTTGGAGCCATGTTAGAATATTGATATAGGTTTCCAGGGCAAGTTCTGTTTTGCTTGTCTGCTGTGTTGTAAGCCCAGTTGTGTTTGTGCACGGTGAAGACCACAAAAGCGAAAAACATACAACAAAGAACTTCGTCGGGTTTCATAACCATTCCTCTCTATTAACTATGCCCCAAAAAGGAATTTCGACTTCAGTTAAAAGTCTCATCACTATGTATCAGTTTAGTGCGAAAATATTTTTAGCGTGAAATTCACGCTCCTTGGAAGTCGTGAACATTGTTGCAAGACATCGCGTAACAGGACTGAGCGTAAATATAAGAATTTGTATGGGAATGTAACGATCGTATGTAACAGTTTGAAATATGGAAAATAAATTAAATAAAAACGACTTACTTCGACTCTTCCATGTTACTTTTGTTTCCGTGCCGTTTCAACGCGATTCCAGCGAGTTCCGGTTTCGTTTTCCTCTCTGTATACATTCCTCAGAGAGGAAAACGCATAACTAAACATAAAGATGAAAATCTAAAAGTATCGTTTCAGTTTTGCTTGGTCCTTTACTCTACCGATTACAAGGGAGTTCACGTTTTCTGCCTATAAACGAGCCCACAATCTAATCAATAATTTAAACAAATTCAATTTTATATCAGAGCGTGCAAAATCGGAAGAGTCACCGAAGAATGAAGACTGCAGCAAACAAAACTGCCTTATTCGGTTACCGGTCGTTCAGCCCCCCAACCAGAGGTCAAAAACAGTCTATTTCTCGTTCTTTAAGCGTGAATATGGGGGCTAATCAACGATGGGTTACCCCTTATTCACATCGGCGCTTAGAGAATGAAGAAATGTAACACGACCACAAACAAGTCCCTAACGAGAGCGTCAGAACTCAAAATCGGGTGTCCACCTTTTGATACATTTAATCACTTATATACAAGTCACACAAGCCCACTATATATTGCTACAAGTGTTTTCTATAAAGCGACACAACATAAATGAGTATTCTGTTCCGATCCCGTTCACAAGATATCATTAATATCACGTATATTATCAACGATTCTTTAAACATTTAATACGATCTCCCTGTGTAGCATCCTTTCACCACATTTCTTACAGATCATGTAATTTCTAGTCGAATTTCAACCCTTTCACCCTTCTTGTTTGGGGGGAGGGCTTATTACGTAAAGGTTAGTTCAGTCGTGTTACACGTAGTTTAATGAGGTGTTTAAAATTATGTTGTTTTGTTATATTGTTACACAATCTTGACTGTTTACAGCCACAGAAACCACAGCAGATTCAATCAGGAAGATACATCACACACTCTACTCTACACAGTGCCTCATCACTTAAAATATCACAGCAAAATTACTCCATAGTTTCAGCTGCCTTCACCCCGTTTGCAAATGTGAAGAAATACGGTCTCTTGCCTTGTTATATTACGCAACCAAATTATTAGAATTGCTAGCAGATGGCCTAATACCCACATTTCATATTTAGTCTATAGCTACCGTAGCTACACATTCATCGTACATGGTTTAACTTCCCTCAGTGTTTGAACAAACTAACGAGACTAATAATGATTTAATACTTATTAATAATAGGCTGTTTTAGAAGAGAGACATTCAGCTTATACTGCTCTACGTATATAAGGGGAAAACTAGTAAAATACAAATCTTTATGATGGCTAAAATCACTTCTCCTAACACATCTTGTTCTAATCTAGCCTAAGTACTTCAAGCAACGGTGAATGATCTAAACCATCTTTGTTTATCTTCTCCCAAGTACCAGGCACTATCCAAATCTAAAATTACTAGTTGTGTATTAACTAGAGGTACGTGGCTGATAACATCAACTCCAGGAATTAACTGCTGCCAGGAATTCCCCAGTAGCGCGGAAAAGAACGACAACCTTTCTTCACCCACCACTTGATGTGCAAGTAAACCAAGATGCTTCGAACAAAAATTAACCATCCTACAAAAAAAAAATTACATCGGAAAATGTCTTGTAAATCGGTGCTGTTGTACCTTAGTAAATAATAATAATAAATAGTATTTTTATAGCGCCTATCCAAGAGTGATCTAAGCGCTGCCCGTAGACTGCTACCTTGCAGCAGCAGTAGTATAAAGATACCAAAAACTATTGATTATATGTAAAAGCAAGTATAGCCTTTTGAAGTCCATGGCAAGCATGCTGACAACTTTGTCCCGACGATTATACAGGGGTTTCATTAACGTTTTCAGCAGAAGGCAACTGGTTTTCGCAAGTGGACAGAGCTATTAGAACTGAACTTCTTTGTAAGAACAACTTTCTGCCAGATGGTCAAACCAGCCAGGCAAAATCATCCCCACAGCCGGTCAATTTGCCTGGTGCCTGGCCCATAATGAAACCCCTGGAAATCCCTGTTGTAATTATTTTAGTTATACGCCTGAGTTAAGAGACACACCGTGGGAATAAAATATAACACAGTGTCACTAAGTGATCCCAGCCAGCACTCAAACTCGGTGAACTTGAACCAGATGTCTCAGGTGTTAACCATTAGGCTGCCTTGTCTCCTATGATGGCTAAATGTTTAAGTCTGTCCCAATGCCCAAAAGTTGATAGGGTGGTTTACAATCGAGTGTTGAAAGTAATCAGGCAATTACCTTTGCTTTGGTTTTGATTTTGGTTTTACTATGGTTTGAGACTGGCTGAGTAGTCTAACTGGTACGTAATTGGTTTTGCTTTTGTTTTCAACAATCTACAGTGCTCTATTTTTCAGATTAGCTTTATTTGTTACCTAGTGCAAGGAAGAGCCACCAAATCCAAGACTGAACAACCACCATGTCATCGGATGTTGTATTCTGCAAAAATTAACACATTTCACTGTCAACTGCAAACTTCCAAGCAAGAGCAAATGCTGTCAAAGCTTGTTACTATAATGCACGAATTTTTTTGAACCCTCTCCTGTTTAGTTTGGATGTTCACTGACCCTGCAGTGGCATTTATTAGGTCAACAAAATTGGAAGTGAAAATAATTCTGAAAGTAGGGCTACATGTATCTTTGTCCAAACAGGCACAGGTACTTCAAGACGACATCAAAACTAACATTGCATTAGGTCATTTCTGAATTACCTTTTATAGCCTCTTTCTCAAAGCAAGTCTTGGTGCCCATCCTTTCATATGAAAATGAGATTTCATTCACAAGCAAATTAAACTCATTTTCAGATGAATGGTTATGCACCAGGTCTTGCTTTTATAGAGAAGCTCAGGACAACTTGGAAATGGGCTATTCAAAGGCATAATACATGCACAGTGAAAACAGTATTAAGTGTAACCCATTTAAGCAAAAAGCCTATATTAATATAATCAATCGCCTAGGAAAGTCACAAACTTTCTTCCCATATTATCTGTAAAATGAACCTGGATTAAGGAGACAATACAGTCGACCCCTGATAACGCGAACCTTCACGCGAAATTGAAAAAGGTTTGACTTATTGGGAGTTCTAGTTATCGGGGGTTGAGAACAAATGACCAGAGAAAACGGTGTTTAATGTTTTTCTATTCATGCAGCATACATTTTAATCAAATTTAAGTACAGAATAGAGAAGTAAAACTATACATCTCTAAATTACTGTATAAATCAGAAGGTGATGTGATGTGAAAAATATAACAAAAGAAAGCAGCAGGGAGAAGTCCACGAACTGCAAACTGAACAGGTTTTTTTCATGTGGCTGCTTCAAATTTGACAGAAATCAAGGGGAAATCAATTTTGGTTCGAGTTAGCGCGGGGTTCAAATTAGCGTGGGTTTGAGTTATGGAGAGTTGACTGACCCGTAGGTGTCCTCTTAATACAGCTTTCACTGTTATGACCTTTATTTCAGTCAGATTAAAAATAAATCCTTACCTTCAAGATAAGAACCCACTTTACAACGGAGAGGCCAAACCCAGAAATTGCACCATACCTCCCAGCAACTGTCTTGGTCATACAATAAGCAGCAAAGAATCCCAGCCAGTTGAAAACAAACGCCACTACAATTACACGCAAACCAAAATACTGTTGTTTAATTGTTGGGATTATAAAGGTGTGCACAAACAATAATATTCTAAAGACAGTTTGATGCTCCATAGAAACAACAAAAGACAAGAAGAAACATTGTCTCAAATACAATACAACACTAACTTGTATCTATAGTCAATAATATTTTGTTTGACTAAACATAATAAATTAACATGACTGTATGTTAAACAAGGTGTAGCACAAATACAGCTGTGCAGTTGGCCATTTGAAATGAACTCAACCACTCACTGATAAAGCAGATCACAAATAGCCAGTCATTCCCAAGATCAACTTCTGCAAAAAGAGGAAAAAAGAGAATTAAAAAATGTCAGTTTTGAACAAGGGAAACATCCTCCAAGAATATTTCTAATCATACCTATTCCACCCTCAATCAGAAGTGCATTCCTTTCAACCTAAAACGAAAAAAGCCATTCATAATAATTAATAAATACTATTATTTGCTGATAAAACAAGTTTTCATTAAACTGCAACTAACATTACACTGTAAATTCACACTGTTCATAAATTTGTTCCTGTGATCAAGCCCTTCTACATGTATCTGTGCCAAGAGCGAAATGCACTACACTTGGTGACTGCACCTAGTTTTTTTCTCGTTCGGGACCATTTTTACAGAGCAATTTGCCCTTGGCCATACGATCAAGCTCATTTTTGGACATTTTCAAAAAATGATTGCAAACACACAAGTATCCTTTTAAAATCGGTTATGACTGTTTATAATTTTTGTAAATCTTAGTTACATAAGCCATTTTATATTTTTGTATTTTTAGCACACAATTTATGCTTTTTATAGATCTTTGTTTCACTTTGTTAGCTTCTTTTTATATGTAAAGCGCTTTTGAATATTTCATAGTATTAGCACTATATAAATGTATAATTATTATTTGCCATGAACCATAACTAGCACGGCAGTCTACAACTTACCAAATCATCATGTAGTTCTTTGACCCTTTCAGCTTCCTCGTACGTTGGCAACTTGGCAGCAATGTCATAAGATGGTGGTAGATCAGGATCTAAAGGTAGACATCACATGCAGACATTGGTACAGTTTACAGTGAATATTATACTATAATGGCAAGAAAGACCTCATCCCCAAAAAGGTATAATAAATAGAGGATGTTACACGTACATGGTGGTGAAAAGATATGTAATTTTATGACAGTTCAAGTGGCAAAAACAACACTATTGCTTGCCATCTTTTAACCCGTGTTTGGCATTGAAGATTTGTTAACCATTCTATGCAATGGCACAAAATGATGTATTGATATCCTCACTAGTCAGGATACGGAAAATTTTCCACTATGGTCCCAGATGCAAATTCATGTGAATTTTACGAGTGGTCTCTTTCCCAGTAAAACACTTGTGTCTATATTGTGAGAAATTGTGAGAGATCAACTGGTTTGAACCATTTATAACAAAAATAAATTTAAACAAAGACATACATACATGTATGATTTTATTCTTTCTAAATTATGCTACATCTAATACTCTGAGTTCAAATAATATCTTTTACTTCCCAAATAATTTACTTCTCATATAATTTTACTTCTCACACAATCACATACATGTAAATATTGAAAATAATCTAGTAACATTACCTGGAACACCACCATGTTCATCAGTAGGTTCATATGGTGGAGGCGGAGAATACAGTACAGCGTCATCAGGGGGTGGGACAATCGTCAAGGTAACAGGAACTGGAGGAGAGGGTGGTTCACTTGTGGCCACCTGAAATATACACATGTATACAACAATGAATTTTTTGAACAGTGCAATTTCTCAATCTACTAGTGTTGCAACAATACACCGATGCACCAGTGAATCGCAATATTTTTTGGTCACGATATGAATCTCGATATTATGACAAGATATCACACTATTATGATATTGTGATTCATGTCATATGAAAAAATTCAACATTCAGAAATAACTGTCTTTTATGACTCCTTACCCAAGTCCAAGCCCTTTCAGAGCTATTTAAAGGGACCTGGGAAAGGGAAAAAGAGTTCCATCTTTGCTTTGTATTGCTTTATGTGCTTCCAGTCACGTATTTTTCAAGATGGCAGCACAAAATCACGCGCAGTTTCAATTAATTGTCAGCTGACACACTCTTGCGCACCCCTGGACAAAACACATGGTTCATCCATTCTTTGCAGCTCTTCTTTGCCTGTCAGTTGTATATCATTGATGTACCACATCATGTATTGTATCATGGCACTTGTATCGAGATATGTATCATATCGTAAGAGAAATTGTATTGTTACAGTCCCACAATCTACTTGAGATGCATCCTCAATACAGCACTTGCAGCAAGCACACCATTAAATAAGCACTCATTAGTCACACACTACTAGCAAAATGTTACCAAGTACATTTACAACTACCAAACTCTGCTACCATCACTGCTAATGACATGTATAAAGATGGCTGCAGAGCCATCACCTTCAATCTAGCAGGACAGGAGAGTCCTCTTTTTATGTACTAAACAAGTACAAACTATTACAGTACGTTGACAATTTGTAATAAGTATTCTACCATCACAATCTGATTACAAATCATGTCTATTACAACAGCCAACTGAATTATCACAATAATTATTTTGATAATTATTGCCACGTGAAGGTGAATTAATCTACATGACACGAGCATGGGATCAAGAAAAATTCTGAGTCTCCGACAGGAATTGAACCCACAACCTACCGAACACCGGGCAGGCGCTCTATCCACTGAACTACGAGAACTCATGGAGAGCGAGGCCATTTAACTGAGTTCATAAATGACAGGTGTCCTGCATAGTGCTAGGATCAATGCTATCGAAGTCATCGTGAGTAGTGATAAATTAATAACGTTTCTCAGATATTTAACCCAAACCAATTTACGTATCACGAACTGTGAGAATGAAGTATCATTCCTAACAACACAAGACAAAACACTATACTAAACATTTGAATCTGTAGTTAGTGCATTACTCATAATTTGTGATAGGGCCACTGTGACTCAGGGAAAAGATAGAGGACACGTTTCTATGTAATGAGTCTGAGAACATTGTACTCACAGCTGTTGATTCGGGTGCAGTGCTAGTGCTCCTTTGCTAACAATAAAAAATATTTACAATTTATGAATTTAGCTTTCTGAAGTACAATACAATGTATTACTAACACATTTTCATTTAACCCACTGAAGGCTGACTGTTTCTTCATAACTGATGGTATAAACCAGGTAGCATTGTTGCAAGCATCAAAACATGTCTACTACAACAGAAAACTAAATTATATCACAATTGCCAGGTTTCTCTAACATTTAACCCAAACCAATTTACATATCATGAACTGCAAGAATGAAATATCCTACATAACAACACAAGACAAGCACTATGCTTGAACCTTTGAATCTCAAGTTAATGCACTGCTCATAATTTGTGATTAGGATTGTGCCTTTTCAGGGACGAGATCACAGAAACATTTCTATGTAATGAGTCTGAGAATGTTGTACTCACAGCTGTTGAGTCGGGTGCAGTGCTTCTTTGCTAACAATAAATCAAAGGAGACCTATCGTCAAACTCGTGGATTAAGTAATCTAGAGATGAAACATGTTGGTGAACTTGCAATTGCTGGTGTATTTTGAAAGGCTGTTAAAACAAGCCGGGTTCATACCATGCAAGTTCACACTTATCTCACAAAGCGTAGGCTTTCTCGTTGGTTTTTGTTGCACACATATTACTGAATAGCTAGGGTGGCAAAATTGCAGCTGAACAGAGAGTGGTAAAGGCTAAGGGTTCTTGGGTCACAGCGGACACTCGTGCCAAAGAAAACATAGAGTACACCCAGATCTTGATGTTGATGTCTGTCTACTGGGCAAATTTACAAGTATTCAAGTCATACAAGCTTACAGACCTTTTTCATTGCATTTCACTCAAGGCTATAGGTAAGGTTTCTTATGAGACAGCACTTCTTTTCCAATGTAGAACCGCTTGTCTCTCTATATATATATTGCATGTAAAGTACATCAAAATAAGTAGCCTCATTTGCAAGCATTTTCAGTGTTGATCCAAAAAATCTGTCCACCCATAAATATGTGCTCCTACGAGCTCACAGAGGGGTTTCTTTCCCTTTGTTATCTTTTCAATCAGGAAGCAAAAGTGTAAACACAAGACAAGGTAAAAATCATTTAAGCTTATCAAAATCAAGTATTTGGGAATTTTTTTCCAAGTTTATGTGCATTTCACATCCTACTCAGAGTTCAGATCAATATACTAAAATAAACAAGACAAGTATAGAGAACACAACTTTAATCTAAACCTAACTCGATGTCGGTTGAACGTGGACTACTCAATTGATTGAACGTTGGATCTCACAGGAGATCTAATCAGCTAAACTTGAAAAGTAAAACGATAATAAGCCAAAGACTACTGCAAGGCTGACACAAGGTATATTCAAAACAATATTTCGGCTGGCCTCAGGTTTAGATGTTACTAATTATAATAATGAAATTACAATATTATATAATGGTGCCGATGTTGTCCTGGTTTCGTTCATTGAGAAGTGTTCATTTCACTCATACAAGTTCATTAAGGTCCTCGAATAAGACACATTCTCATTAAAGCTTACCACATTAATAGGTCACTTTCCAGCAAACAAATGCTCATCTCCTGGTCATTTTGAACACCTGGACGAGTCAAATGCTCATGAAATTCAGCGCTTAAGTTGGCCATAGTACTAATTCGAACATTCAAAGTCAACTCCACTTCAATTTAGCGAAACACCTAACATTAATGGTCGTGTAAAAGCTACAAAATCATCAATTCGGGCTGGCATGATGCATCCTTTGAGTAGTAACCGCGCAAAAACAATAGCGAGGCTCGCGCTGACTGCACGGTTACTATTCCAATATGGCATCAGGCTCGGTTACTATTCCAACATGGCGTCGGCCTCAGGCACTCTTGTTTGGGCTGACTAATTACGAACAGTGTCTACACCTGAGTGAGTGAGTGAGTGAGTGACACATTTGCATATCGGAGTCCCCGCAAGAAACACGTTCCTACGCTTCGCGTGTCCACAAGTTTAAAAATTGTTTGTAATTAATGAATTTAGCTTTCTGAAGTACAGTAAAATATATTACTAACACATTTTCAGTTAACGCACTAAAGGCTGACTATTTCTTCATAACTGATGGTCTAGTACAGAAGTTAAAAATAAAACCAGGCAGTAATTTTGTTGCAGTAGGCAGCTGATTTTGCCAACTTTTCTTAATAATCATTAGAATTAGAAGAATGATCAAGCAGAGCAGCCAGCTGAAATCATAAAGTAGACACTGATTTTTACTGGCAACAAGCTATTTTTAACAAACCTGACCATACCACTGTTATCTTGTTAAACTCATCAACAAACAATGAGCTTAGGGAATGGTGCCTGAAAGGATAGTGGAGCCAGAGAGCAAACAAAACTAACGAGAACTGTCCAGCAGCAAAAAACATGCGGAATGATTTGACATCTGAGGCCGAACTGTAAAATACAGGCGTCCCCACACAAATCCCCAGGGCCACCCCGGACTAGCTCCAATGGACACTGCTGGCCAGCAATCTTGTTTCGCATTTAACTTAGCCTAAATAACATTTAGCCACATTTAAACAAAAGTATCAGACCTAAGCACAACTTAAATAAACACTAACCATGACAGTAGATTTCTGATTAGATAAAGTGCCTATTTTTTTTTGAGTCAAGTTAAGAAAATAAACTGCATATGTCAGTACTGTTTACTGTAGCTAATATAAACACTTTTTATCATAACGACACAAGCTTTTTACCAAATGAACTCCAGTTTTCCACCATCAATACATGTACCCAAGTTACAAATATAATTTTAATTGCCCCCATAGGGTTATGACCAAAATGCAAAGAAGCATGCTACGAGTCCCAGTGTGAATAAGGAGTAATGTGTGTTGAAATATAGGGTATAACATTTGTTTACAGACTAATCTCAGTTGAACAGCGAGGCACGCCAGGTGTTTTGTAGACGCAGGCAGGTCAGGATTAAAGAACACCAGTATGAAGCAGGCAGCAGGTAAAGTTATGGTACTAGGAAAAATTGCCAGCTACTAAAGTATGTGTTGCCAGGGCTGCCGCCTGTTAAGTTCCACAAAGTGCACATTATATGTTCCATTGAAAGAGTAACTATAATCTACAGTCTCACCATTGACATACCTAATGTAAATTAAACATTGCTCTTGCCAGTCGAGCCAATATAAAATGATATCGTAAATGTATGTCACAGTAATATAATACCCCTAATTTATCCTGATATCTGATCTTACTGTACAGCCGTACATTAACAATCTCTTGTGACAAAGTTCACCATGAATTTACAAGGTTTTAGAAAACGTGATCTCGTTCTTTAAATAAAATAGTGAGATTTAGATTTTACGGGTGGTAAACTCAAGCTTAATTAGCTTATTAAATAAGTCATATATCGACGAAGCAACATTTACGTATGCACAAATATTGTTTATAAACGCAAAAAAACACCAAGACAAATAAAAATACCGCGTTTATCATTAAGAACAAGCTTTGAATTAAAGGAAACTAAATCAGTCTATGATGCCTTTCAAGATCCCAATAAAACCTACAAAAGATAAGCTTCAGAACTTGATAAAAAGGTAAAATCGAAGCTAAATTAGTTTCTATTATAAACGAACAACATGAAGCATAAGTGAACAAACGATTCACCCACCGGTTCGTAACGTTGATTTGACGCCATTACGGGCTTCTAAGGAAAGCCTCAAAGCTTTCCAAATATTTTCGTCGTAACTGTTACGTTTTCTTCCTCTCTCGAACGAACACAACACACTAAAATCGTAGGAAACCACGAATCAATATGGCGACTTAATTCGCACAAGGGAAGGAACCCCGAGACTCGTTTTGAAGAGATATATGACGTCACAATATTTCCTTGTTTACGACACAGGGCACCCAGATAAACCAGATCCCTCTAACACTGGTTACCTTGTCCCAGACAGGAAAATATAAAATGTCCTTTTTGTTACAATTTTCCAAGTATTAAAATGTAGCTCAAAATGCGGCAAAATGGAAAAACCCAACTCTCATTCCCAGGATCTCTCTGCTTCCCATCCCTTGGGAATGAAGTTGGCAAATAACCATTTTTTGATTAATTTTTTAAAAAAATCCAAAATAAAGCAAAGCATTACCCTGTCTTTGTACTGAGCATGTAAGGGATGGATCATTATGTTTTTGAGAAAGGGGAGGGTAGGAGGCTAGGCAATTTCCAAAATGACATTCCTGGACAGAAGAGCCACGGAAAGAAAAAATCGAGCAATTGTTTTCCACTATTCTGGTCCTGCTTTTTTGATGTTAAACAATCCTTTCACAGGCTTTTGCCCACCAAAACAAAATAAAGCAAAACCTGAAGGTGAGAAAAAAATTTCATGCCCCAGATTTGCCCCCCCCCCCCTCCCCCCCACTCCCCATCAAAAAAATAATGGTCTGTCCGTAAGGCAGAATGGGGTGTACCTCACTGCTGTAGTAACATGCCTGTGGTGGAATGAGCAAAATAAACATGAGAACAAGGAAAAAGAGCAGCGACTGTCTGAGAACCTGGCACGTAAATCATGCACTTTTATGGGGTTTGACACTTAATATCACTTGCGTAACTCCACTCTTCCACTGCTCCACCTCTTCTGCCCCCCCCCCTTTCCCCTCCCCCGCTACCTCACCCCATCACAACCATCACATGAAAGGAATTTGCCAGTATAAATTATTAGAAGAGAAACCATTGAGAAACCATTTAGCTGACAGAGTGGTTTAACAAGTCAAGGAGCACCAAATTTATAAATCAAAGTCTGAGCTTGCGAACACAGATGGACATAGGGCTTTAATTTATTTCATGCCACCAAAACATACAAAAACAAAAGCCAGAAATTCGTCTGTGTTCACTGGCTAACTGAAAGATGGAAAGTGTAGGCTCAAAGCAAACAAAAACAATCAAGGTGGGAAAAGAAGAGAAAGAAAACTGCTTTTTCAATTCTCAGACAGCTCCCCCCCCCCCCACCCCACCTCAAACATATCACTTTTCATGAAAAAACAGTCTTAAAATGTCAGTAAAAATACATTGCACATATTCAGCATTTATTAATGTCTAAATAGTACATTAACACAAGTTACTGGTATTGATTGTTAAATCCATTTCTAAAAAAAATATCACTGAAAAAAAGTTTCCTGGAATTAACACCGTCAACAAACAATAAAATGTGCGTGGTCATTTTAATGTGACTTCTTCTTTGCTGCTGTTCTGCCATTCTCCATGCAATCTAACAGTATTTTTCCAGTGGCTATCATGCAGAGGAAGGGAACAATTATCCAGATACCATTTGGAATAATGTACAGAATGACAAGTTTCTTCAAATTGCTGTAGTTCACAAAGTCTTGTCCACCACACACTGGAGTAGAGACCAGGAAATATAACACTGTCTTCGCAAATGTCATGGTAGCTACCATGAAGGCAAGCAGCACTGCGAGACCAGCTTTGCCCTTGATATGCTATATAAAACAAAACAATAAACAAACTTTAAAAAAAACAGGAAATAAAAAGATATTGATACCACTAACCACAAATACTGTAACAACCTTAATTAAGTGGTTTGTGTCATTATATACTGTGAACTGCCGCTTATAAGCCCTCCCACTTACAAGTACCCCTGGTTATGGCCCATCTACTTCTAAACAAAATATTACTTTCTATTATAAGCCTCCTTCCCTGGATATAAGCCCCCCTCTAGGTTAAAATAGAATAAAATTGATATAATTATATTGATATTTTAAAGCTAACATAAAAAAGAGGATAGGAAAAATGTGTGCGATCAACACTGCTGTAAGTAGCTCATTTTGAAACAGTTTATAAACAGAATGATATAAGCCCTTCTATTTATCGGCCCATGCAAAAGTACCCCTTATGCGTGGTAGTTTACAGTATTATATTTATCAAAACTGTGAGATGAACTATAAGATGTAAGACATTCCAATCCAAAATTCCAATGAATTCTGGTCTAGATCAAAAGGTTCATAACTGCTAGTTTCCACAGTGTGGGAAATATCTACAACTATTGCTACTCAGCCTGGATGGAATACCTTTGTCAAGCCAGCCCCATCAATATCATTTCAGTGCCTATTTACACTCGTACTTCTGAGAAAGCTAAATTACATAATAAGCTTGGTTCTTGTCCAAGAATACAACAGAAGGATTGAGCAAAGCTTAGCCCTGGATGCATCAAGCAGAAGTCCATAATCTGTGGACTCTTATTTATAATTTTTGCCCAAACTTAGAGTTATTCTCCTCAAATCTGATAGGCTGACAACTAGCACAAGCTCAAAAAAATCAGAACAAGCCTAAAGTCGTGATCCTTAAAGTAACAAAGAAGATTGTCACCTAAGAGAACTAGAATGTACACCAATCATTTTTCTTCTGAGCCTACCATGCCCACTTCCAAAAAAACCCTTTAAACCAAAACTACGTCTGCCTTGAGATCTTTTTACTTACCATGGCCAATGTGACAAAATTGAAGACAACTTCTACGAGATTCATCCTAGAAGAAGAGACAAAAGTTAGTATTGGAGAGTTGTCGACATAAAATAATAAAACTGACATTCACCGTAACTTTGACACTGGATGAATCACCCAATTAAATCATGGCTCTCAGGGAAACAAACAACCTCAGAAGACAGGAGTGAGTAAAATGCAGGAATTACCAAGCTTTGGTTGTACCAAAAAATAGTATAATTTAAAACAAAACAACAACAAAATATGACCCAGACTCACCCACCTTGCAATACCCCCCCTCCAGGTTGCAATAATTGCTGATTCATGACTCAATGGGATGTTCCATTTTTAATGACCCCCCCCCCCCCCCCCACCCACCCACCCAACCCCCAAGGGCCTGTTGGAAAATTTTTCCAAAGAAGCCAACAAAAGTTTGGGTTCCAACAATAAAACAATTAGGGTGTCAGATTCTGCCCTCTATAAGGGGAGGTGCAGTTAAAAACTGGAATATCACAGCCGGCCCAAGCTCAGTGTGTGACTGTTGTGGCAAAAAATAAAATGCAATGAACGCTTTATAGAATTAACTTTAGGCCTAAATATACCGAAATAAAGCTGTGAATATGCAAATAAACTTCAGTCACCTCAGCACAGGGTTGCCTGTGTCTTCGATACAGTTGACACAAATGGAAATCGGAGACACAAATGGAAGACACAAATGGATGCAGGTGGATGACACTTGCACTGATGACACTTGCACTCAGTTGCACTTGCACTGAGTCCCAGACACTTTTATGTTTGTGTGCCACCCTTTGAGTTGTAATCAAGCCCTACCCATCACCCCTAAGAGAGCATACTCGAAAACTTATTAAAATAAGAAAGATTATTCAAGCTAAGTAAAATGACCAAATACAAATAGAGTATTTCATACCAGCTGACCCCTTTAACAAAACCATCTTCCATGTCTTCGTATCTGTAGTCTATCGACACGTAAAGGCTGTCTGAATTGAAGAAACATGCAATTCAACAGATCAAGAAATACATGGTTCAAATTGACAGTGTGCTTAATTAAAGTTAAGTTAATATCACAGTGATATTAACATCACTAAAGGTCCACAACTGGGTCCACAACTGGGCTATCAAACGCTAGTATCTTACATGGACTGTAAAGCCAGTTAAGATCTCCCCCCTGTGACTTCATGGTACGTGGCCGCAAAATAATGTAAGTTGCGTCAATTATACATATGATTCCTGTAATAAACTGCCACCAAGCTACCCACGAGGGCATGGAAACTTTCTTTTCGTTAGCCATCTTCTCTCTCCAGGGTCTCTTGGACGTTTGTGACCTTCTCGAAATTCGATCGTTTGGAAACCCTGACCCATGATACATTGCGCCAACTCGTGTGCAAATTTCCTCTTTGGGAAGGTTTCAAGATGACGGTGCGATTTCTTCCGCTTTGGGTTGCAGTTTGGCTCGGTATTACGAGTACCACATGCACGATCGATTCTTTGTTTGTGCTTTTGCGACCTCATACACTACCTGGCGGAAAATGGAACTACGTTTTCCAACCTTGTAAGCCTTAAATAACTTAACTAAGTGTCTCGATCGCGTGACTCAATTCAAGATAAGCTGTATGATAATAAGCTTTAAAATATTTAATATTTCTATAGCGCGAATTAACATATATATTTTTATATATGATCAAATGTGCCTTACAATAACATACACAAATCGTAAAAAATAAAATTAAAATCCACTTAGTAAAAATACATGTATTCAACCTATATCCTAATAAAGAAAGGATACATTACAAAATGTTAAAAATTACATCTGCTACTAAGGAGGCTGGCAACAGTTTCCAGCACTTTTCTAACAGCTATACTTTGAAGGATGAATACTATCACCATTTAACAAGTGATGTTACAATAATGTAAAAAGTTGCATCTTATCATGCTTATTACAATTCGATAATAAAAAATGGGGGTCACGGAGCTTATATTTAAGTTATAAGTGCTTAAAGCTAAAATTAAGGGTGTTTTTAGCAGGTCCTATTGTTTCTATGGTAACTAATTGTGCCACAAAATTGACAGTAGCATGTTCACCAATGATTGGGTAGTTTTTTTTATACCACGATTTTTGCATCAACCAATATAGTGTTTATAATGACCCATCAAAATCTAAGTCTGATGGAAAGTACGGGAATCTGTCTCGCACCACCTTAATCATTCAACTTACTGCAGGTTTTCCAGGTAGTTGCACTGCATAGATTAGGCTGCAGATTATTTCAAATAATATTTTTACAACATCCCTATGCTACTACAAAATGGTTAAATTAGAGCACACTCGTCAGCTAAATAACCACAAAATTTTATCATTCAGTATTTATTTTGTATACAGGTGCGCTTGAAGGGGGTTGGTGGTGGTGGGGGGAGTGGGTCTTGTCACGAAGTCACGAAACTTAATTTTGCATTTCACAACTCAATCTCTGTTTTCATGGTTCTCAGAAATACATGTTTCACTGAGTATACTTCAATCTCGCTCCACAAAAGGGTTTCACGGCAAAAACAACTGGCTAACAGTAGGTACAAAGTAAGATTCACAAAAGTATAGGAATAGGGAGAAATAGGGAAAAACTTTTACAGCATTGTGCAATATTTTGCTATACAACACAAACAACTCAAAGAGTTTGATAAACAGATAATCATCAAGGAAGGGGTAGAACTGGAGGTAAAAGGTATAATTGGAAGTGAGAAGTTCAGGTCCGCCTTACTAATTACCGACCACATTTGTAACACAAATAAGAAAACACCCTGTAATAAAATGTATGCTAAAAGCCGCACCTCTTTAACTTGATAAAAACACAGAACTACTGTAGCATGATCTGCTGCCATTATAATATGATGGAATGGGCAGAGTAAGTTTGCATTAAACAACTTCTACACTTGCCTGTGCTGTTTCTTTTAATGAAATGACTTGCTTAGGAGCTTAGTATTTCATCAAGTCAACTCCTTTTTAGCAAAATTTGTTACTTTCTATTTTTTTCAGACAACCTTTACATAGAAGTTGACCCAATATACAAAGATCCTAATGATGCATTTGGCATTGGACAAACATGGTAAGTTTACATCAAGTAGTGGGGGAACAGGGCTTGCAGAGCAGGAAGTTGGATTCCAAACGTGGCAGAAAGTGGGGAAATAAGACAAATTCTGTAGCACTGATAAATATTTTAGAATAGAAAGAGCACCAAGAGATGAGTGTCACAGGGGAAGGAAAAAAGAGTAGGACTAATAAACAGGTATGGGAAGTGTGAAGTTAAGATAATACTGATGTCCACCATCAAGTCAAAAGAGGTTCAAAATTAATGGCAATAATTCATGTCAATGTACAAACTGGCTGTATATAGCATCAGTGGTCTGGATAGTAACACATTATCTTTTTTGATTCGTATTTTGTGTATTTTCAAGAGGAGATTTAGCAAAGATTTTTTTTGTGAAAATTTAAAACACTTCTATCATGAGCCCCTGGCTCGGGAGACTTGGACAACCACTCCCCGTGTTCTTGACGTAAAATAAATTACCTTACCTTACATTACCTTACCTAGTTTAAATTTGTTATAATTTCTTTTAGGATGAACCTGGTGGAGATCTGCCTGAATATCATCACTATATTAATGGTGAGTACTTCACAGTTAGAACAGTGCAGCTATATTATCATTAGTTTTGTTAGTCTGCCTTATAATTTGTGGTTCCAGCAAGTATCCATATCCACTCCAAGGAGCGGTTATTGGAAATTCCAAGGGAGGAGGGTGGCTGTCAAAAGCCAAAAACATTTGAAGGGAAGTACGAGCCAAAACCATCCAATGACTGGGCCATGCCATACTAAGAATGGATCAGCTCATATCCTCGAGGTTGCCCTGCAGTGGACACCACCTGGCAAAAGGAAACCTGGTCAGCCATAAAACACCTGGCATCAAACTGTCATGGCTGAGCTCAGTGAGGTAAAACTCACTTGGGGTGTGGTACTACATATCGCACAAAATAGGGATAAATGAAGAAGGATTGTTGTTGCCTTATGCCCCACAGGGGACAAAGAGTATTAAGAAATAAGTAAGGAAGTAATGAACCAAAACTGGAATTTCTGGAGGGATGTGGTGGGTGGGGTGTCAAACTAAGAACCCTCTGCAGGAGGGGTATGTATATTTTCTGGAATAACACATTAAAGTTTTTATGTGACAAGTAATAAAACATTTTGTATAAACTTCACTATTTAAATTATTATTTGAATAATAATCATTAATGATTTAATAATTTACCTTAATTACAGACTACACTATCGTGTATTAGAAAGACTACGAGACTTGCAAAATATCCAACAATAAGCACATTGTGTTGTTTTAAAAAATATCCACATGATCACCGCCTCTATGGATGTTGTTTCTTTTATGGTTTGACCCCTCCCACCCCCCTCCCTTGGAAAATTTTACTAAAGCCCTATTCTTTCTTGTAAAAACTGTGGTTTTTCTGACCCCCCACTCCAACTAAATTTCCATTATCCGATCTGGAGGTACACAGCATTCAATTATATAAGGTACATTTATCATATCTTATCATAATGGCCATCTTGTTTTGTCAACCTTGAGCTTACGCTGTACTATTAAAATATTAATTTTATTGTTTTTTATTGCGTTTTTAGCATACCAGAAGCAAAGCTGGTCTGGCAGTGCTGCTTGCCTTCATGGTCTCTACCATGACATTAGCTAAGACAGTGTTATATTTCCTTATCTGCTCTCCTTTGTGTGGTGGACCACACTTTGTGAACTACATTGATTTGAAGAAACTGATTTTTGCATTCATTATTCCAAACGGTATCTGGATAGTTGTTCCCTTCCTCTGTGTGATGGCCACAGGAAAAATAATTTTAGATTGCATGGAGAATGGTGAACCAAAAGCAAAGAAACTGAAATCTCATTAGTGTTTTGTAAGAGTAATGCACTTTTAAAGTTCTCTATAACAAATAATTTGGCATACAGGCTATATGCATTTAATTAAAGATGTCCTACACAATAATTTTTCTGAGACAGCCCATAAATCTTGTTATTCTTTTTGTACCACAGAACTGACAGGAGCAACAGCCTCACTGTTAATGGGTGTACTTCTGCAAAACATCCATACCCTGATTAATCAAAGGGCTCTATGAGCCAACTCATTCATGCTCTTTGCCATGAAATGATTTAAGTGTTTATTGAGCATTACAATGTTTATTAATGTTGGTGGCACATCAATAAGCGTCAAGCTTCTTCCTGACATGTATCTTAGCTATCAGCAGGCTTACAATTGACTGGATGATTGGGGAATGAATCATGTGCTGTACAATAGATTTGGACAATATAGCATTGTTCTGTGTGTTGTTGTCAAGCATTTGTGTTCATTGTTTAGCAAATGTTGTGTCGTCTATAAGAAGTGAAAGCTTTATATTCACTGTTTGCTTGTTACAGCTTATGTATGGTATTTTATTCAAAGAAAATGCGAGTGATCTAGTGCACATTTGTCAGTAAACCTTGAGAAAGCTTGCGAAACTTTTATACATATGTCTTGTTACAAAAAATACAGGACAAAATTAAAGATGAATATTCTATATCATATGCCTTACATTGAGCCTATTTTGTTATTTTGGTGGAATGCACAGTGGGAAGGTTGAGTGGATGCAGATAGGTATGCATGTACACTAATATAACAACAGCTACATCCGGGATACATCTGATTCTACTGCGCAAGCCCGAAGGGCTTATGACATCATTACATCGTTACAGTAACGACGATGTGTGGATATAAAAGTACGCATTATTCATAGGTTACAAAGTTTGTAGCCTGTGAGCAGGCTCACCTTTGAGTCACGCGCGCGCTAGTCCTATCTAATTCCTATTGAGCCATCATAAACGAAATCTCTATGTACGCACGGCCGTGCGTATGTTAAAGAATTGGTTCAGTGCTTTTAGCTGGGCGTATATCGAGTTATGGATGCACTTGGGAAGTTTGGAGAGCACTCAAGAAGCTAGAGTTGCTCTCGGCTATCGCCTCGAGCAACTCTTACGCTTCTTTCGTGCTCTCCAAACTTCCCGCATGCATCCATAACTCGATATGAGCACGCTAAGCATGAACCAATTCTTTAGAAGTTTCTTTCCCGAATTACCTCGCATCCAGGTTGAATTTGGATGTAATGAAAATGACAGTTAACCGTGAAAAGTGACTGTTTGCTTTTTCCAACTTGAAAAATCTCCAGGCCTTGGGACTAAAGCTGTAGATGTGTACCCGTGTCAAGTCAAATTAGGCCTGCACTTTGGTTGGCACGTACACCATCCAACTGGTTTATTCCTTTGCTTCTAAGCTCTCGTGAGTGATCACTTAGCAATTCAACGCTCTTCGTGGTGAAGCTTTTTAAAATATCGTAGATCTGCTCAAGCCCCACAACCCAGCTAGAACACTTAGATCGTCCACTCAGAATCTCCTTTGCAAGCCAAGTTTTAATTTAAAAGGCTATGGGGCCATTCATTTGCCGTGTCGGCTCTAACTGTGTGGAACATACTTCCAAAAGATATTTAAGACTCGTCTTCTACGAACATTCTCAAAAGTAAACTGAAAACGTGGCTTTTTAAACAAGCATTTTTGAGTTAAAGTTTTTAATTACATATCTTTTTAAATTTTTGTCTGTTTTTGACATTTCTTAATTTTTTATAGTAAGTATTTGCTTATAGATTTAATTTCTTGTAAGCGCCATTGAACCATTGGGAAATGGGGCTATGAAAACTTTCATATTATTATTAATAAAAAGAATGGATAGTTAACCTTTGTCTCGGTATCATCTCTTGCGCGAACATGCCCTGCAAAACACTGTACCACTAAAACTCGTACCGAGGTCTTTTGGCGCTGTGCAAAAATTTTTCTGATCTACTCACAATTTGACAAATTATCTGTAAAACAGAAAAATTGCACTTTATATCCATTTTAGAATTCACTTTTCGAAAGGAAATTCGTTTTATTTTTCAGTTTAAGCAGTGTTTCCATTTTAGCTTAACATTCAAGTTCAATTTATTTTTTGCTTTCATACACTATGAACTTTCAAATGACATTTCAAAATCCCTGGATTTTCAAATTCGTTATTTTATTATCAGTTTCCTTTTAAGTCTTAACTACGAAAAGAATCCGAATTTTTTATTGAATGAGATCAGGTACGCGTGTATATTTGTAATGAAGACTAGATCTTCGCTTCCCGACGCCCATGCATAATAAAACAGCTTTACACTTAAACTATTCCCTCTTGGCAATAAACCCGAATCAAATTCTTTTCAGGTGCGAGCTTTCTGACAATTTTTTTTTGTTTTTCTCACAGTATATACTGTACATTTAAAGGACACAATCGCAACGTGTGATGCATTACTTTTGTGCAAAGCATATTTCTCATAGCTGGAATGAATTTTAATGTTGGTATATAAAGAGGTGTAAAATGACACACCCAGTTTAGCGTCGGTCGCCGTTGCATTGCAGGAGCAAGAGCGAGGACATCTTCGTCGATGTGCTTTCTCCAGGCAAGTTTATGTTTTCTCTTTCTCTCATGAGTGAATTCCTTTTGAACTAGTTGTTACCTTTTCCTTTAGTTTCCCTAACTTTTCAATTTTAGCCTTTTAGCGGTTCGATATTGCCTTCACGCTGTGAAAGTTTCGAGGTCATAATGAACATTTATTCCTAGGTAACACCGAAGACTGAATCATGATAAGTAAAGTTGATTATAAAATACTGAGTTACTAAAGCTTTATCTGTTTTGTCACCGTTCCTTTCCAAGCACGACCATTTACATTTTCTCCCAAACGATGAAAAGGGAAAACTCTCTCCTCGCAGCAATTACTTTGACAGGGAGAGAACATTAATTCATATCTGAAGAAAATTCCAGTCAGTTCTCTCAACCTTGCTGGTAGTCGTTTATAAGTTTCATTCCACATGTTGAAGGAAGTTTATTATTAAGAGCAAAAGAGGTTCAGCAACGCTAGTGATCATACTTCACAACTATGTTAAGTTAGTTAGAGTCTAATCGCTTTTATTTGCTGCTTGAGCCCTGGCATTGTGTTGTTTTTCCACAAACCGCGAACAGGAGCAGCAAAGGTGAATCCAAAGGAACTGTACTGGAGCGTTATCAGCTTTTGCCATGCGCTCACGACTAACGCTTTCATCACCAATTCAAATGAAGTGTGGTACGACAAGTAATGAACTCTCGTGAGGACGCTGTTTGTTATGTATCCTGGATAGCTTCCAACTGATGATGGAAACAATTCAACTGAATTTCAGATAAGTGAATATGCTTCTATAATCTTGTCTTTTCGTGGCATGAAGTCTACCCCAGGGGTATTCATATATACGGAGGTTTAAGAAAACCGACAGTAAAATACGGAAAATTATATCGAATGGAAAGTGACTTCAGTGAAGAGTTCGAGGTACCGAAGTTAAACAGTAATAGAGACTAGAAAATGCGTGGCCCTCTCAAGAGTTTGTATTTTACGTTCTGAGAACTCTCTGCAGGGTTCAAAATTTTGTGGTGCTTTGTTTCAGTTTGGCATTAAAAAGACCTTTTCAGAGAGTTGACAGTTAGTTCGTGACAAATGAATGATGACCGAAAACGGTCTGGAATTCTTGATTTTTTAGAAACTGACTAAAATGCCATTCAGTGAGAACTTCTGATTAATTTGGCTAGTATATCAATGACGCTTAAAAAGTTTTAAAGATGATGATAAATTTGACCTTAGACTGACTTACGAGCTGTTTATAATGTTAATAAATATCAAATTGCCGAAAAACTGGGAAAATATTAAGGGCGGGAAAAGTTTTGCAACCTATTCAGTTACTGTTATTAGTGAGCCAACAAGTGAAACAACGGTTTCTCTCGTTAGAAAATTGTTGTAACGTAAAGAGTTTGGCGTCGATCTCTGTAAACCTTTGTAAACTTTTCTTGAAAACTCTCTGACTTAAGACAAGCTAAGGCGTTTCTTTATCACTGTAAGAACGTGTTCGTTTTCGTTAAGGCTTAGAAACTAGTAAGCTCGCGAAGGAGAAGCCTGGGACAGGATGTTTGGGAAATGATTACCTTGCTGTCGTGCGACTGTTTACTCAAGTTAAACTGTGACTGGAGTGAATAATGAAAGAAAAAGCACCGAGTTAGATGAAACCATAGCAAGAAAATCAAATTACAACATGATACCGGTGTACACGACCATGTGCAGGATGACATGAGAACTTTATTCGGATCACACGTAACTCGATATATCGTCATTGCACAATCACTACGAATAACAATCAACCGGAAGAGGCGTATATTGTAACAATACCCATATAATAATTGGTGTTATATAGACCTGGATCACTCAACTGGACATTTCACACGAGACAATAAAACCGGAACTGCAAACTTATCCTGGCACGAAAACAAGATAGCGAAACTAAAATTCATATTGTGACCAGATTGGCTAGGACGACAGAGACCTCTCTGATTCGTCAAGACGCATTCTCATTGCAAGGATCCATAATTAGATTTCAAGTGAGTTCAGTCAAATAACCATAAGTCAACCAAGGTAAATAAATAGATTAATCGTTTTCATCGGTTTTCTTCAGGATGAAGAGAAATGTACAAGCAGAAAGCATGCGAGCTTCTGAAGACAGTCATCAATTTTGGTAATTTGGATCGGAATGTTCAGAACTGCTCTTCTTGGTGTCAGATGACTATTGGAAACATCTCATCAAAGGTAACTCCGTCCTCCGACCTCTACAATTTAACCCTTTATAACAGCTCAAGATTGTTCAAAATTATTGCGTTATCAAGTTTCATCTGAAGAACATTTATTATATGGCTGTGTCTCACAAGGACTGGGAACTACAGAATTCACGAATTTGACTGGCTGAAATCGATATTGAAAGCGGTCTAGATTTTCCCATCTAGACTGGCATCTAGACCGGAAATATTTCGCGGTGAAAAAGTTGCCAACGCGTACTAAAATATAAAAACATTGGCTACTTTCTTTTAAAAAATGTTATTTATGGAAGTGCCAAAAAGCCTGATGAGAAAAAAAGTACAGAGGACAAGCAAACATTCGCAGAATTAATTTCAGCTCATCGCCGTTCGCAAGCAAAATGTCAGCTTGCACGAACCAGTTACATTAAACGAATTAAATTGTTCTTGTTTGCCGTATAATAAACATCTTAACCGAGCTTAGTCAGTCTGTATGGGAGAATCTTGACCTCGGTGGTGTGTACAGACCTCACTGCGTTCGGTCTGTACTCACGACCTCGGTCAAGATTCTCCCATACAGACCTCCTGCTCGGTTAATAAGAGACAATTATTATATGGCTGTGTCTCACAAGGACTGGGAACTACAGAATTCACGAATTTGATTGGCTTAAATCGATATTGACCGCAGTCTAGATTTTCCCATCTAGACCGGCTACATTTTGCGGTGAAAAAGTTGCAAAATAAAGTACAAAAATATTGACTATTTTCTTCAAGAAAATTAATAGTAGAAGTGCCAAAAAGCCTGATGAGGAAACAAAAGTAAACAGGACGAGCAAACTTTGACAGATTGAAGTTCAGCTGGTACAAAGCAGTTACATTAAACAAATTAAATGTTTCTTGTTTGCCAAACAATAAACATCTTAGTCGGTCTGTATGGGAGAATCTTGACTTCGGTCGTGTAAACAGACCTCACTGCGTTAGGTCTGTACTCACGAGTCGGTCAAGATTCCCTCATACAGACCTCCTGCTCAGTTAATAAGAGCTAATTATTGCAAACAGCGTAACATGAAATAAAAGAACCGTAAAATAATCTTTCTTTAAGACGATACAAGATTTCTTAAACAAATGTGAAACCACAACAAATCACTACTGTTCTCTGAAAATGTATGAAACCATGCGTGTTAAATTCCGGTGCAAGCTCATATGCTGAACACGACTGCGAGTTTGTCAGTTGACTGAGTGAGGGTAAAAAAGAGTTACTTATTGATATTTGTCTTTTTTCGAGGCTGGAAACAGATCAGTGTTGGAAAAAAGTGCGACCATCTATGATTACATAGTACTCTTGGATTCTGGAGCAAGTTGGCTATTGGAAACATCAAATTCAGATAAGTGCATTATTTCTAGTCTTGTTAGAAACCACTGAACGGTTTCAGTGCAAGAATGATGCAAAAAGAAAATCATTACCTAGAGTAATTGTATTGTTGAAGAACCAAATTATTAGAATTAATATTAAAAGAATACGAGAAACCAGAAATGAGAATTAGTATTTTGAGCATGGGAGGTACCTTAACTACCACTCCGTTCGCTATCTAATCTTGGGGATCACCCTGAAACTGTCGAATAGTTATTGTCTTGCAAATTTCCTTTCAGAACTAAATTGTTATTTCCTAATGCGTATGACATATCGATCAATAATAAAAAACCAAACGTTTCTGAGAAAGTTGATGAGAAAACAAATGACTTACAGGTTGTAAAAACGGTTTTGTGGCATAATCTGCAGATTCCGTGTCGTCTTGCAGTTGTTTATAGGGTAAAACAGGAAGTGAAACAAATTCCATATGGTAAAATCAGGGTTGAGTCTCTTATAGGCTGAACAGTCACGCAGACAATGATACATGAAAACTATATAACTATATATATTAAACTATATATTGTTGCTTGAAGTATAGTGACAAAGAAAACTCAATATTTCTACAGCTGAGAAAAGTTGTGAAGCTCTTACAAGATGATTTGTATAGGAAAACGTCTGAATGAAGAAGCGTGACTTAAGAGATGATATCTTTTCATCATAAATTTTATCAAACTTCATAAATGGTCCATTTTATTCGCTAATTTTCTCAATAAGGGAATTTCTTAATATAGGTCACTGTATTCATTTTCAATTGAATTGTGTGTGCAGTGGTCACAAAACCTGAAGCTTTCAGGAATTTTAGGAATGATACATCTTTCAGTTTCGATTTACGGTTGTGATTTCCTATCTTGAATTTAAAAGTAACTTTTTTGTGTTCAGGCTTTTTTAAAATGATTTTAAAATAAAGTCTTAGTATTTTGTTTCACTTTTAAATATCAAATAATTTAGAAACACAATTTATCAAGCTTTTTATTATGTTTGTAAATTGAGTCGGTGCCCTTTAAAATGATCCGCAAAATTCTTATTTGCTTTTGATAGTAAAACAAAAGTGTCGTTTAAGTTTATTGAGGACTTGTGTTATCTATACCTAAGTTTATATAGAACGAATTAGTGGGATAATTAACGGCCCAAAGTGAATGATTGTTTAGAGGACTTCACGGTAAAAAGATAAGTGTGAATTGGTCATTGATTTACCCCGATTATAGAATCTTATTTAATAAAACTTTACATATATTCTTGAGCCGTTTTACCAGAAATGATTAAAAGAGGGTTCGCAAATAACTTTCAAGGTGGATTCGAAAGTTGAGGATATGTAGAGAAATTTGTAGTAATTTGAAGAAGCTACTGCGGTAAATGTTTGTTCACACCTAAGACACATCTTACAGAAATAAATATGAATTTTTCACGGGAAAGATATCTTTGTGATTCCGTTGAAAATTAAGATGTGATTTTCTTGAACTCGTCACATTGCACGTTTTTTACATTTATCTTTTTAGTAGCTAGGAAGTCTAATAAATAAAACATTTACTTTGGGTCGTTGATATTCTCAGATCTTGCAATGGAAAGATAACCTGTTTGTAATTTCATTCTTGATTTCTGAAAATTTTGCTTTTCAACGATGGGTACAAATTGATTACAGTTAAGTGAAAAATATGGCAAAATGTATGATATAAGTAATTAATAAAACATTTGCAATGGTCTTAAAAAATTGGAGTGAAGGATTTCAGAGGGTGAGAAAGCTGCCATCACATTTTGTTTATTTATTTTGCAGACTTGAGAAGTTCTTAAAAATGCTGATGCTAATTAAATGATCAGCTCAAGAGTCAACTGCAATTTTTCATCCACTGAAACAACATCTTATGACCGCTTCTGAGAAATCTTCCTCCATGTGATCAACTTCTAACAGTTAAAGGTGAGCAGTTCAACAACCTTCAACAGTTTCTTATTAGGTAAACTGTAGTATGCACAGACTTCAAGAGTATGTTATTTCGTTTTCAAGAAATAATACCACTTCATTTCTTTTCATTTCTCCAACATGAGTTGACAAGTTTCTTCCTCATAGGGTTTGGTCAGTGTTTCCATGGAAATCATGTTTTGTCAATATATTTCCTTTTAAAATGTGCTTGTGCTTTCTTCTCTTCTAAGGATAACTGAAGGAAATTTCTAATTCTTTTTCATTTTAGCATGATAATAGAATCCAAAGTGGTGGTTAAACTTGGGTATGGCTTCTCAGTACACGCATCAACATATCGTTAAATCAAAACCCTGTTTCAGACCTGCGCTATAATAAGTTCCCTAGTTCAGACCAGTGTTCAATTACCATAAATATAATTTGTGAAGCGCTTTTGTTATAAATTTTCTTTTCGATAATGATGAAAAAGTGGCTTCTTCTTAAAAACATACCCATATCAAGGCTAGAGTGCAAAAGCCATACCCTATTTATCACCAAAATGGCCAAAATAGGCTAAAATCGGCTGAAAAACCATACCCTTTAGGGCTGCACATACCTATATAGCTCATATAAGGGAGTCAGACACCCCCTCGGGACTGAGTTATAATAGTGCCAGGGAGGTGTGATACCCTTTTCGAGTTTGAAATTGGTGATCTAGCTGGGGTCTTTTAGGAGGTTATAGGATTTTTGTGACTTTTAGGGGCCAAAGATCTTGGTAAGGAATTTTTGGAGAAGTTAGTAAAAAGTGTAGCCAACTTTTGGTTTCTAAATATTATTTTAAGATAACGATATTTGTTTTGTTACCTGGTGTAACAAATTTTCCTGAATGACGTTCTCTTGGTGCTGTGACTTTAAAATATATACTAGTTCTGTTACTAAAATGTATTTTTCCCAAAAGAGGAAAATTATTGCATTTGCTCAGGGAAGTGTACTATTAATTCAAAAGCCAACACCCATTTGACGCTGCCTCCGAGGGGGCAGCGTGGCCAAGTGGCTATAGGCGCCGGACTTGAAATCCGGAGGTCGCGGTTTCAAGTCTCGCTCTGACCACTAAGCTGGAGTTGTTTCTTGATCTGAGACCTCAGTTCAACTCCTCGATCACGCTCGTAAATAGCCAACTGGTCTGCCTTCCGCCAGTTGGGATTTTTGAGCCTGTTATGTTCATTGGCATGCCTGAAAAGTAGCTTGTTGTAGCTTGTTGTAGTGCATCGACCACTATCAACATTCAACATTTAACATTTATCTTACTCTTGCACGCTTTGCGTGCTTATGTTTTTCCTTCTTTGCAATGTAACCTGGCCTGATGCCAACAAAATGGCAGCTGTTGAAATTTCGGACACTGAATTACGCCGCCAACTCAAGGCTTTTGGTGAAGACGTCGGCCCTGTAACTAATACGACGAGGAGCACTCTTCTTCGAAAGTTAAAGCGGTTGCAGAATGAACATAAAGGAAGTGAGCCTCCCCCAAAAAGGATAGATTTTGCCCCCTCATCTTCTGATCAGGGGGCTCCTCAAAGTGGAACACAATCCAAAATAACGACGCGAACTCTTCCATTTTTGGTTGTTCTTTGGCTCGGTATTTCCAGCGTCGTTTGCATCATCGACGCTTTGTTTGTGCTTTTGCGACCTCATACACTGCCCGGAGGAAAATGGAACTACCTTTTCCAACCATGTAAGCAATAGGCCTGTAATGACGGTTTTCGACGCCATCTTGTTGCCAGGTAGGCAAAGAGGTCAGAAATTATATGGCAAACAACTTGATTTTGCACGACTCATGAATCGCAACTTTACCATACTAGGTAGCAGATTGTATTCACCGAATCTGAAGGACGTAGCTGGGCTAGGAGAGGCTCAGTTAATTTTAATTTCCCATACGTTTGGCTATTTTTTTCTCGCGAACCGCGTCTACCCAGCCAAATTTATGGAAAATTAGAAAAATTAATTGAGCGTCTTCTTCGCAAGCTAGATCCTTCAAACTTGGTGAATACAATCTTATACCAAGTATTTTAAGGGGGTATTACACCTGAATTTCAACATTTGGGGTACCAATGATTCAGGTTTCATTATCTCAGAACTGACTGAGCTAAACCAAGCAAAACCATACATTTTCTGGTTCTGCAAGAACTAAGCAACAAACTGAAGTAAAAATTTTGTCCTTTACCACCAATATGGGCCCCCTGGAGTGATTTAACCTTCACAATGACCACACCCAATACACTACATCAAAATTCTATCTCATGAAAAATGCATTTCTAAATTGTACTGAGAACACTTTTAATCAATAGTGTAAGCGTGAAGCTATAACATGATGAAGGAAATTTGAGCTATCATCACTCCTGTTGTCATAGCAACCAAACCTGAACGGAAATAATACTTTTAAGTTCTGGAAACAATATCTCATAAACTATGGCTTATTCCTTCAAATGCTATCATCATTTTGATTCTTTACATGTCAACAATAAATGCTGAAAATTTCAGCCAAATTGATTGAGTTCTTTTAAAGTTATGAGATTTTTAAGTTCACTAGTCGCAAAAAAGGAACTTTTCGGGAAACGATTGCTAAAGATCAGAGAGTTCAAATTATGTCTAAATCTCCACTTCACATCAACTTATTTACACAAAATGACTTCATTTGTTAAGGCAAGCAAATGGAAACCACAATGTCACTAAAAAAGTCATTTTTTCTTGGCTTTCTTTGACTGCAGCTGGGCAAGTGGCATGTCGTCGTCAGAGCTACTGGAAAACTGGAGTGGGTCAACATTGTTGAACTTTCCTGCACCATATGTTGCTTTTTCAATTGACTTTTTCTCCTCCTCTGCCCTCAGTTTTGCTAACCTAATCTTCTTTCTGGCATTCTTGTGCTGCTGGGATGACTTCCGCTTTGCACTGTTGATCCTTTTCTTGTTTTTCTGGGCACTTCCACTCTCGGCATGTTTGCCCCATGTGATCCCAGCCTTTTCCATTACAAGTTGCTTACCAGAAGCTCCTTCATTGAACTGGATAACAGCACCAATTGCTGCCATTTCAACCCTTTGTGGGCCATAGTACTTATGCTTGGGGGTTCTCATCCACACTAAGCTGTTTATGCTTTCATTATTGTTCTGGGAGAACCCTGGCAAACAACGGCGGAGAAGGGACTCACTACTTAGCCTTTTGAAAACTGGCTCAAGAAGCTCTAGAAAGACTGGATCCAGATGGTGGTCTTTGTTTTGAAAAGACCCAGTTCTTTTGTATTCACACCATGAATCTTTCCCTGAAGGGCAAAACTTGTGTCGTTCCTTGTTGTTGATGTTACAACTGTGATAAAGCACAGCCATAATGTCATTTTGCATGCTCTGTATGTGCCGTTTTGCTTGCTCAGAACTGATGTCACCAGAAATAACATTTCTGCGTATGGCATTCCCATAGTGTTTCTGGAGTTTATCAATGCAGCTATCAGTGAGCCTGTGTTTTCTTCCCCCAACTGGCAGTCCATCCTTCAACTTCCCTGCATTCTTTTTTCGAAATTCACGAAGAGCTGTCCCCGCTCTTTTCTGTACATGACCAATACAGTCAAGTTTCATTACTCTCGGACAGTTTGCGTGTCCAAGGTCATGGTCTGATTTCCATTTGTTATGGTCGTCAGAGTCGACCCATTTCTTATATTGGTTGCTCTTTTTGTCCATTCGCTCCCACTTATCACAATCTTCACAGCACCCATAAACATCCCATACACTGTTGTATGCCTTACTGTCGCCATCACAGACCATGTATTTGTATCGCAGATTGTATGCAAGAGAATTACTCCACAGTCGTCTTGCAATATCTTTCTCCATGGCTCCACTGGATCCGGTATGATTTTCAGTACAATTTGAACTGTGAGTTGCATACCAGTTTCTAAATTCCTCTGAATTCTCTGAAACCTGTTCCTTCTTACGTGAACACTGACGACAAATCTTTGATGCAAAACCATAGTCCAACACTTGTCCAGAGTCAACAGAAATAACAAAACCGACACCAAAATTTGCCGTAAACCCTCGTTTCGACCAAGTGCCATCAAAAGAAACAGCAATTTCTATTACATCATCTTCAGTAAGATCTGGATTTTCCTTACGGTGAAGTTCATGAACATGTTCTCTAGCTTTTGCAAGCTTCTCTTCAACAGCATCTTTGTGTGCTTTATACAATGCTTGTGTGTGTTCATTCCAGGAAGATGGCTGGCAAGGTGGTGGCATATTCAGAATATCACACATAACAGCAATGGCTTCGCGTCCAACACCCATTTCACAAGCAGAATAAACCATGCGGCGATTTATGTCGGATGCATTTTTGGCTTGCCATTTCCCACCACAATTAGCTGATGTCTGCAGATACACTTTCTTCTTACATTTGGTACACTCGATATGAATTAACGAAGCGTTTCCATACCGTTTTGCTTGCTCGTCATTGAAGACTAGCTTCCCTTTCTTACAATTGTGAAGCTCTTGAAAGGTGTTCATGAGACTTGAGAGCTCAACCAAGCGGTAACTGATTGAAGACTCCGGTTCCTCATAATACTCTTCCACAGTGCGAGTAGGTGTAACAGTTCCCAGCTTTCTTTCTGATGCAGTTTCTTTTGAGCATTCTGACTCGCTCTGGCTGTTATCTGGATCCCCTGGATCACTTTGATGATCATTTACCTCTGGCATAAGCTGTGAGCCTTCGCTTGCACTTTCCTGAAACTCTTGTTTTCTTCGCCAGAACGGAGTGCCGTGAAAACGATGTTTCTTAGACTTTTTTGGCATTTTCGGCAGCTAGAAAACTTCTTTATTTCAGTACCGATTTAAGATCTTTAAAATTACTAAACTCCAGATAAAAAATAGTTGAAAGTTACCGATAGAACAAGCTAGAATCCTCCTCACAGACGAACCAAAATCCAATATGGCGACTCAAAACATGTGCTTGACTTTCATAGTTCAACACCAGTTTACTCTCGGTCATTTTAACTAGTCCCCAGTTTCCCTAGACGATTTATTGCCTAAGAATTATTTTTGGACCGATTGAAGCGGTTTTTAAACCTCTGGTACCCGAGTTTTTTACAGTCTAATGGTGTAAACACTTCTTGTTTCCATGGTAACTGATTATGGCGGCAAATTCAAATTTGACCATAGCGGAGAAAAATCGATATAACTTTAAAACGGGGCTAGATATTGACACAGAATAAACGGCATTTGTTTCTTTAATAAATTATCCATGGCCAGATACAAACAGCTGAAATACGATTTTTTTGACCAAATTCAGGTGTAACACCCCCTTAACATGTAAAGTTCAATTTTTGAAAAAGTTATTTGCCTTCGGATTCTTATACAAACACTGTAAACTCTGACTGCTTTGCCTACCCGTGAAGATGGCATTGAAAATCCCATTACCATCGCTTGCAACTACCTGTCCACACATGTGACAAAAATATGTTCTGCCTACCAATCAAAATTCAGAGTTTGGACAATCAAACTTTAGAGCTTACTTGCCCACTTGGGAACGTTTTAACGCCAACTGTGCAAATGATCGTAGCTGATTTATCTGCGGCTTGGCAAGACATGAAGTAGGAATTTCCAGCAAGGTGTATCACTGTCAAGTGATTTACGAAACCAAGTGATAGAGCCCACACAACTTTATTCGTATAGGGAGGAAAGAGGGCTGCACGTAGATGCAAAGACAGTGTCGAAAGTTGTCGAACAATTCAGAGAGTCCGGGAGTACAGCTCCAAAACCTTTGAACCACACCAGGACTGTCTGTCTTAGCTGAGCAATTGTGTTCAGGACTAGTCTTTTGTGACCTTCAGGGAGAAAATGAAGATCTTTTTCTGCTGGATACTGCACAGAAAATGGGTGAACCCTTTCTTCCTTAATTTCCATGTATATTGTAAAGGATCACAGTCAATATCGAACAGAAATTCCTCTGTTGATTTCTTATAATTCATTCTGATTTTCAAAACTGCAAAAGACAAAATGCCTGTACGTGTTGCCGACTTTGCTTCCCTTCAAGATCTTGCAGAGTGGCACCAAAACATTCCCAAGTGGAAAACTTTGAAGTTTGATTGTCAAAACTTTGAATTTTGATTGGCCAGCAGAACATGTTTTTGTATTTCCTCTACTGTTCATTTTATCTATAATGATTTGTCAGCAGATGAAAGCTTATCTTGCACATGTTTTCATTTTTACGTCAGACAACATTTACATCCAAGTTGACACAGGATACAAAGATCTTAAAGATGCATTTGTGATTGGACAAAGCTGGTAAGTCAAAGGAAGGCCGAATTCCCTACAATAATGATGTCAACATGATTGCTTGCTGTACGTTTGTCTTGATGATAACATGAAATTGTTGTCAAATGTTGTGCTTTTCATTGCAAATTAACAAGAATACAGTGGAACCCCGCCTTACGACCACCCTGTTGATACGGCCACCTCGTTATTACAGCCACCTCGTTATTACAGCCACTTTATTCTGGCCTGAACTAAAGGTCAGCACACATGAGGGGAATAGTTCCTGCGACTAGTCCCTGCAAAATGTCACGAGGACAAGTCCCATCATGTGAACTAGCCATTTTTCCCACAAAATCTAGTCGCAGGGACTAAAATTTGGTCCCTGCAACTAGTCCCACGAATTCAAACTGGTTTGAATTTTTGGGACAAGTCCCAGTGACTTTGTTTCACAAAACGCTTCGTGTGAACTGTTAGTGGGACTGTAGTTAGTCCCTGCGACCAGTCCCTTCGTGTAAACTCTTCAGGGGACTAGTTGCAGGGACTAGTCGCAGAGGCTAGTCCCCTCATGTTTGCCAACCTTAAAGCTCAGTTAGTCATATTCATATTTAAATAAACCCTTTAATATGACTACCCCATTAATACGGCCAGTTTTTGGTGGCCCGCTGGTGACCATATTAATGGGGTTCCACTGTATATGTCTGTTGATTTATGCTTTAGTGTGCATCGTCGGGTCATGTTGCATGCAGGAAGTATGGAGAACACAAAAAAGCTTCTTCGCTTTGTGAGTGCGCTCTCTAAACTTCCCAAATGCATCATAACTCGACAATCCACATGAAAAAGCATGAATCAATTTTTGTTACACATTGCAAATGGAACTAAATTTATCTAGTGAAGTGAAGTTAACTTTGCTCATACCATGAGCATAGATCATTAAATAATTTGCAGGTTAATAATGATAATGATAATAATAATAATAATAATAATAATAATAATAACAATAATAATAATAATAAGTGACATTTATATAGCTCTAATTCTGTATACAGTCAACTCTCTCGTAAGTGGACACTCTCAGGAATTGGAAAAAGTGTGCATTAGAAGAGCTGTCTGCTTACGAGAATTATTCCCAAAAGCATGCACCAAAGAAAAATGTGGTGGTTGTCAGCTTATGTGAGAGTTACATTAGCAGGTATTAATTACTTGTTACTAGTCAGACTCTTGATTTGTCAAACAAATGGACAGTTCTCGTGGACAAAGGTCATACAGTATTTTTGTTGATTAATTGCAAATTAAAGACAAATTTAATTTTCATTTACAAAAGTGTTGGCATCCACTTTCGAGAGTGTCTGCTTATGGGAATGTGTGAATACAGATGTAGAGTTTGACTGGGAGCTAAAAAGGGGAATTGAAAACACTGTCTGTTTTATAGAGCTGTCCGCTTATGATAGTATCCGTTAGCGAAGAGTTGACTGTAGTTCATTAACACTTCACAATTTAAATGGGTAAATACAAGCATTTAACAAATTAAAACAATAAAAGTGGACTTGAATTACCAGAGTTCGACAGTGTAACTTTGCTAGCTTTGTTATGAAAAATATCTTTTTTCTGAGGTTTTTTTGTGGTTCTTTATAGGATGAACCTGGTAGAGGTGCTCCTAAACGTCATCACTTTAATGATGGTGAGTTAGTCAGAGCAACATTTTGAATTCAGGTGTACTAGACTTTATACTTTCAAATGTTAAGTTTCATTGTTCAGCTACCTTTTTTTTTCATTAAATTTTTTTTTTATTTGCAATAACACAAGGGAAAGCAATGCTTACTTATGTAACAATGCTTACTTATTTCTATTTACATTATATTGCTCTAATTATTTACACTATTTAAATTACAACATCTAAACGACTTACACTACTAACAAATACAGTAACGACAAGGGGCAAAGAAAAAAAAGAAGAAAAATAGATAGTTATCATTACAGCTTGAGGTTGTACTATAGAAGCATAAAAAACAGACCAAAGGCATGTGGCACATTATAGGTAAAATGAGTTGTTCAGCTATATGCTGAGCAAATTAAATAATATTTTTCAAACATCTCGCTGAAAAGCCTGCGAACTCAGATGTATTTCTGGCTGTTATGTTTCTTTGCCGAAAATTTTGGTGGAGACCAGCAACAGCCAGAAATAAGTCTGCATTCAAAGGCTATTTGCTGAATTGATGGAGGATTCCTCCTTATGAGACAAAATTAATAATTAAACAGAGTTGACTTAGTTTTTGCAAATGTACGTAGTATCCCACTCTGTAGCTCAAATAATGAAAAGAAAAAAAATGTACCTAGTATGGCTAAAACACAATCAGGGTCATGGCAAACTTTACAGGGTCTACATTATGGGCTAAAAAATCTGCGATAGACTTGTTTCATTTGACTTTTCTGACTTTTATCATAAAAGGTGTCCAGGAATCTGGATGGATCTGCTTTTCCTGGATCTGCTTTATATTTTACGTTGCTATCTAAACACGTTGATCAAACCACATTGAGGGGTCGAGTTGAAGTTCAGAAGTTACACCTTAAGACGTTGGCCCTCTACTCTCACATTATTTCCTCAACTCGGCTATCTTGTTACCATCTAATCATCTAAACGCATTGATCAAACAATGCATTGAGGGGTCAAGTCAAAGTTCAGAAACTACACCTAAAGATGTTGATCAAAAACTGCGACACATTTGTATTCTTTGTATTTAATGTTTTGGTTATATGCATGTAAAGAAAAAAGTCTACAGCACTTCAAAGTTGAGACTTAAATGCTCGCTAAAATCCTGTAGTGTCCATACCACCATTTAGATTTAAAGGAACCACTTGACTCAATGTAAAATACCTCTACGTGTGTTTTTTTTGTTGTTGTTGTTGTTTTTTTTTTTTTGTGGTTGGGTAATATGCAAATATGGTATTTATAGGGATTTTTAGTTTTTATTTGGTGCAAAAAATGGCCACAATACCAAAATGTAGTATCTGTACGGGTGTACCTCCTTGTAGTGTCCATACCCCCTTTACCTTTAAGTGCAATTTATGACACAAACTGGCATTTTTTATCTTAAAAAAGTTTTAAAATATCTTATTGCGACATTGTCATTAAGATTCTACAATTTCAGTCACTGGATACCTTACTGGTATCTTAATAACTAGAGATACCAATCAGCCTCCATTTTTTGCCTGGTTACCAAGCTTGGTCTTGCCCTGTTTTGCAAGGCAAAACTTTTTTTAATGCAAGTTTGTGCACAAGGAATGGAGTCAGTAGGGCAAAGACATAAAGTTGGTTGAAAAAATATTATGGTTTGCTCATTCATTTTCTAGATTTTTAGTGTCCATGCCCCCAGAAATTGACTGGGCGTATCTCTGAAACCAGATGCCAATGCCCCAAGATACGTAAGAGAATTAATAAATGAAGAGATGACGTTGTACTTGCAAGCCATGCGTGAAAAACAGATATTTTAAGGTTGATTGTTTTGACCCAAGTGACCCCTACTTTGCCACCCTGATTGTGTTTTAGCAACATTGAAATAGTTTTTATTTTACCATGTAGAAGAGCTCTCTTTTTTATGAACTTGACCTTTTCACTTTTACACATGTGCTGTACATAATTTAAAATATGTAAGAAAAATTGTTTGACAAGAAAGATGAGAAGTATTGTCAATTGACATTTGGACACATCAAGCATCATTTTCAAGACTGAGGTCATTAATGCTAATGTCAAAGATATTATTTAAGAGTAGAGTCGAACCTCCAGTTGCCATCACCTCTCATAAATGACCACCTCTCCTCAGCGAGCAGTTTTCCAAAACACCAAAAGTTTCCAAATCAAAATGATCACTATATTTAGAACCTCTTGTAAGCGACCACCTCTTGTAAGCGATGGCAACCACTTTCAGAGCTAAAAGTGTGAAATTTTCTTTTGTTTTTAACCTCCCGTAAGCGACCACTTGGCAGGTACTAGAATGGAAATTGGACAATAAGGTGTTGTAATATTACTGCATTCCTGGATAGTACAATGGACAGAAATTTCTCAATGGGAAGTACCATATTTGTTCTCGAAATTTACTTTTCATATGAATATTATATATATATATATATATATATATATATATATATATATATATATATATATATATATATATATAACTGCAGACAGTACTGTTTCGGCCTTCTGGGCCTCATCAGTGCAGTGCTGAAGACTAGGATGGAGGCTAAGCTTAAAAAGCCGCCCCAAATACTACACATGTGGTAGTATCTAAGCCGTTACCAGAGTGCTCAAACTAGCGAGCTAGTGAGCATGCGCAATTGCAACAGTAATGACTCATCCCAGTAGAGTGCTCAAACTGGACATGAAAGCAGAGCTTTGTATGCCAGTGAGCTATATCTAACTGCAGACAGTACTGTTTCGGCCTTCTGGGCCTCATATATATATATATAAAGTGTAAAATTTGATTTTCGTAGAACAGTGCTCAATACATCAGAGTAGAGCGAAGTATACAATGTGGGAGGAAAAACACAAATAAACTACAAGTTCATCCCTACAAGCCTGTTTCGTGGTTGCCCACTCATCAGGGGATTTTCCCTGATGAGTGGGCAACCACGAAACAGGCTTGTAGGGATGAACTTGTAGTTTATTTGTGTTTTTCCTCCCACATTGTATATATATATATATATATATATATATATATATATATATATATATATATATATATATATATATATATATATATATATATATATATATGCAGATTATATGCTAATGAGGAAAAATTTGCCCCAATATGGTCTAAGCTCTCGTAAGCAACCATCTAGGCTTGACATTTTGGGTGGTCGCTTACGGAAGGTTTGACTGTAGTTTGAAATGGATTGCATTCAAGTATGTGTGAAGTATGTAAATTTACTAGTTAATCATCAGTCAGAGAATAACTTTGCATGGAACAAGTCAGACTGCATGTTGAGTGATGGAATGAAATCCATTTCAAACTACCCTTACAATATGTAATAGCAACTTTGACATAAGCATTTAACAACCTCAATCTTGAGAATGATGCTTGATGCATCAAAACACCAATTGACAATACTGCTAATCTTTCTTGTCAGATGCGTTAACAAGCAACTCATTATCCAGTTCCCCCCAAAATCATTGAGTTTTAAATTGCATTCAAGATAAAGTGAATAAAAATGATATCAAGAAGTTGTACTTTATAATCTTTTCTTTATTTAACATAATTTTTAATTTTCAGTTTATCATTGGAAAAACTGGACAGTCAGTGCTGCTAGCCTTCATGGTATCTACAATGACCTTTTCCAAGACAGTGTTATATATCCTTATCTCAAGTGGGCTGTGTGGTTGTCATACCCATGTGAACCTTGAAGACTGGAAGAGAACAGTTTACTTGTACATTCTTCCAAATGGTATCTGGATAGTTGTTCCCTTGCTCTGTATGGTAGCCACAGGAAAAATAATGCTAGATTGCACAAAAAATTATGAGGCAGAAACAAAGAAACAAAAGTTGCATTAGAGTGGCAGTTGCTTTATACTTGAACCTTTTTTGGAATTTAATTTTAATCTACATGTTATCTCATGACGATAGCCTTGAAAGGTCTAACTTTTGCAACAGCCTGTATGTGGTTTGACACAATAATAGTTCTTTCTTTAGTTGCTTGTATGTATTTTGTTACTTAGTACATACTTACCATACACAATTCATTGCATGGCAGACAAATGCTTTTAAAATCATAATGTTGTTATCATGCTTATTATACCAACTGGAGTGGAGGAGCTGTTAAAAGTGACTTTTAAGTTTAGCTTGTTTTGTATTCATACAACTCTGCTAGGCAGACATTTTATATATACTTTAAAACACTACAAAAGTGCTCTGATTTGTTGCAGTAGTTCTACTTTAAATTTTAGTGGGCCGTACAGGAGAATACAGCCCACTAAATTGACCAATCATAGTGCATGTACTAACTGAGAGATATAATAAATTAGATAAAATTCCTACTTTACTGAAAAAAAATTGGTTTTATAGCTGCAAATTGATGTCAAAATGCTCAAATCACATTTTGCAGTAATTTACATGTAAAGATTTTCCAAGAGAAGCATGTGAAATCCTGGATCTGACCCAGGTTATGCAGTGTCATTCTGTTCTATTGCTTTCTATGCAAAACCATCAAGCGTGAAATCTATTTCTCAATTATAAATGTGGTGATTTAGCTATTGTAAGATATGAAAGTAACGCTAAAACAGATGAACAACTGTGTGGATGTAGATTAGCTTTTATTGGAAATTATGAGATTTCATTCACCAAAGCCAGCTCACACCATAAAGCAAATACATGTATTGGCACTTAATATTAAGCTATTTCAGAATTCATTTGAACCCAGCTTGTTTTAGTTGAATTAACCAGCATGTATTTAAGAAACATGTTTTAAGCATAGTAACTGTTGTACATGACACTGTCTTGTAATCAGTAAATTTATACATCATAATGTACAACATACAGTTACTGATAATGATTTCTTCTTAAGAGAAACACAATTTTTTATCACCTCCTGTATAAAATAATTGCGAAGGAATAAATATCAGATGTTTTGAAAAAAATTTACATCTGTTGACATAAGATTGTCAGAGCCCTTGAATTGTTTTTCATTGTGGCAATTCAAGATCAACAGTTGAATTTTAGAATTCATTGCTCTAGCTAAGTTTTTTTGTCAATATTATTCCCCCTCTTAATAATAACTTATTGTCCAAAATGATTATGATTACTAATCGTTTCCCACTGACTGTAGAAAGAGGGTAAGAGGCGGATATAGAAAAAGTGCAAAATTACTTTTGATGTCAGTAGTTGAATTCTTACAACTAATTTTATCCATTCCTCATCTCTTTCAACTTTGTAGTCAGTATAAAACTTTAAAAGGGTGACCATTGCATCGGAATATATTAACTCATTTGTGATTACAGCTATTTCCAATGTTTTGTGTGACAGTATTTCTCTGGGCAACAGATTTACGCAGGTCCAGTCCATTGTGACAGCCACTCTGGATCACGGTTCTCTTGCTTGTCTTTTACAGCTATGCTCTGTATTTTTCGTAATAAACTTTCCCTTTCTACATGAGAGATGAGTTATAAATAACTGTTATGAGAAATGACAAACAGGATCTTTATTTTCCTTTTAACCATGATACTAAAGTCAATGCAGCATTGGCTTAGATTCTTATAAAAATACTACCCCCTTGAGTGCTTACTTGACATACTCAATACGTCATGATTTTAGCCCCCTAGGTGCCTAATATGATGTACTGGGTATGTCAAAATTTTAAGAGATTTAATCAAACTCCCGACACACTGGAAACAACTTTTATCAGCACCTGAGACTTGAGGAGGTTTTTCAAGAGACTGCTGCTTTCCCATTGCCATGATGTCATGTGAATAACAAATTACATCAACCTCAGCAAAATTAACTGCATTGAAGAGACACTTATGAGCCTTCAGGATGTTATGGTGGTGTGGCACACAGCATAACACAGTAGCCTGCATAAAAGGGATGATCACGAGGCTCTATAAGCTTTTTCTAAGGTAGCATCTAGACTGACCAACTTTGTCCTTGCAATGTTTGTGACAAATTGTACCTGCATTTTAATCAGTAACACTGTCATGCAGACCAAAAAAATATCCCTAAAAACATTAAACAACAACTGAAAACACTCTCCTACCATGTGGCTTTGCAGTTTTCAGATACTCATCCAGGGTTGGAATTGGACCATACTGGAACTTTCTTGATCCTTCCTAAGTTGTACAGAGTTCAAACTCTTGGTCACATTGTCACATTTGAGCATATTATATCAACTTACCCACCCATAGTTAAGGTGAAATGTAGATGTAGTAAAAAAAATTACCTAATAATCTTATATATGCTGATTTTGTCAAGACATAAACTAACCTTTAAAACAGCTGACTTGTCAACATAGTCTCTGGAGTAATGTGTCCTTCCATACAAGTGCATTTGAGGAGAATTGTATGAAACTGTAGGAACTTAAATGAAAAGAAAAAGTAATCTTCATAAAATTCTGTTCTGCACAAATTTTTTACGACAACATATGCTAAATAGAACTCAAGAAGTCTTTACAGCTCCAGAAATGTATATCTGAACATGAATGAAAATGACTTTTGAGTATTCCAGAAATCTGGTTACTCACTTCAAATGGAAATTGAACACTCTGACAGTCAATTGCCAAGTGGTCCGAACCATATGCATGTAATGAGTGTTGAGAACATTGTACCCGAAACCCTTCATCGTCTTTTAGGCTGTTCTATGCTTAACAAATTGAGGTCAGTTTTTCATGTGTCTGTCCTGTTAGTGATCACAAAATTCCTCATAACATTGTCAAAGTGGCTGTGGATCCACAACACGATAGCTGAGTGGATCCGCAGACTACTTTGACAATGTTATAACCAAATTCATTGTCAATAACAGGACAGACAAAAAACTGATGTCAATTTGTTTTTTACAATAACAAATGGTCAAATTGTCCGCTCTTGCTCATTGCCGCATCGCATAAATTGTAAATTTGTGTGTCTGTCCACTTATTGACAATGAAAATTAGCCAATGAGTGTGCAAGAATTTCTGCAGTTATCGTAAAATATGTGATTGACAGCTTGGAGCCACAACTGTCAATAATTATTTTAGGACCCCATTTGAGTTCATACTTTGTGAAATTTTGAAATGGCTATTTGAAGTCAATTTTTTTTACATGAAAAGGTCACCTGAAACTGATAGTTTAGAAATTTGCAGAGTTGATAATTAAGCTAACCTTTCTTCTGACATACCTGCACCTACAGCTGGTTTATACTTGTTCTTGTTACACCCAAAACGAGTGAGGTTTCCTGCCAACTCACTTTTGACAGCAGGTGTCTGGTAAGTGTACCGCGTTGTAGAGTCCAGTGTGTATGGTGGTTTATACAATGCTGGAACAAGATCTCCTTCAAAAACAGTGGAAATATTCACCCCTGCAAATACATGTTTATTGTAATGTTACTAAAAACACTATAGTTAGTACCTAGTAATGACAAAACGGGATTTTGACAAGTGAAAAATCCCTGGTGTTTCAATTTGGTATATAATTACAGTTATGCACCATCAAAAGTAATGTGGAGTATTTTTATGTGGTCTCTAAAATCGGCTATTGTAACTCACGATATTCTGTTACAATAAATTATTTATCTTCACCTTTTAACATTATATTAACTTTGCAGTTGCTGGGAGAATATTTATAGCCTTAATAGTGCAACTAATTTAAAAAATATTTCATGCCTCTGCCTGCAATCTTTGAGGCTTGGTAAATATCATTTGGTATTTTAATTTTTTGAAGAATAATATTGCTAGTTGTGAAACTTTGAAGTTTCACCCATCCCAAACAAAAATAATATTCAGTTCAAAACAAATAAGATAGACTTCAGCTTGTTAAATTTAATTAGCTTGTACATTGTTTTGCAGCTCAGATTAATCAATAATTAATTATTATTGGGTCCGTTGAGGGACTCAGGGGGGGATAGGTACAAAACTGACAAGGAGGTGCATATGTCATTTGCGATCTGAATACTTTTGGTTAGAAATTTTGTGGTGACAATTGGGTGAAGACTTTTTGTTTAGATGTTTTAAGGTGATTTGACTAGAAGTGTTGGGTCAAACAGTTGTGACTGTTTGGGGTTCTGTGCCATTGGACTCATTTTACTTTTTTCGGTCACAGTTTGTCCTCATTCACACCTCCCTCCTCGACACTAATATATCAGAGTACCCCCCCCCCTTTCAGGATAACGAGTTAACACTAAAAAGTTCCAGTATTCAAGTACAGACATAATTTCGTCAACCAACCAAATTATTTGAAATTATGTTAACAGAACAATAATATTGATTTTTTTACTGGACTTACCTTGCGGAATTCCCGTATAATCACTCTGATATGTTGATTTTAACTGGCCTTGTTCCAGTTCTTGCATGGTCTCTGGGTTTATCTCCTCCATGTGGACTGGTGGAAGACGACTTGGGAATTTCCAGATCATAAATGCCTACAGATTCATCATAACCATGAAAAACGAAAAAGAGTGAATAACACAAGTTTAATTTGGAAATGGCAATTACAACTTTTTTCCTATTTCGCAGAAAAATTATACATTTGTTGAAATTTTTGCAAATCATTAATTTTTTTCTAAAAGTAACCCTTCTTTTCTTTCTTTTTTCTATTTTGGTGATCATAAAATATTTATTTGTCTCATTTCTGAAAGTGGAATATTGTTTTGGTGTTGAAATGAAATATAACAGACTTTTAATATATAACACAGACAGCTGTTCATGCTTTGGCCCTTTACTTCAGAAAGGTCTAAAAACTACCATTTTTAAAAATCATATTAAAGCACTACCGATGAAGGTAAATGGAAAAGCTATGTAAACTACCAAATATGACACTCTAGGAAAAAAAAATTATACACCGCTGCGAGCAGGATTCGAACCTGCGCGGGGAGACCCCATTGGATTTCAAGTCCAACGCCTTAACCACTCGGCCATCGCAGCAACGCTTCATCAATATGGGCCAAACTTCTTATCTAAAGGTTTGAACGGTGGCATAAAATATTTGTGGACGACATTTCACTTTTCAGATCAGAAATTAAAAGCCAGATAGACATGTGAGTCATATAGCAAACGAATCTCCTCTATTTCTTCTAAAAAATTGTCATAATTCACGATTACTTACCTCAGAGGGGTGGGGATTGTTTCTTTTGTCGCCAAATGCGCTTCCCGCACGAATCGCACGAGCTTTTCTTACATTTTTATCGTTAAAGTCGGTCTGGTAAGTTGACAGATTCTTATTTTCTCTGCTTGGAAATATCTTCGAAGTATCTGGCCTGTGTATGAAAAGAAAGAACAATTAACTTGTCCCGTATTCTAATTTTCCGTTCACATTCCGTTGCTAAGCACTCCTGTGAACGCCGACGGGCTCACAAAAGTCAATTGAGTTTTAATTTTACACTTTGTTTCAGTTACCTCGCATTTCCCGCTGGAGGACCAAACGTTCCTCCAAATTCTCTTTTATTTGTGGTCATGTAGAACAGCTCTGGGTTTTTTGTGTAGCTGTGCTTGCGGTTTTCGGGAGAACGGACAGACCGAAGTGGAACACTTCGAGGTCTTGCCGGAGTTCGCGCGCGAGTCCCTGCAACAAAACATTCTTAATTTAGCTAATTCTCTTTGACACTGAAAGCTATTGCTCTAAGAACATCGCACCTGTTGAATACCACGTTGCAGGATCCGATGACACTCCAATCTTTTCCATTATCTCTATGCACTTCTCTTTATCATGATGTGTTCCCGAAGGAAAATACCTCGCAAGGTTGTATGCAAAGCCAGGCGTCACAACCGATTCGTCTAGCTACAGAGTGAAAGAAAATGCCGGTTGTTAAATAAATGTGATCTTGCTTAACGAGACAAATTAACGTATCTGTGTTATTACTTGCAACACTCTGTCTTCGCCCCAAGCGTGCATAAGATTCGGGAAGCCCTCATTAATTTGACGCGGCGCCATTGTTGAAGTCATAACTCTGTTACAGGCTGACTGTTGTGTCGAAAAGCGGAAGTGACAACTTCGGGCAATGCTTCAACACCGGAAGTAGCTTTTTCACTCGCAAAAACAGCCTACGAGTTACTGCTTATGAGGCCTTGAATAATTACTACTTCCGCGTTGTATGATTTCATGTCATGGGATCTGAGGTGAAAGATACTTCCACAAAATGTTTTGAAAACGACAAGTGTGATAATCATCCCACGTTAGCCTGTTCTGCAAATTGCACGGAAAAAAATTCACGCGCGAAGCGGACAACTGATAGCTGTAGTCAGCTGTAGACGTCTGTGGTCGTCTTTTCGCAGCTCACTTGGTACGATTGTGTCATTTCTATCCCCAGAATCTGCCCGGTTCATGTTAATTTCTGTTATAACGCAGTGTGTGTTACAAGTCAATTCCCCAACCGTACTTTTTCCTGTAAAACTGCAGTCATCACTTGGACTCACTTGGCTCAAATGCAATGTGAAGACTATGTAAATCTCTTTACTACATCAAATTAGTTTTTACTAGTTATTTACACCGATTAGAGACATTGACGTAGTGCAGAACTTACTCGTTGCTATGCAGATGACATGTTGAATTTTATTTTCTGGCGGCATCGGATCAGAACAACGAGAGAGAGTTTGCTAAATACTCTAACATACCAGAAACATTACCTACTTTGGGTAAAGTGCGGAAATCCCAAGCTTGTGCCATAGCGGTAGCTATTTTGTCCACTTTAAAACGTATTCCAGCCCAGTTCAAAACAGAACTGAAAACAGTATTGTTGGTAGAATGTTTGGATGAAATGAAGTCCTATATCACTAAGCGAGAGCCATCCACCGCAGAGATAGCTGAGCATGATTGGTTAGTAAATTTATACAAACTGGTGGGAATTCTAATTGGGGAACACCTCTTTTCTTTGATCATGTCTGCCTTTTATATTGTCTTTATTTGGAGATATTTTAATGACGTTTGATAATGAATCCGCTATAAATGAGTCTTAGCTACAGGTAAGTTTGACTGCATAGTTTATTTTAAGAACTATGTAGAATAACACATTTATTTTTTTTTATCAAAACTAGTTCGCTTTATATCCACAAACGAGTATTATGAAATTCAATATAACTTACATAATTAATTAATGAGTATTGATTATATGATGAGTCAGTACAACACTCATTGGAAAGTCTGGAAAGGAAACCAAGAGTCCTTTATCAGTTTATAAGCTAAACCATCATGATCTATAACAAAAAAAAAAAAAACAGAAAGGCTGGAGAGCAGTTTAATTACCCTTCCCTGAAAAGGTGGTCTATTAAATATTTTCACTCTTGACTTCTCCTGCAGTTTACCAATAACAGCTGCCAAGGAGATATTCATTCACAGAATCTTTCGTTTTCTGAGGACGATTAATTTGCCATCCACCCTCTTTCCGCGTCGTTTTTTGGAAACGATGCACGCGCGTCTCTCGCGCGCAGTCTATTCTTTGTGACGTCACGAGAAACATTTCACCCTTGTCTGGCGGCACGACGGGTTTCGAGTTTCATAAAAATACTGAAGGTCATGGAAACGGCACTAGCGCCGGCAAGGTATAGTCCCAATAATGGAGCGGCAGGGATCGGAAAGACCAGGATTTCACCAGAAGCGTTGTTACCGCCTCTCTCTTCAATTCCTGGAATATATTGCTATGAGTCCCAGAAAACCATTTTATAGGTCACAAATTCACAAACCATAACTGTCATAAATTAATCAGGCATTGTCTTCCTACGACTTTATGATCAACTTGTACTTACAATTAATTGCAATAGAGCAATGTAAACAATAATAGCATCAATCTGAGCATTTATTAGTCACAATGAAAACCATCATGAAAATAATACTTACTTACAAATTCATTTTATTTTAATTAAGCTTAATTAAGCAATCTTACTAAAGCTATTTTCATAATCTTATTAAACTTAACTTGTTTCCAAGTTCTTCCAAATTTTTCTTTAGGGTTTTTCACCATGCACTCAGTGACTATAAAAAATAATATCTCAGAACTGTGTAATTTCCAGCTACTATAACATTTTAACACAAATTTCTTTTAGCAGACATAGTTTTTATGCTATGTCAAGTTTTCTCTCTTATAAATGGATTTATTCTTACAAAATACATATATTGTTTAAATTTAAGTAAAGTTTGACTCCTTGTCACCAACATTGTATCCTCATGAGAATATGTTGGTTTGTCCATGTGGGAGAAATTACGCTAATTGAACCACAAGGCACCCAGAGACTTTATGATGAGTACAATGGAAAAGAAGTGTTTTCAGTCCAGCTTCAGTGGGTTCTCTTATTGGACCTTCTGGGTGGTAAATAATCTGCTGAAAATTTCTCCCTCCTGCATTTGCATTTTTACTTAAATTTAAGTGATTTTGCTACACTTATGAAACAGAAACTATTAGTCTGTGTGTACTTAAGTGCCTACATAGTATTGACAGAGTACAAGAAAAGCAAAGCTGTAGCCAGAACAAAATATGGCTGAGGCATTGTCCATGGAAATTTTTTTGACTGAGGCAATGTCCATGGCAAGTTCTCTCTTCCTAGGTATTTCGGGTGCTTATGATAACTATAAATGACAAAAATGAAAAAAATGTGGACTGAGGAAAGTGCCTTGGTTTTCCTGTAACTAGATAGCACCATGATAAAGACAAGGAAAAAATGTACTACTCTATGAGGTTAATAAGAACTAATATGAAGAAGCAAGTATAATCCCAAATATCTAGATCCAAATTTATAAATCACTCTATCTGAAATTTACATCAAGAAAAATATAAAGGCCAGATGACTGTTGCAGTGAAAACACTACTGTTATGCTGCATTGTGGGCATTTGAAATAACAGTCATAAATGACAACAAACTTAACAGCCTTTGCGAAATTGGAAAGCTGATGGTTTGGGCATTAGCCCTTAACAGGAGCAAGCAGTGTCTCACTTGAGATGCAATGAATTAACTCCACTGCCTTATTGTTATAAATCAATTATTTCTATGGGCTGCATTTTTTAGAGTCAGAGAGACCTCTCTCATCCCTGTTTGAAGCTTTTGTAACAAATGTGGCGCAAATAATAAATGATGATGTAATTAACTTAATTACTAATTTATGTGAAACATTTCTTAGCCAGAATTATTACGGTATACCTATTTGAATTTCATTGCAGCTGTACTTTGTATCATTTAGATCTGACAAAAATTTCACACTATCTCACTCATCTTAGCTGGAGAGGTCTTGGGCTTAAATCAGGGGCGAATCTACAATTTTTCTTAGGAGGGGGTGCACCACTAAGGAATGGCATAACTGACTGGTGAGGCTAACAAATTTTAAAAGTGAATACAAAGATGAAGGCTTCACCTCAGGTGGGGTAGACACCCACTGCACCCTCCCCTAGATCCGCCCCTGTAAATTACATGAACCTCGACAGTGGGGCGCACTGATTCCAGAGGTCTGTGAAGTACCTTACCATAGTCTATAGTGTAGTTCCAGAAAGTAACCTTACCTCCCCCACAGAGGGGATTTTTTCCAAGCCCCCCTCCCCCCCCGCCACCCCTCTGGAAATTCCAATTAAGCTTGATACGTTTATTTCAATGTTATGGTCTTAGAGAAAAACCTACCTACCAGGAGATTCTAATCCCTTCTATGGAGGAGAATGGATATTTTCTGGAACTGCACATTGCATTACTAAAAAAGATCAGGACAGGTTCACACTGTCTTCGAGTAATAATCTATTGAGGAGACATAAAAACTAACAAAAAAATACTTGAAAGCTAAAGAAAAAGATTGAAAACTCATCAAAATTAGAGAGAATCTGTAAGCTTGAAATAAATAGTATTTGTAAAAGTCAGTTTGTAGTGAAAAGTGAAATCTTGAAGTCCTTGAATCCAAAGTAAACAATGTACTAGTGAAATCTTGGAGTCCTTGAATCCAAAGTAAACAATGAACTAGTAAATATTCATACTTGGTTGAGTGCCAACAAACTTTCACTTAATATTGATAAGTCAAACTGACATTTTCCACCCTCCACAAAGAAAATTACCCTTTCATGTCACACTCTCTTTAAATGCCATAAACTTAAACCAAGAGTACTCAATAAAATATCTAGGTATTATAATAGATTTTAATTTATCGTGGAAAAGTCAAGTAAGCTATATTGCTACAAAGATCAAGCGAAATATTGAAATTCTTTGTAAACTTTGTCATTATGTGAATTCAGATATACTGGTTAAACTATATTATGCATTAATATATCCCTTCTTAACCTATGGTTTAATTTCTTGGGGTAACACTTATTCTTCAACTACCCAGCCTTTGTTTATTTTACAAAAGAGAGCAATGAGAGTGACGACTTTCTCTAAATTTCATGAGCATTCTAGTCCAATTTTCAAACACTTAAATATTGTTAAACTGCCTGACCTTGTCTTTCTTAAAGTGCCTATGAAGTAAAAAATAATTGCTGCTGATTTAAAAGGCTTTTCAAAGTAAAGAAGAATGGCATTTTCCTTTTTGGAATATCTTTTTTTGTTTTAGAGATATTCCCATTTTTGTATTATAAGTGATGACGTCATAGGTGGTTCCACTAAAACAGTTCAACACTCAATCAAGAATATCTCTAGAAATATTAAAGCAGTGTTCTTTAAACTTGGCACCAGAAATGTACATCACAAAAGAAACAAAACGACACCCATCATGTCATCGCCATGACAACAGTTATGCCGCTGGTCCTGTTTTAATTAAAACTAACATTACCAGATTTTATCTGAAACAAGGATCATCCACTCCCAACAATCTAATGGGGAGAGTTAAGACAATATGGGAATCATGTGTGCTCCGAGCAAGACCCTCTGTCCCTTTTCGAAAGGTTGCAAATTGGCGTATTTGGTTTTTCACAGAAAGAGACTGGAGCCAAAAGGGTTGCCATGGCAACAACACAGAAGGTGTCATTCTGCTTCTTTTGCGATGCACATTTGTGGTGCCAAGTTTGAAGAACACTGCTCCAATATTTCTAGAGATATTCTTGATTCATTGTTTTACTGTTCAAATAGGACCACCTATGATGTCATCACTTTCCTCATTTGCATAACACAAAAACGTAAATATCTCTAGAACGACAAAAGATATTAAAAAAAGGGAAACGCCATTCTTCTTCACTCTGAAAAGCCTTTCAAATAATCAGCAATTATTTTTTACTTCATAGGTACTTTAATATTGCAGTCTTTATGTATAAATTTCACAATAGACGTCTACCATCTGTGTTTGATACTTTCTTCACTCAAGTCAATAAAAGACATAACTATAATACAAGAAAAGCTTCAAATATGTTCTATACTTTACCTAAAGTAAGAACAAATTATGGAATATTCAACATAAGATTTAAGGGCCCCAAAGTATGGAACTCAATTAGTGAAAACTTGAAAACCTTGTCTATTTCAAACTTCAAAAAATCAGTACAAAGCGATCTAGTCAAAGATTATTAGTTACTTAGGTTCTTATTAGCAGTTGTGTTGTTTTCCAATTTACCTGTAAATTAGTATTTGTTCATTTCTGTCACCTTTCCAAGTCTTTCTTTTATAGTTTAATATATAGTTGTTATTAGTTGCCATAGCTATTGTGTGCTAATCTTATATTAATGTTTTGTATTCATATATAACTTAAACTACTTTAGACTTCCTTCATAGCATAGAAATAGCGTTTTTCCTCTTCTTTTTTTCTTCTTGTGTGTGCATATGTGCTCAAGTTTTCTTGCTGACCTGTATTTTAATTCTATTTAATGCTGATGTTAACTGGCTGCCTGGCTTCGCTAGCCCCTATGGTTATTCCAGGCAGCTAGTACTCAAATTATTACTTTTAATATTTTCATTGAAATTGTAATTTTTTCTTTAGCAAGAATGAGTACAAATAAAGATTGATTATTAAAAGGCAATCATATTAAAAAAAATAAAATTAAAATATAATAAAAAAATTAAATAAACCTCATACTAAAAAAATATAAAATAAACTGTAAAATAAGATAAACTGTAGCATTCTGCTGTTCTTTTTCTTTTCCAAATGTTTCATTGCTCTTGGTTTCACTAACTCAAATTTGGAGCTTGCAAATTATACAACATATTCGTATTCTTGGTATTGGACTGGGACTAGCTTGCAACTGAGGCTCATGCGGGGGATTATCATTAAAAAGATATTAATAATGTCAGTTTCAAGGTAGTCCCAGTCTAATACCCAGATATGAACATGATCTATTCTAGAGCAGAGACAATATTGCCCTTAGCAGCATGAACCAGCATCCCACATTTAGATTGGCTGGGATTGACGAGCACTCTCAGATGTGGAGCCTGGTTCTACCTGTTGGTAACCATCCAAGTTTGCTGGGCAGAAGTATTTCCAACCATTATAGCAAAGAAGGCACCAGAGGTAAACAAGGGGTACATATGCCAGACCATTCACAGTTTTTTCAAGTTTGTCCTGTACAGATGGTGATACTTCACTTCTGATGCCTGTGCTGAAGATGACAATGAAACACAAGTTTGTGAGAAGGATGGCATCAAGAGTATTGAGCCAGTTGTAATCCTCATTGGCAATATTGTTAGCAGGCTCATAATTCATGTCATTATTTGGTCTTGTCTTGTATGGCTGAAGGTAGAGGCATGTTACCACAATGACGACACTGGATATCTCAAGGATGGATCTTTTCAGAGGCCCGAATGGAACATACAGGGCAATAACCAAGATGTAAATACGACATATGAAGTAATAAGCTGCAAACCATCTGTACTCGTCTTTAAAGCACTTCTGGAAAGTGTCAAAGAACAATCTGAAATTGTTCAAGAACTGGAAGCACTTCAAGAACCAAGGGGTAAAGAGCAGCACCAACGGTACAAAAATGACAAAAAAAATAAACCAAAGACAAGCAATGATGGTATATGGCAAGTGTGTTTTCCAGTCTCTTACAAATTCAATGTTACCATCAGCATATAGCACCCACCTTCCATTGATGGGAACATAGTGAATAATGTTACAAGAAATCATTGTAATGTCTGTATAACAGAGGACCAACAATGTACAGAAGGCGCGGGAAACATTCCTGTTGATGTAACAAGCAGGACGGCACCTTCCAAGCTTAGCCAGAACTATTAGCAGGAGAAGGACATAACAGGGTAAAATGTAGTTTACTCCAAGTTTCTCAAGGTTGGTCAATCCAGCATAGAAACATGTCCCAAAACCTTTGACTCTCACGTTAGCGACACCAATCACAAAAGAAATGAATTTATCAAGGACCTGTCCTTCTTGAAGCAGAAATGTGATAATCTGATATGAATACAGCCATGCATTGAGGTAACTTGTAAAGATGTCCAATTCAATGCGTAGTACCACCAATACCAGCAGCAAAGTGACTATAAAAAATACCAACAGAAGCCAGAGATGGTTGTTGCCACATTCTCTTGAGCATTTCTCATCCCCTAAATTCACTGAGTAGCCATGTTTACACGCTCCACACAGTACACTTGTACCATTGCGGCCATCAGTACAGATTGTTTGGCTATTGTATTTAAAGGCTGGATCATGTTTGGGGAAATTGCAGTAATTTGGTGGACAAGGGTATGTGATAAATGTACGTCCTATCTTTCCACCCCAGTATCCTCTCTTCAAGAAGACATGTTTAGAGTCAGCACTGCAGTTCCAAATACCTGTATCATGTCGTTCCATACATGTGCACGTGTTTGCGTTGTCATATTGCTCAAAACCAGGATGACAGTCCTGCAAGAGCACAGTCTTGGAGACCTTCTGCGCAACACGACCTGCAACTGTAGTAGCATGAACTTCAAACTTGTCGTCCTTCTTTCCAAGAAGATGCAAATTGTTGATTTGGGAAGAACTGCCTTGAATCAGAAACAAGTCTGAGGCTGTATCAAGAGTCACATTGTTTGTGATGCTTATGCTTACCATGCCTAAAACAGGGCTGTTCTTTTCATCTATCAGTTCCACAGTTGCACTGAAATTTTGGCCTGGGGAAACCTTCCAATTACTTTCATTTAACCTAATTAAGACTGGGTCAGTAGAAATCTGTTCTCCAGGGCTTGTATTTTCATCTCGGTACTCAAACACATTGGGCCATTCAAGGGATTTGTTGTTGATGCGGGGCTCCCCAATTTGACGGCATCCTTGGAGAGTGGAGGCATAAACTGACTTTCCACCACCACTAGATGCTTGATTACCTTTAAAAACTACTTTGGCCTGCCATTCAGTGATGTTCTCTAGACTACCCCAGTTGTTATAAGCGATAAAACAGGGCCGAGTATTAAGCTCTGTTGTGCGAAAAGCTATCACAGGTGGCCCAGAATCCCTCACGTAGATAGCTCCACCCTGCTGCTGAGCAGTGTTGTTAAAGAAATTAATGTTACTGTGTGGCATAAGCATTAACACTGATGTGCCATACAATCCTAATGCACCTCCCTGGCCTCCAGTGTTATTTCTAAAGGTCACATTGCCAAAAAAATGCAGCACTGCATTCTCAATGACCATGGCAGTATTGTTATTGTGGTCAATGTTCCCAACCCCTCTAAAAATGATAGGCAATGAGTAAGAATAGATTGCACCTTGTCCAATAACCTGCTTATCTTCTGTCAAAATAATTAGGTTGGTGGTGATATTACAGTCTTCAAGAACTATAGTGTGGACAAATTTCGGCCATTTTGCCATCCAATCTTGGCGCCCATTTACAGGTGACGGGGCAGCCAGTCCAATAGCAGAACCCATTGTTGCTGTGTTGTTCCTCCACTCACAGTTGAAAAATGTCATGTGAAGGCTTCTCCCATCACTGATATTTAAAAATGAGAAAGCTCCATGATGCGAGACACCTCCACCTAACATTGCGGTGTTATTTATGAACTGACAGTCTTCATACCTCATTTGGTTTGCAAGTAATTGTTGACTATCACTGCCAGCTAGAGTCCCACTCCTAATAGCTCCTCCAGCATAGTGCGCACTGTTATTAGTAAAAGTGCAATGTTTAACTTCGAGTGTGTTGTTTTGAACTTCATCTTGAAATTCAATGAAAAGTCCTCCTCCCCAAAGGGCATAATTGTCTTCAAAGCGGCAGTGGGTTATCTGGATGACATTATGTTTTGCCACACCCTTGACAAATATCGACAGCCCTCCTCCTCTTCCAAAGGGAATGTGATCACTTCCGTGTGGGTCGTCAATCATTGTTGCAAAGGTTTGATCTGAAGCATTGTTATTTCTAAACGTGCAATTGTGAAGAACGTACCTGCTGTTGCTGTCAAATTCAGCAAACAATGTCGCATCGAGATCAGATGGAAAGGTTCTTTCCTTGTACGTGTACTCAATGTAAACACCACCTCCAGCAACTGCAGTGTTTGAAGAAGAGGAGTGTCCAATGGGTCGATTGCTCTCAAACCAGGAATGTGAAATTTGTACATCACCCCCCACATCGTACATGTTCAGCCCGATTCCAGGACTTTGAACAATCCAACAATTGTCGACGACTACATCCCTGCATTTGAGAAGAAACACGGCAGAGAGGAAAGGCATGTGATAATGGCCTTTAAACGCACTACCAGTTGTGCTGTTGTGTAAACCTCCACAGCCTTGTAGCAAAATGCTTCGTAGCGTGATGTTTTCGCAGCTTTCAAAAGAAAGACTTCCGTTTTGGTGACATTCAATGGTGACGGAGGCTGATTCATCATCTCCAACCACGCCAATCTCCCTCAAATTGGTAAAGTTGAAATGCTCGGTTAGATTGTACGAATAATTCCCAGATCGTAGCAGGACAAATGTGGAATTCGTCACATGTTTCAGAGCGTAATCCAGAGTCTTGCAAGGAAGAGAAGTTTCATTCCAACACGTGCTGTTGTTAGTTCCATTATCTTGAGAAACCACGATCGTCTTCAGTTCTGCACGCGGCAAAAGAAAAGGAGCACTGGCTGAAATGTAAATAACGACGATAATCGAGACAAAATAAGACGTTCCATGCATTGTAACTCTCTTTCGAAAGTGTAAGTGCAAAACATTAGACTTTGCTTTTCCGCCGAGGAACCGAGCCAATGGGAGGTCGCCTGGTGAAGTGGATGGGAGGGTAGCTTTGCACTTCCGTCCTGCGTGGCAGACACGTCTAACACCTTTTGACCAATTGTATGTGTTGTTGTTTCTTCCAATGAAAATGCGTTGTGATCGTGTCCTCTGAGATTATTTTACTAGGGGACGGGACGGTGTTTGCCAGATGAACGCTCGAAACCTATCGATTGTGACTCTTATGTTTTGTCGGATCTTTCTGCATGTTCCGAAACACATTTACAGCTCCCTTTGAAGCCTAATATTGTTGGTAAGAAGCTTTGTGAAGTGTAGTGTATTGTATAATGTTGTCTGTAGTAATGGAGTGAGTAATAATGGCTCAATTTTACGAAGCCATTTCGACATGTTCATCTGCAATCTAAGTATTGTTGATCGTGTTGCTTTCTAGCGGCACGAACTAAGCTGGCACTAGTTTGTATAGTCCACACTGTTGTGTTTTGTATTTTGCAATTAGGATCTATCGTGCTATTAAACTGCGTAGTATCATTTGCCTTCGTCACGGGCATAACGAAACGCTGTCATGCCGTCAGAGCAAATTTTCACTCAGCTTATTTCCACCTTGTATCACCAAATGACACCAAATACACAGCTTAGATGGATAGAAAATTCTATAGAGCAAAGCAAAAGCAGTAGTTTCGAAATCAAGTGCAGGATTGCGAGGATTGAAATTGGTTACAGTTCAAGAAATTTGAGTTTAGTTCAGGATGTCAAGAAATCAAGTTTACCATTCTTGTGACAGTTTGAACTTTCGAGCCTTTATTTTGTCTCATATTTCTTTTCTTCTATCAGTATTGGCAATTATTTCTACCGATTTTAAAGTAAGCAAAACTCCTGGGTACAATCATGAAAACAAATGTACAATACATTTTCCTGAATGTTCCCTACCAAGCAGAGTAATTTACAGTTAGCTAAGGGCTGGTTCACACTTTGACATAAGCATAAGCATAGACATAAGCATAAGAAAAATATGTGTGAACCGGGGTTACATAAGCATAAGCATAAGGATGGCCATTGCACAGGCGCAGTTCACCTCTCAGGAATCAAAGATGGAGGATAACGAAGTCGAAATTGGATTGTTGCTACTGTTAAGCCGTAGAAATCGAAGAAGATTGCTTAACCTGTCAAAACAATGGAACTAACCTCTCTATCATCATTTGAACGTGTATCACTTTCCATTCTCTAATCCAACCTCCTTTGCTACATCACTCCAAGCCAAACATTTTCTTGTTTTTGTCTTTAAAGTCTGCTGATTTTTTGTCGTACAAACAAGGATAATTGCAGACAGATTCTGCCAACTTTTCGTTTACCTGCGTCACCATGTTTTCAGCTGACAGATTCTGACAGAGCGGGCCTGGATTTTATTTTTGTGTATTCCACTGACAAGAAAACTCTTTATGCTTACGCTTATACTTATGTATGCCCGGTTCACACTCAAGTATTCACAACATAAGCATAAGGCTAGCATAAGCATAAGAAAATGGAAAAAGTTCCATTCCTTGTGCTCATGCTAATGCTTATGCTTATGCTTATGTAACCCTGGTTCACACATATTTTTCTTATGCTTATGTTTATGCTTATGCTTATGCTTATGCTTATGTCAAAGTGTGAACCAACCCTAAACGTAAATTAAAATAGGTCACCATGCATGCTTGCAAAAGAGATATGATGTACCAGTCTTACACTATTTTGCCAGTTCTAGTACTATTCATTTACTTCATCGCTCCACATTACATTTTGCAGTGGCTGGAAGGTGCAGTTTAATTTTTTGATGACCTTTGATAGGCATACATGAAGTTTTGAGCATAAGGAAGAATGTAATAAACAACTTATGGAAAAGAATTTAAAATAATCCAAATGATGTAGAATCAAAACGTTCCTCACATTGTTGGATTTCAAAGTCATAATTTGTGTCCATGAGTAATGATTTTGTTTGCATGCTATTGAGTAAGTGTAAAATTCTGCACTCGAAGGGTTCACAATGTAATACTAAGGAATCACCTTAGTTGTAAGCAGTAAAGGTTAGGGTTGTTTGTCCTTCTTTTCTTCTGTTGTTGACTGGCATCCTTTAAGCTGTTTGTTACGAAGCAATGTTTTGCAGACACGTACATGAAGTGTATATAGTCATCATGTGACACTGCTTCAAGAAGTACTTGCCCAGGTTTCCATTTCTATGCAGCTAGTCCATTAATTAGTACGAGGAGGGATACATGCCAATGCCTTGTCATGTCTTCATTAGGTGGCATTGCCATTATCTCTTTGTGCCAGCTCTTGTGTCAGGAACATTACCATTCTTGTTATCTTCTGGAGAATTTTTTCTTACTTTTGGATACTTGGGTTGTTCGCTCTTTTAATGTGTAAAGAAGGGGAAAACGGTTTGTTTATCTACTTGTATTTTTATTCTCAAGGATGTCTTTTATCACTTGGTGAATATGAAGCAGTTCTCACCAGCTAAACTTTGCCACTAGAGATTCAGTCTGTTCTGTTTTGGTTTCACTGTCAGTTGAAATAGACTTTAAAAAACCGAGGTCTTGATGAGATAGTCTTACTCTTGCAGTTGTTTCTGATTGAATTTTGTTTTCTTTTAAATTTCCCTTTACTGAGGAACAGCTATTATTCTACAAGCCTGTATGTTATTTTAAAACAGTCAATCTAACTTAAAATATAATTGCATTTGTGTGATTTTGTGTTTATTAATAATACTTTGAATTTCTATTTTGCAGTAATGGATGATCATCATGGGTTGGATGAGGGAAAACATGCACAAACTGAAGAAAGTGTTAGCAGAGAAGGGTCTAGGGATGGTGAGCATCAGCCCTTACTATTATATGTATCAGTTGCCATGTGTTGATAACCTTTTTAGAGTTGTGTCTTGCCAAAATAATTTCATTTTTTTGTTACCCGTACATAAATGGGTCTTAAGGTGGCTGAACACAGTTTTTTGATACCTGTGTTTCATTCACCTTTTTCTCTAAAACCCTTGATCTCACAGTCGCCAAAAATGGCAGCAAGGAAGTTAACAACACAAACTTTGGTTTTTTTTATCGTTAAGCTGATGTATGTGCCATTGCCATGACAACACAAATAAAAATAAACAGGCCTTAAAAATCGGTTTTGTTTATTTGTAGAAAATCTAGTCATTAGATTTTCTTTATAATCTGCATGCAACAAGCTTGTAATGATTCTCACAAGTTAACATCATTTTGCTAATAATTTAACAGAGAGATCTTTAATTATCCCTTGTTGAAGGTTCACTGGAATATCTAGAATTTCCTTTATGAAAGTTCAATAATTTTGAATGCTCCAGTTACTTATTTCCTAAAGTATTTTCGTGCCAAATTTCGTGAAATTCTAATGGGTGGTTTTCGAGAAATTGGCATATTTCCAAGATTGCAAGTTTTCATCGAATCGCAATTTTTTTACTTACTACGCATGCGCTGCATTTAACTGGGTTCTTTCGGTAACAAAGAAAAAGCTAAAAATTGCTGGGTTCTTTGCATCGTTATCTTGTCTAACATATCTTTGTGATAAAAGACTAAAGTCATCAATACACTACTGCATCCAATTATAGAGAAAAATAGCACAGATTCTGTGGGTGTTGGGTATATGAAATGATCGCTCTATTGACGGCATGTTTGTTTTTTCCAATCCTTGTGCACATGCTGAATTGCATCAGCAAAAACGCTCACGAAAACTGTGTTCAGCCACCTTAATTGTAATGGCAGCACTTTCTCAAGAATTTTAGGGTTTATGTCTTTATATTATGCTTCAATATCTGGTTAGCTTATGAGTTGTTTTCTTGTACACTAAATACTCCAGCAATACTAAGAAGAACATTGCAAACCGAATGTGTTAGAGAAAGCCAACTTATAGTTTTGGCTATTATTTTTCAAAACACATCTTCTCTGAACCTGGATAAATTAGCCAGTTTCTAATTTTTAATTCCTTTTCATCCCTGCTATGAAGGCTTAAAATTTAGCACAGGAAGTGTTTAGTGGATGGAGTTTCAAAATCTTAGGTAAGAAGTGATTGTACAGTACCACTTAAATGCATAGCTTAATATCCTTGTGTATCCATTAAACTAGTCAACAAACCATTGTCCCCACTACAACAAAATAATTTTGTTTTTAAAATTGATATGAAATAAAATTCTCAATTTGCCGGTTGTTTGGGAGGTTGTGTGGTGTATTATAGGTTAAGGTACAGATGTATGGCAGTTATACAAGCAATTTTTGCTGCGTGTTACACACAAGATATTTGCATATCATAATTTATGTAGTTACTTAAGCATTTGTCGCAGTGCACATATTTTTTCTATTCTTTGTTGTGACTCTTGTTTCAAACCCTAAAAGCTGTGAACAAGACAGCCTGTAGAAAGTTGAGCTTTCTGTGTTAGCAAATAACAACCTTAACTTTTGAAGTGCCATTTACAAAGTAACCAACAGCACTTAAATGACAAAACTGGTAAACCATACATGAACAATTGCCCCTACTGTATTCTACATGACTGTATACTTACAGCCTGCAAAGCACTCATTTTCTTTCCTGCAATGGTTTGGGGCACAACAAACATAAATGAATTAAGAGCGGTCGAGGAGTCGAAGGGGCAGAGTAAAGAAGCCACAGAGCTCTTAGAATGAGCTTGACGGCTATTAATGCAGTGTTCGACACTAACTTTCTTTCTAATTCGCCCTTTGGGTAACTAGTTCTGCTTTTGTTGGTTCCCCATGTGTCTTTTTAGTTACCTACCTAGTAGACTTTCGTTGACCATTAGCACTCATAAGAAAATTTCAACTTGCAGAAATGCTCAACTTTAGTTTATAAACTTGCGTTCTTGTTTTGGTGTTGCAAAAGTGATTCATTGTGTGATTAATCAGTCATAGAGCACATCCCTCGCAAGATTTTAAACATCCATGAACTGTGCCCACACATTTTGATGAGACTCCACTTTTCTGACAAACAGACCCACTGAAGCACTTTATTGGTCAAATATGATGAACCAACTGTCATGAATGAAAACAAAATTCATGCCCTGAAGCACATGATCATCATTAATATTATTGTTATATATTATTGGTATTATCTTTTTTACTGGTAGTGTTGTTGTCAAAATAATGGGGTCCAGTTAAACACCAGTATGCCAGAAAAAAAATTTTATCCCCAGTAAATGGAATTAAGTAACATTATCACTGAGTGAAAGTCAAAATATTTCCCAAAATTTCTTAGCCAAAACTTCAAAGCCCCAAAATTTATGTTGCAAACTTTGACATGCGCAAGTGTGCCCAGAATAACTGCAGAGCCACCTTAAGTAATGATGAAATGGAATCAATAAAAAAACCATGATAAGAATGGTGTTGGGCTTGACTTTTCAAAATTACAGAAAAACTCAAATTGCATCCAGGGCCCTCCAGATCACAGTTTTCATGCCACATACATTTAAATAGAAACGAATTGTTAGCCAAATTAACTTTACCTAAAACTGACAGACACTTTTTAAAAATAAAGTGGTTTTCTATTAAACAGTTAAAAAACAGTCTCTTTATATTCCTTATGTGGAAACATAAAGAATAAAGAGGGTTTGTCAAACACAACTCCATACAACACCACCACCACCCACATATGGTACTCTCCCGTGTAGATGTGGAAGGAAAACAACTTGTTTTCAACTCTAAGAGGAATTGGAGTTTGCAAGCCCTGACAGTTGTTCAGAGTGTTTTCTTTGGAGTTAATGACAATAAATTGATTAACACCAAATTAATTCAGAGAGCACTCAACAAGCAAATTGATGGCTTCTTGTTGGGTTCTTCATTAGGCCGTTGTTGTTTTTTTATCATGACAGAACTCAAAAAGGATATTGTTCATAAAATGCTTGAGAGTGGCCTTATAAATGAGTAGTTTTATGGATGTAATCGTATTTATAACAAAATTCTCAATCATGATTGGTTCTCCACGCAGCTATTTGTCACGTAATCAGCATGTGATCAAGTGGGTGTCCAATTACAGGTATCCAATTTGAACTTTTTGTAATTGGATACCTATAATAATTGAATACCTATAATAATTATAGGTATCCAATTATTGGAAACCCGCGTGATTTTCACGTCAATTACGTGTGCTTTAATGGCTTCCTTTGCAATGTTTCCTTCAGTTTTCAACACTTGCGAAAAGTGCTACAGGGCTTTTCGCTCAAAAAAACTTTCCCAAAAGACATTTTTAATTCCGAATTTGTTATAGATATGATCTATTAGTAACTGGACCTCGTGTTATACAATTCAGAGAGTAATCATGCTCGTAATTTCAAATCGGCCGTGCGCTTTGTGCTCGTCCTATTTTGAAATTACTCACGTAATTACTCCCTGAATTGTTCTCAACTTGGTACAATTATTATTACTTATTTTGATGATATGCTGTCGATGGACAAATCAAATAAATCCGACATGTTTTACAGTCAACAAATTTGAAGATGGCATGGTCCATTTCCTGGACATTTCTCTGAAAAGAAAATCCATTGACATCTATAGGAAGCACACAAACACTGGACAGTATGTCTTGTTTTCTAGTCGTGAACGTTGGCCTCGCAAAATTGCTTGACTCTCTCTTTCAGAAACAAATAACAATGATTAAAACGTTCTTATTAGGGAATGGCTTTCCTAAATCTGTGGCTCCATGGTTCAGAACCTATAATCGTGGACAGAAGTCCTTGGGACACTTGTATAATTTAACAAACTGTATGTGTTTTACTACTGAAGTTTGAAAAAAGCACTGCTGTCCTTTTAGAGATGCGTTACTGTTCCCCCTCCCCACCCTATACAATGTTTAAAATCAGAAGAAATTACAAGTAATAGTTTTCAACATTGTATGGGGTTGGGGGGTGGGGGGTGAGGTTAGGCAGGTGAAGTTGTATTCACATCTGGCATGTACGCAAAAGTGCCAAAAGTGCCAAAAGTGCAAATTTGTCCCAATACCTTTGTCCTTGATTGTAGAACATGTTATCCCAATAACAACAAGACTATGAGTTTTAAGGATTTTGAATTCTAATGTGGGGTTTGGGACTGGCACTAGTTTTGCTAGCCTAATGATATAAATTGCTCTTAACCAGAAAACCAAGCTCTGCTAAAAACTGATTTCAGCTTCATTATGTAGTGTGGTGCTTTGGGCCCAAAACATCAGCCTGAAAACGGTCCCTGTAAGTTGACAAGCCCTTGAGTAGCCAGGAAGTTTCAAGAAATGGGCCCCTTCACAGAAAGTGTCAGTTTTCCACAATATTGTGGTGTCTATTAATGAAGTAAATCCCTCTCCATATTTTTAACAGCCTGGCCAAACCATACCTGGAGGCATTAGATGATATGATGGATGAGGAGGAAGGGGAGTTAGAAGAAGATGATGATGAAGAAAAAGAACAAGGACAAGAGGATCAAGAAGAACAAGCGGAAGGGCAAGAAGAACATGACGATGATGAAGACCTCTACAGAAAGTTAATAGAGGATGAGTTTAGTGACAGTGATGTAGGATAATCAGTATTTATTTTGTAGATTTTTTAAATTTTTTTTAGTATTTCTTTCACAGATGTATTAATAATTAATAATTAAGTAAATAGAGGATGAGTCTGAAATTGTTTTGATTGTTCTACATTTATAACCGCTTATTCAAATTAACCCAAACTCAAAGGCTGAAGAAAATATGTCGTTACTTTTTTTTTTACTAAATGAACCACAAATCCCTGTGTTGTCTGTGAATAGTTTTGTTGGGTCTAGATTAAAGGGACAAAATAGTGACAGAACATTTCATCTTTGTTATAAACACCCATTCACAGTCGTGCATGACTAACTGTGGCCACCTTCCTTGGTTTTCTGGTTAAGAGCCCAATGACCGATTTGTGCGCGCGCTCGCGCGCGTTGCTAAGGAGGTGAAATTTCACTTCCAGTTACTTACGTCAGCCTGAGCGAAGAAAATAAAACAACTCAATACCTTGCAAATTCGCTTACAATTTTTTTTCTCTGTGTTTCACAAATGCAAGATAAAAAAGTACAAGCAAAGACAAATAAGAGAAAAACAGAAAAACAGAGCAAACGAAAGAGAAAAACTAATTCCGTGCGACAATTTTTGATCGTCCTGAAGTGCGCTGTTAGTGCGCTGTTAGTGAAGTGCGCACGTGCTGATAGGGTAACTTCCAATAAATATCGGGCGCACGTCCGGTTTTTTTAAATGGTAAAGGAAACGCGGTTTTTCATTAAATCTAGCCTTTTTCGACGAGTTTCACTTAAAGCCAACTTTGGAAACAGCTATGCATTCCTTTTTCGAAATTATACTTTTTTCTGAAATTTACGAATTTTTCAATGTTTTGAAATTCTCCCAAAATCTGACCTTGTAGAAATGAAACAAAATCTATGTATAGCGTAATGAGGATTGAATTAAAACATTAAATCAATAAAAAAAAATCTCGATAAAGTAAATTTCCAGGGAGCCTTTGCATTTTTTCAGTATTAGTCACATGACGGAAGGCGTGGCCTGGTGACGTCATCATTGGTGTTACTGATCATGAAAAATTAAAAAACATGAAATAACTCTGAACTAATTAAAAATGATGAGGTTATATGAGAATAAATTTTCTTCAGCAACGGCTCGAAAAGATCAGCTATCAAAATGCATGAACAAGGTACGGTGACCACTGTAAATGCAATGGTAAGTATTATATTAGTATGTCCAAAGGGCATTCACCTGTCAAAAATAGAATTTCCCAAACTATTATAACTTTGGTTATTTTGCCTTTGTAACAATACGAATCTCGAAATTATAGTGGTTTTACAGCACAGGCTAAAAACAGGCCCTAATATATAACTTTCGAAACTGTTTGGATAAAGCAACGGTTTGTATCATCCGTGAGCTCATGTGCCCATAATTTTGTCTGTCAAAAATGAGTTTATAGCATTGCAGATAATTCAAGCCAATTAATTTAAGGTCAAAAGTCAGATTGTTTTTATTCGCCCGTGTGTAGAAAGATCTATAGGATTCCAGTTGATAGTGGTATTGGTAATTATACCTGCTCATGAAAACACTAGTTGTATAAATTCCAGTCTAGCGATAAATAAAAAAAGATTTGTAGTCTTCTTTGTCGTAACTGAATTACATTATTGAACTAGTACGAGGTCCGTGCAGGTAAAACATTGGACGAGTTCTTCACCTTGCATTGTTATGACGAGATCTATAGACTTGTGAAAAAAGAAATACCCATATCAGTATCCGACGTAAGTTTCATTCCATGTTCAATGCTAAATTCCTCAGGGATGTGCCTACAAACGAGGACTAACAATAGCGCTATAAATCAATGAACATAATTAATCCCTCTATGATTCTCCAACCGAAACAAGTGATTTATTGTTGAAGTATCACTGAACTCCTAATTTTCAACCTTCTGCTTTCATTTCATCGTTCTCCCGATTAATAACAAGCACCCGTTGTAGCTAGTTCCAGCCGATCCCAGGAATGCAAATCGCATTAGCAATCAGTGCTCCATCTGATAACCACAACGAGTACTTTTAAGGGTATCGAGTCTTACATTGGAGATTCGGTGATATTTCTTTCTAAAAGCAAAAATTGAAATAGTGTTCAACATAACCTGCCTCAGCACGTTTGCGAAAATCTATTGGTTCCTTTCAGAGATTTCTTTGAGAGCACTCGTCTAACCTCCCGGTATGATTTCCGTGCAGCACCAAAGTTAATTATGTATGCAACTATCTCAAACTATCACACTATACTCAAACAGCAATCGAGAAACGAACGAGTCAGTCAAAAAATTGCATGCATAATTAATGTCAGGGGTCGTGCGGAAATCTTGCTAACACCTCCCTGTCAAAATAAGAGAGCCCCTCTGCCAGTTTTGTCCGCATAGTATAACTTCAACTGATGGAATCGCTATCATAATGATGACGACCACAAAGCGCTTTGTGGTGTATTGAATAGGCCACAAAGCGCTTTGTGGTGTATTGAATAGGCCACAAAGCGCTTTGTGGTGTGAAAAATTGGAAAAACCAAATTATATCAGAAAATAGCTGTGAGATATTTGCGTGTCAACGAGCCATCGAGTTTTCAATGTTAAATCCCAAAATAAAACGCCACAAAGCGCTCTATGGCGTTATCAATGGGCCACAAAGCGCTCTGTGGTGTTTTGAATAGGCCACAAAGTGCTGTGTGGTGTTTCGACTACTACTGCTGTTTTATAAGGCAAAGCGAACTAGGAACAGTTAGAAAGCACTCCGGCCATAAAATCTACTCAACAAGAAACTTCCTGTGAAGTTTATATGAAATAATTCATATATGAACTGCGGTTGTAGATGACAGTGAAGAATGATCATCGCAGTTAATTTTCCAATTTAAGCAATTGGAAAGAAGAAGCCTGAAAAAAAAAAAAAAATCAGGGCTTCAACGGGATTCGAACCCGTGACCTCCGCGATACCGGTGCGATGCTCTACCAACTGAGCTATGAAGCCACACATTGGGAGCGAGGTCAGTTAATTGAGTTCATATCTTCCCGTGAGAAGTGAAATGATGTGAAGTTTATATGAAATAATTCATATATGAACTGCGGTTGTAGATGACAGTGAAGAATGATCATCGCAGTTAATGTGTGGCTTCATAGCTCAGTTGGTAGAGCATCGCACCGGTATCGCGGAGGTCACGGGTTCGAATCCCGTTGAAGCCTTGATTTTTTTTTTTCAGGCTTCTTCTTTCCAATTGCTTAAATTGGAAAATTAACTGCGATGATCATTCTTCACTGTCAAGAAACTTCCTGTAATAAATGTTCGATGCTACAGGAGACGGCTTACCCAAAAGGTTCACAGTCCGGGATCGTTATCAGATTTGATAACCATGTGACGTCACAACATGGCGGCCATTTCAAAAACCGGGAATTTTCGTATTCACTTCGCTTTGCTCGTTATTTGTTCGATTATACTCGGGTAATTTACCCATAATTCTATTCGATAATTACCAGAAAAGAAGGAGCCTCACGTGTTTTGAAGATGGCGGTTGAAGACCAGCGTTAATGATGTAAAATGCTACTCGTAAAGTGAAACCGCGCTTGCAATTCTGCATCCAAACCAGGTATGTTTTTCATTTTGTCATTAGATTTAAGTTACTTGGAGATTTTTGTGAAAATCACAAAAAATATGTCGTTAATCTCCACGCCATATTCTTGGGATTTAACGTGTTTTTAGTGTTGTGCACGATCTGTGAAAAAAGTGCACGGGGTATTTTGATTTGCGATGTGTTGTTCGTAACGGCGGCCATATTTACAGCTGTAATTGATGTGTTCCTAGGTATTGAGATGGCGGATGCTGGTACCCATAGAATCAAAATAGCAAATTTATGTCGATTTTGTGGATATAGCTTGGTCATTACATAGGGTAGGTTTATTGTTGTCGAGTTTTGCAGCATAAAATTTTCGTTCCTTTTAGACACGCACCATTCAACTTTAAGAATTACTGGTGGAAAAATCAAGGGTACGTAAAAGTAACTTACATAAATCATCTAAGCCCCTTCAGAAAAAATTATAGCTCTTAGTGAGTCGCTCGATTCTTGGTACGGCAGTCCAGGTGGTCGGGAAACCACTTGCGAATCTAACATAAGTTGTTTATTTTCTTTTGAAGGGTTACCATGAGTTCAAAATCAAGGGGCCAGAAGGAACTCCTTTTCATGTCCTTCCTGAAAATTGGAAACAAAGACCCGTTCACACTTCGCTGTGTTTTGCCAGAAGTTAGAGAAATACCCGAGACATTTCTAGACGTGCCACAGTCTGGTATCATAGAGCGCTAAGAAAAATTACACTTTGAGAGAAGTTGCTGGAAGACAGATAGGCCGGGTGCAATACTTCTTAAACAGGGAACTAAAACACCTTTCGGACTGCGGGAAAATCGGCAATCACATTAAAGGGTAAGTTGCCTATATTTTAGAGTCAATTTCAACAACTCGCGGTCCTGAAATATTTTCCGGAAATGCCGGCTAAACTAGGTCAGTTTTCTGGCGCACCAGTCGTTATATAATGAAGCTTATTGTTGGATTGAGCGAGTGAACTATGGTACGAAAACATATTACTTGAATCATAGTTTCTTTTATATGAATCGGTCATTAAAAGCGTTTTTCCATATCACCGAATGCACAACAATAGACTGCTGATCTACAACTAAAACAATTTTTTCCGGAAATGCCAAGACTTCCAAGTTTACTGTCACATCTCACAACATAAAGTGTTGCATGTACCCATTCCACTGAACGGAGGTGTATCACGAATTAAAGTAAATATACGTGCTATATTTTTGTTGTTGTGCCAGAACCATATCAGGCGAGCCCACAACGACAAAGAGAACTCCGCTGCATCAAAGATGGAAACGAAATGTACAGCACGGCGGAGGGGATTGAATTAGCAATCGCAGAAATGGAATTAGGCGAGGGATTGGATATGGCCATCGAGGTAAGCTATTCTATCTTCAGTACATCTGGGCAGAGAGTCGACAGAGGGAGGGTCGCGAACTGTTTCGATACTGTTAGTGATGAATCATAGTAGGAGATGTTTCGGTCCTAACCACGCTTCGCTCATGCAAATTGAACGAACTTCAGTAACAGCTCTCCGCTTGGAATATAGAAGCAACTTGTTCAGTGTCAATTTGCGAACTCAAGATGTATTTACTGTTAGTGTTTCGTTTATATTTTATACAGACTGTTGAACAGCCAGCTTCGCCAACTACCAAGAAAATGAAGCCTGAGTGAAAATAGAAGCTATCATATTAGTATCAATAAACAACGCTTTTGTGAACAGAATAACTGTTGTCTACCTTCGTGTGTTTTTACTCGGAACAAATATTATACGGTGTCTATCTGAAAATGAAACTTTTCGCAGTAGCCTTTGGACAAAGACAGTTTTCTTCCATACATCTCTGTTTCTATTCCATAATCCAGTAACCTATTGTGAAGCAAACATACAATTAATTAAATGAAATTGCATTGTGATGGTGTGAAAAAAGTAACTCCTTTCATCGCAGCGCCCCGTCGACCGCCATATTGAATTATACACTGTTGCTACCAAATAATGTCACGTGAACGAAAACTTGTGCAGCGATTGGTTAATGGTTTGTTTTGGTCGAGGTTATCAAATCTGATAACGATCCCGGACTGGTTCAGTCAGCTTCAACAAACTTATACTGAGAAGAGGGCTTTCGCGAACCGGCTTTCGTGCGAGTGGCAAGATTGGGAGCAGAGAAAATATTAATATTGCGCAGATCGAGTGGTAGTTTTACAGCACCGAAACTAATGGTTACACAACTTCTCAGAGATTTTGTTTTGCCTCTGTAATATCATTGAACGATCTGAACGACTTGAGGATAATCGAAGCGAGGAGTTTAATATTGGCTGGCCGGGAACACGCCGTTCGCAAACCGGAGAGCAACCACTGTTTCAATCTTCGATCAAACATATTCCTGTTGAATTTAAAACTGAAAATACACTAAGCGGTCAATTTCCGATAGAGATCTTGTGAGGTAAATACAATTCTTGCAAATAGCCGCTGCATATTTCCGTTCAGAGTCACTCTGGTTCAGAGTCAAGATATACAAAGTCAAATATTGCTTCCGTACGCTACCCCTCGAAAAATCAATTTTGCTCGAAGACCGAACTGCAACGGAGTTTAGCTACCAGTCTTATGCTGCGTGTTATTAGATAGAACGCATGATATGATTGGCTCAGTATATCACATTACGTCAGAGGACATGTCTGCCACACAGGACATAACTGCAACGGTACACCTGTAGGAGGGGAGGGCAACCTCGTTCCCAGGGTCCTCTCTCTTCCTCCCTCGAGAAAGTACTTTCTCGAGGGAGGAAGAGAGAGGACCCTGGGAACGAGGTTGAGGGGAGGGGAGTATAAGGAGACCCGTCATAGATAAAAAGTTGACCTCCAAAAGGTTAAAATTCCGCCGGGACGTTACAAACTGGTGATAGTACTACTGTGGAAACCTGTTACGTCAAGAAAATCTAGAGAGCTTGACTTTTTTCAATGAAAAGTCGTTGGTACACTCCAAAGAAGAGAACATAAAAATCCATTTGTTCCCCTTGAGATCTGTAGTTCAAATGCTCCAGTACCATCAACTGATGGAGTCGCAGTATTGACATATCAAAGTGTGCTGGATAAAGCTGCGTCTTCTCTTCTTTTCCTGCAACTAATATGGGTAGATCAGGCGATCTTAAAAACATAGATAAACTTAGTAGTAATCAAATTCAGTAGTGACTTTAGTGATAAAAATAGCTTCTCACTAAAATACAACTCACGGTCGATTTCTACTCGCCAATTTTCCATATTTTTCAAAAAGAAAGATACACGATTTAAGATCACACTTAAAACATAGTCCAAAGAAAGAGGAGACAAATCTAAGCGGCTTTTATAATGGTAAATTTATTGCTAGGACAGCCCCCTAGTCAGCTGTAACGAGACGTTTTCCGTGCGGAACTGCGCGGTTAGGGACCGATATGGACTATCAGCTTGGGTGCTGTTGAATGCAGGAATAACGGCGGACGGACTTGTCTTGAGGAAAGCTCGGAAGGGTACAGGCTCGCTGCACGGCACTTGTTACTCAATGCCAAAGGTACAGGGTCGTTGTCTCTTGTCAGCTGGACAGTAACTCGGCAAGGACTCTCACAGATCTGGAACTCTCTTGTCTTCTTTATTGTAGATTAAAGATCATCCTTGCGGCTATTTTGTTGCTGTTGTTTTGCTTTTCAGCTATTTCTTGCGTCAATTAAGGAGAACTTTCGAAAACAACACCCGACTCAGTTTTTTTGCATTGCTCAGTTTTTTTTTTTTTTTATGATTATCCCGAGGTCAGGGCTCTTCATAAAAACAAAAAGATAAATATTTTAACAGAATAAAATCATGATGATTTATTGTTTTTGTTTATTGGAGAGTCCTCACTGGCTCGGATGATCATAAAAAAAGTGAAGCGTTCATAGTTTGAGTAGCGCTCTCTGTTTTTTCGTTGCCATAGTCTCATTAAATTGTTTTAAAAAAAACGTGTCAAAACACGTACACCGTACCGACATCCCAGTGCTTACGGCCACGTTCTGATAAACAAAGAACACAAAGTGAAAAGACCGTCGAATACTCAGTTGAAATAAAAGACTTCCTTACTTCTGAGTTCTTCTTTCTTTTAATAAGGTGGTTTGCTTCATTGCCCTTCAGTTCGCAGACCGCAAAATCCGGGCATAATATCCCGAAAAACTCCTTGATTAGTTCCTAGGCCTAAATATTTCGCCGCGGTCAAACCGTCAAAGCCTGGGAGACAGCCGTACAGGATGACTAAGCAAAAACACTCCCAGTTGTTTTCCAAAAACTCTAACGATATCGCTTAGCTTCATGCCAGATGACTCTGAAAAAAGATCGAAGATACATATGCCATTTGCCGGCCTTTAGGGCTTTCCCGATTACGCTGGAAAAATCGCCAGAAAGTGCTCAAAACATGGCAAAAAAAAAAGTGCTCAGATAGTGCTTGATTTCTATAAAAAGTGCTTGAAATTAAGAAATAGTGCACGAAAGTTGCTCACAGTTACGTTTATTATTATTATTATTATTATTATTTCCTAGCAGATTTTTTTTTTCATATTCCTAGATTTCGTGTCGCTGAGATTTTCGCTGCAAGCATTACATCTAAGTTTTCCTCCCACTACGGTAAAGTGTTAATGTTGACCTGGGTACTCTTTCAGACGCTCCCATGCACTCACATTAGTGGTTTTAGCGCTTCCTCTCTGCTTGTTAATTCCTTTGTTGGTAGACAATTTTCGATTCCGTCCTATCGATGCGCCTTGTGGTGCACTTAACGACGCTACCGAATTTACTGCCACTGTAACTGGGTCAATAATGTTTCCGTCTTCATACTCGCTGAACTGGTTTGTTTCTTCTATCTTTACACTATTTGACCGGTTTGGGAACAATGCTATACAATGCAAACAGTGCTTTCGTCAGCAGCTGCACTGAACAGAAAAGAGCGCTAAAACTTCTCAGAAACACGAAGTCGCAAACCAATCGATCAAAATCGACTGTTACCAAGGTTAAAAGGACCATAGCTCGTGCATTTCCATGACTACAGTTAGCCAGTCAGGCGACAAGGTGGAATTACTCATAATTCATGATAATAGAATCACTCAACTTTACTGAAAACGTTTCAAAGACAAAATATTATATTTAACACTATGGAAAATTGTGAAAAATGAGCTAAATGTTTCCCAAAAAGCGAACAAATGCTCAAATTCTGCTCAAAAGTCAATTTTAAAGTGTTCAAGAGTGCTGGAAATGTAAAATAGTGCTCCAAATTCGAAAAAGTGCCGAAAAAAAAGCCCAGCGCAATCGGGACAGGCCTACCGGCCTTGCTCAGGCCGCAACTCAAGGCCAAGTGCACAGTTTTTCCCGATGCAGACCGACCAAGGCCGGCAAATAACGTGTTTACTTTTTCTCTACAGTATTGCTTTGAAAGCAATTTTTGTGTTGAATTTTAATGAAAGCCATTCAGTTCAAATCTGGCGTACGCGTGATGGGAAATTCGGCACCGCTGGATGGTGCGCGATTAGCCAATCAGTTTCAAGGCGATTCAAGAATCTAGGAATCCGGAGAACTGAAATGCTGGAAAAAACAATAAGCTCTGTCATGCAAATAGTCATATTATTTTGTTAATAAAGGAAAACTTCCATTCTAAGAAAGAAGAAACGTCTTGTGGCTGGCTTAGTCTGCCTCGCCCGCGGATCTCGACAGATATAGCAACTCACAGGTAAGAAAGAGTTAATACTTTACCATTTTATGAATAAGTTGTGTCTAGTCCTATGTAAATAGATTTCAATCTTAAATTTTAAACTTATATCTTCTTAGGTACTTGTTGAAGGTATTTTCTCAATTTTAGTTCTTTTATTTTTACTTTCTGTGTTACACCTGCAAACTAGCTGGTGAGTTTTCTCACAAAAGCTAATTGTATATACACAATAGACTTGACTTGACTTGATGCAGTATAGATATAGTAAGGGAAGATACCCTAGTTTATAGTTGAATTTGAACCCTGCAACCTTGAACTCTTATTGAAAATGGAAATAGTTGGGATGGTGGGGATTCGCGAAAGAAGATTGTAGTAAGAAGAAGCAAATCTTGAACCGTAAATTATTCGCATTTGCATTTTGAGTATGATCTGAGGTCGAGAAAGCGAGATTCATCTGCGGTTTATTTAGGCTTGTACACGTAGCCAAGGCTTTCTAAAAGAGAGGCTTAGCATACTTTCGCTCGAAAACGCACACCACTATCAACAACTTCACATGAAATGCGTAGAAAATTCTGGAAGCAAGAGCTGAACAAAAGGTGATTGGTACCCAGACAATTGATGCTCTATTAGAAAACCGTCTGATCGTTTCACTCATCGAGAAAAGCAGGCTTGTCCGGTCTTATTGTTAAAAAGAGGGTTGTATTCCCATATAGCCGGCTAGATAATTGCTAGTTTGCGAATGACAAACACACCGGTTTATCACTGCTACAAAAATGCTCCGCCACAAGTCTTCCAATGTGCAACTGCATATTTCCTGGGAGACAGCCGTACAGGATGACTAAGCAAAAAAAAAAAAATCCCAGTCGTTTTGCAAAACCTCTAACGATATCGCTTAGCTTCACGCCAGATGACTCTGAAAAAAAGATCGAAGATACATATGTTGTTTGCCGGCCTTTAGGACTGTCCCGATTGCGCTGGAAAAATCGCCAGAAAGTGCTCAAAACATGGCAAAAAAAAGTGCTCAAATAGAGCTTGATTTCTATAAAAAGTACTTGAAATTAAGAAATAGTGCACGAAAGTTGCTTGCAGCTACGTTTTTTATTATTATTATTTCCTAGCAGATGTTTATACATATTCCTAGATTTCGTGTCGCTGAGATTTTCGCTGCAAGCATTACATCTAAGCTTTCCTCCCACTACGGTAAAGTGTTAATGTTGACCTGGGTACTCTTTCAGACGCTCCCATGCACTCACATTAGTGGTTTTAGCGCTTCCTCTCTGCTTGTTAATTCCTTTGTTGGTAGGCAATTTTCGATTCCGTGCTATCGATGCGCCTTGTGGTGCACTTAACGACGCTACCGAATTTACTGCTACTGTAACTGGCTCAATAATGTTTTCCGTCTTCATGCTCGCTGAGCTGGTTTGTTGCTTCCATCTTTACACTATTTTACTGGTTTAGAAACAATGCTACACGATACAAACAATACTTTCGTCAGCAGCTGCACTAAACAGGCGATGCAAGAATCTAGGACTCCGGAGAACTAAAATGCTGGAAGAAGCAATAAACTTTGTCATGCAAAAAGTCATATTATTTTTTAATAAGGGAAAACTTCATTTCTAGGAAAGAGAAACCTCTGGTGGCTGGCTTAGTCTGCCTCGCCCGCGGATCTCGACAGATATAGCAACTCACAGGTTAGGAAAGAGTTACTGCTTTACCAGTATATATTTAGGGAAAATAACTTAATTTATAGTTGAATTTAAGCCCTGCAACCTTAAACTCTTATTGAAAAGGGAAATAGTTGGGATGGCGAGGATTCGAGAAAGAAGATTGTAGAGAAAGGAAGAAGCATATCTTGAACCGTAAATTATTCGAATTTGCATTTTGAGGTATGATCTGAGGTCGAGAAAGCGAGGTTCATCTGCGGTTTGTTTAGGTTTGCACATGTAGCCAAGGCTTTCTAAACGAGGGTCTTAGCCTACTTTCGCTCGATAACGCACACCACCATCAACAACTTCACATGAAATGCGTGGAAAATCTGGAGGCAAGAGCTGAACAAAAGGTGATCGGTACCCAGCCTCGCAGTTAATGAGTCAGAAATCTTGTCTACTCTCCTGATATTTTATAATATCAAGTCTTTGACTTTGTATCGCTGGATTTTCGGTCGAATCGGGTGCGATGAACACCTAATCTTACCGTTTTCTTTCTCTAAAGCGTCACTTCGGCGCAGCTGGTCTAGATCTCGCCAAAACACGAACCACGACTTGAACAAACCGTCACTTGATTTTCCGCAGAAGCGAACTGAAGAGGTATGATTAGGGATAAGTAGCAGAACGGATGAAATTGTAATTTCTAGAGAGGAGGCCGAGGAAGGGAATACGAGTAACGAGTTTCCTTTGAGGATTTTAACACGACAACGAAAAGGCGCGTGGGCCTTCGTCTACTAACAACTTTGCATGGAACCTGAAAATGAAGTTTACCAAAAACAACCTTCCAACTTGGAAACAGTAAAAATTGATGATGAGTCAAGTCATATTCGGTTTACAATACTGAAAATATCGAAAGTTTGCGTACATACTCACAAATTGGTACTGGCAAATTGACAAAGCTCACTCACTCACTCGTGCCTGTAGCCTGTTATTATTATTTCCACTTTACCATGGATCAAATACAACATGTCGACAGTCGATTTTCTTAAAGGATTATTATTAGCCAAATAGGTCACAGGACTTTCTCTAATTTTGACAAAAAGGTAAAATTCTCGATTTTGGATACAGACTGTTTCTGTATGGTATAGCAGACAATTGATGTTCTATTAGAAACCGTCTGATCGTTTCACCCATCGAGAAAACCCCGGCTAGTCCGGTGTTATTGTTAAAAACAGGGTTGCATTCCCATATAGCCAGCCAGATAATTGCTAGCTTGCGAATGGCAAACACACTAGTTTATCACTGCTACAAAAATGCTTCGCCACAAGTCTTCCAATGTGCAACTGTTTCTTACCTTTCACGAGATAAACACGTAAAGTAAGATCTCGATCAGTCAGTCGATGCATATTTGCAAATCAGCGGGCAACAAGAGCGTGAGGGGAGCAGTCTCTGTACTGTTCTGATGAGCCAACAACTTCTCAAAATCAAACTGACTTGAAATGCACAAGTATCAGCCGGAATGGGAAATTCCCATCTTTGGAAGTTTACCACCAGCAAAATTCTGTAGTTGGTGATCATCTTTATTTAGTCTTGCTAGACTAACTTACAGATTATTGAGCCATGCTTAGTATTTGATGCCTATAGAAACAGGAAAATTACTAGTACATAACTTGCATATACTCTTTTAAAATAAAAATTTCTAATCTTATATAATTTCACACTAACAGCTCCTATTAATTTCTTTTTCCACAATGAACATGCAAGCTACTGGTAAAATGGTTTTTAATTATAAGCATGACCCACTGTCAACCTAAGTTAGTTAAAATGAAAGACTTCCTTGCCTTTGATTGCTTCTCTCTTTCATTATGCAATAAGGTGGTTTGCTTCGTTGCCCTCAATCGCGTGATTTCTAAGAACGCCTTCTCTTGGAAATTCAAGAAATTAAAGAGAGCAACAAAGCATCTTGGTTCGGCAGACTTGTCTGATCTTGAAAGAAAGAGTCGCTGCTTTAAAATAGTTCACAGTTGAACCCTGCTACCTCCAATTTTCATGGGAAACGGAAAATAGTTCGAAATGGTGGGGGATCAAGATAGCAGATAGCAGAGGAATGCAAAAGCATACCTTGAACAGAAATTGATTTGAAGTTGAGAACGCGAGGTTCATCTGCAGTTTATTCACGTTTGTACATGTTGTCGTACACGTCTAAACGAGGGACTAAGTACTTTAATTTCTCTTCGAAGCGTACATCAACATACACAAAGAGAAACTTCGAATGAAACGCGTGGAAAAGTCTGGAAGCGGAAAAAATGTCTAGGTGCTTAGATACCTTCATTTATATTACCCAATACCGTACCCAGGTTTGCAATAAATGAGTCAGAATTCTTGTCTGCTCTCCTGATATCTTACAACATCAAGTGTTTAACTTTGTATGACCAAATGTTCGGTCGAATTCGGATACGGTGAATACCTTTTCGTTTCGCTTCGGCGGCACGGCAAACAACAGTCTCGCGCGCAATTAATCAAGTAGTCTCGTCCTAATACGAACCACAGAGAAGCTAACCAAAGAGGTACGATTAGGGATAAGTATCGTAAACGGATGAATTAAATGTAACTACTAATGACGAGGATGAAGTGATGAATAAGAATTACAAGTTTCCTTTGAACACGACAGGCCAGTAGATGCGTCTTCGTTTAAATTTGCATGACTGATTTGAAGCGGAACTTTATTGACCAAAAAAACCCCCTCAACTTAGAGACCATAGTATTAATAATGGCCTAAGTCATATTTGATTCAAAATATTCAACGTCTCCGTCGTGTGGCCTGTCATTATAAGGACACAGGAGACTTAAGATTTGAGTACGAGTACGAGTACTCTCGCCCTCTTTTGTCCCCAACTACCAAGCAGTAGAGCATGGAACAGGCTAGGTTTAATTTTCGTCCGAGTGCTTTAATTTTCGTTCTGAGTGCTTCTTTCTTTCAGCAAGGTGGTTTGCTTCATTGCCCTAGAGTTCGCAGATGTACCGCTCTCCCAAGTGTTAAAACCTGGGCTTTAAATCCAGAAATTAAAACTCCTTGCTTTAATTAGTTCCTAGGCCTAAATACTTTGCCGGGGTCAATCTTCTCGGGTCCGGGCCATTGACCGTGAAGTCCCAGTTGTTTTGCAAAACCTCTAACAACATCGCCTGGCTTCATGACAGTGACCCCAAAAAAGGATTGAAGGTGTTTTGTTATGCAAATAGATCAAAAGAGATTATATTGTTTTGCTAAAAAGGGAAAATTCCCTTTCAATCACGTGATTTCTAAGAAAGAAAAAGCATCTCAGTTGTGGCTGGCTTGTTCTGCTTCCCCGATCCACACAGATATATACAGCAGCTCACAGGTAAGAAAGAGTAGTGCTTTACCATGCAGTATAGATATATTTAGGGAAAATACCTGAGTTTATAGTTGAATTTGAACTCTGCAACCTTAAACTCTTATTGAGAATGGAAATAGTTTGAGATGGTGGAAATTCGAGAAAGCTGATCGCAGAGAAAGGCAAAACAATCTCTTAAACAAAAAATGATTTGAATTTGAGCGTAAACTGAGTTTGAGAAAGCGAGGTTCATCTGCAGTTTATTCAGGTTTGTACATGTAGCCGAGGCTTTCAGAACGAGGGGCTTGGCATACTTTCGCTCAAAAAAGCATTCCACTATGAAACCCGTAGAAAAGTCTGTAAACAACTAGAGCTGAAAGCAAATCAAGGTGCTTGAATACCTTCGTTTACCACATCCAGATTCGAGTCAGAAATCTCTTCTACTTCTAATATCTTACAACATCAAGTCATTGACTTTGTATCGCCGCCGGGATTTTCGGTCTAATCGGGTATACGTGCGATGAATGCCTATGAATTATCTTTTCTTTCTCTTTGGCGGCACTTCGTCCCAGCTAATCTCGCTAAAACGCGACTGTACTGCTCAACCAAACCGTCATCTGATTTTCCGCAGAAGCGAACTTAAAAGGTATGATTAGGGATGAGTAACGGAACGGATGAAATTGTAATTTCTAGAGAAGAGGAGAACGCCAATAACTAAGAATAACAAGTTTCCTTTAAGGATTTTAACACGACGAGCGAGAAGGAGCGTGGGCCTTCGTCTAGCAATAAATTTGCATGAAACCTGAAGCAGAACTTTGCCAAAAACAACCTTCCAACTTGGAAGGAGTAAAAATTGATAATGACTCAAGTCGTATTCGGTTTAAAATATCGAAAGTTTGCGTCGCGCTTGTGGTCTGTCATTATTCCACTTTAACATGGATCAAATACAACATGTCGACAGTCGATTTTCTCAAAGGATTACTATTAGTCAAATAGGTCAGAGGACATTCTCTAATTTTGACAAAAAGGTAAATTTATCGATTTTGGATACAGACTGTTTCTGTGTGGTATAGCAGACAACTGATGTTCTATTAGAAAGCCGTCTGATCGTTTCACTCATCGAGAAAACCCAGCTTTGTCCAGTCTTATTGTTAAAAAGAGGGTTGCATTCCCATATAGCCAGCCAGATAATTGATAGTTTGCGAATGGCAAACAAACTGGCTTATCACTGCTACAAAAATGCTTCGCCACATGTATTCCAATGTAGAGCTGTTTCTTACCCTTTACGAGATAAACACGTAACGTAATATCCAGGTCAGTCGATGCATAGTTGCAAATCGACAGGCAACAAGAGTGTGAGGTGAGCAGTCTCTGTACTGTGAGGGAGTAGTGTCCGAAGTACTGTTCTGATGAGCCAACAACTTCTTAAAATCAAACTGACTTGAAATGCACATTTATCAGCGGGAATGAGATATCGAAAGCCGAAATAAGAAAATGACGTATTATCTACTAAGTAGGAGACGAAGGTGAAGTTTTCTTGCGTTAAAATGGCGGACGAAGTTGTTGACTGATTCAAATGAAATCGTTTCTTAAAAAGTACTGAACGGATTAAAGGGAAAAGCATCTCTTTAGAAAGGTTTTTTAAAGCGCAGGACAGTTAAAATAATTGTTTACCGTTTGTTAGAACTTTCGCTCCGAAAATCCTGGTGCAAACTTTTGCGTATTTAATTTTGTAAGTGAAAATGTGGTGCGCTTGTAAATGGTCCTAAGTCATGTCGCAGGCCTGTCGTCAGCTTGTCGCATGCGACAAAGTCGTACCGTGTAAATCGGCCCTTAAGACTAACCTACAGATTATTGAGCCATGCTTAGTATTTGATGCCTATAGAAACAGGAAAAATACCTCTACATATTTGCATATACTCTTTTAATATAAATATTTATTATCTTATATAATTTCACGCTAACAGCTCCTATTCATTTCTTTTTCCACAATAAAAATGCAAGCTACTGATAAAACGGTTTTTAATTATAAGCATGCCCCACTGTCAACCTAAGTTAGTGAAAATGAAAGACTTCCTTGCCCTTGATTGCTTCTCTCTTTCATTATGTAATAAGGTAGTTTGCTTCGTTGCCCTCAATCACGTTATTTCTAAGAAAACATTCTCTTGAAAATTCAAGAAATTAAAGAGAGCAAGAAAGCATCTAGATTCGGCAGACTTGTCAGATCTTGAAAGATATAGCAACTCATAGGTAAGGAAAGAGTCATTGCTTTAAAATAGTTCACAGTTGAACCCTGCTACCTCCAACTTTCATGGGAAACGGAAAATAGTTCGAAATGGAGGAGAATCAAGATAGCAGATAATAGAGGAATGCAAAACCATGCCTTGAACCGAACATGATTTGAAGATGAGAAAGCAAAAATCATCTGCAGTTTATTTATGTTTGTACATGTTGTCGTAGACTTCTAAATGAGGGACTAAGTACTTTAATTTCTCTTCGAAGTGCACATCAACATACACAAAGAGAAACTGCGAATGAAACGCGTGGAAAATTCTGGAAGCGGAAAAAATGTCTAGGTGCTTAGATACCTTTATTTATATTACCCAATGCCGTACCCAGGTTTGCAATAAATGAGTCAGAAATCTTGTCTGCTCTCCTGATATCTTACAACATCAAGTGTTTAACTTTGTATGACCAAATGTTCGGTCTAATGTCGGGTACGGTGAATACCTAATTGTACCTTTTCGTTTCGCTTCGGCGGCACGGCAAACCTCAGCCTCGCGCGCAGTTAATCAAGTAGTCTCGTTCTGATACGAATCACAGCGAAGCCAACCAAAGAGGTACGATTAGGGATAAGTATCGTGACAGATGAATTAAATGTAACTATTAATGAAGAAGATGAACGGATGAATAAGAGTTACAAGTTTCCTTTGAGCACGACAACGGGCCAGTAGATGCGCCTTCGTTCAAATTTGCATAACACTGATCTTGAACCAAAACTGATTTGAATTTGAGTGTAAATTGAGTTTGAGAAAGCGAGGTTCATCTGCAGTTTATTCAGGTGTGTACATGTAGCCGAGGCTTTCTAAACGAAGGACTTGCCATACTTTCGCTCAAAAAAGCATTGCACTATGAAACGCGTAGAAAAGTCTGGAAGCAACTAGAGCGGAAAAAAATTATAGGTACTTGAATACCTACGTTTACCGCACCCAGATTCGAGTCAGAAATCTTGTCTACTCCGAATGTCTTACAACATCAAGTCATTGACTTTTAATCACCGGATTTTCAGTTTAATCGGGTGCGATGAATACTTATGAATTCCCTTTCCTTTCTCTTTGGCGCACTTCATCGCAGCTAATCTCGCTAAAACACGACTGCACTGCTCAACCAAACCGTCATCTGATTTTCCGCAGAAGCGAACTTAAAAGTTATGATTAGGGATGAGTAACGGAAAGGATGAAATTGTAATTTCTAGAGAAGAGGAGAACCCAATAACTTAGAATAACAAGTTTCCTTTAAGAATTTTAACACGACGAGCGTGAAGGTGCGTGGGCCTAAATCGTCTACTAATAAATTTGCATAAACCCTGAAGCCAAGCGGAACTTAACCAAAAACAACCTTCCAACTTGGAAACAGTAAAAATTGATAATGACACAAGTCGTATTCGGTTTAAAATATCGAAAGTTTGCGTCGTGAATGTGGCCTGTCATTATTATTTCCACTTTAACATGGATCAAATACAACATGTCGACAGTCGATTACTATTAGTCAAATAGGTCACAGGACATTCCCTAATTTTGACAAAAAGGTAAATTTATCGATTTTGGACGGATACAGACTGTTTCTGTGTGGCATAGCAGACAACTGATGCTCTATTAGAAAACAGTCTGATCGTTTCACTCATCGAGAAAACCCAGGTTTGTCTAGTCTTATTGTTAAAAAGAGGGTTACATTCCCATACAGTCAGCCAGATAATTGATAGTTTGCGAATGGCAAACACACTGGTTTATCACTACTACAAAAATGCTTCGCCACATGTCTTCCAATGTGCAACTGTTTCTTACCCTTTACGAGATGAACACGTAAAGTAATATCCCGATCAGTCAATCGTTGCATATTGGCAAATCAGCAGACAACCGAAGAGTGTGAGGGGAGCAGTCTCTGCACTGTACTGATGAACCAACAACTTCTACTGTAACTTCTCAAAGTCAAACTGACTTGAAAGGCACATTTATCAGCCGGAATGGGAAATTCCCATCTTTGGAAGTTTATCACCAGTAAAATTCTGTAGTTGGTGGTTATCTTTATTCTTGCTATGGGCCGATTTACACGGCACGACTTCACCACATGCGACAAGGTTACGACGGGCCTTCGACATGAATTGTTCTGTGTAAATCAAACCTACAACTCGCTTACGACTGTTGTGTATGTCAAAAAAAAACGCCGCGACAATCGTAGCCGAAATAAGAAGATGACGTATTATCTACTAAGTAGCAGACGAAGGTGAAGTTTTCTTGTGTCAAAATGGCGGACGAAGTCAGTGTTGTTGACTGATTCAAATGAAACCGTTTCTCAAAAAGTAATGAACGGATTAAAGCGAAAAACATCTCTTTAAAAAGTTTTTTTCAAAGCGCAGGACAGCTAAAATATTTGTTTACCGTTTGTTAGAACTTTCGCTCCAAAAATTCCTGTGCAAACTTTTGCATATTTAATTTTGTAAGTGAAAATGTGGTGCGCGTGTAAATGTTCCTAAGTCATGTCGCAGGTCTGTCGTAGGCTTGTCGCATGCGACAAAGTCGTACCGTTGAAATCGATTCTAAGACTAACCTACAGATTATTGAGCCATGCTTAGTATTTGATGCCTATAAAAACAGAAAAATTACTAGTACATAACGGCATATACTCTTTTAATATAAATATTTCTAATCTTATATAATTTCACAGTAACAGCTCCTATTAATTTCTTTTTCTACAATGAAAATGCAAGCTACTGATAAAATAGTTTTTAATTATAAGCATGACCCACTGTCAACCTAAGTTAGTTAAAATGAAAGACTTCCCTGCCTTTGATTGCTTCTCTCTTTCATTATGCAATAAGGTAGTTTGCTTCATTGCCCTCAATCGCGTGATTTCTAAGAACGCCTTCTCTTGGAAATTCAAGAAATTAAAGAGAGCAAGAAAGCATCTAGATTCGGCAGACTTGTCCGATCTTGAAAGTAAGAGTCACTGCTTTAAAATGGTTCACAGTTGAACCCTGCTACCTCATGGAAAACGGAAAATAGTTCGAAATGGCGGGGAATCAAGATAGTAGATAGTAGAGGAATGCAAAAGCATACCTTGAACCGAAATTGATTTGAAGTTTAGAACGCGAGGCTCATCTGCAGTTTATTTACGTTTGTACATGTTGTCGTAAACTTCTAAACGAGGTACTAAGTACTTTGATTTCTCTTCGAAGCGTACACGTACACCAACATACACAAAGAGAAACTTCGAATGAAACACGGAAAATTCTGGAAGCGGAAAAAATTAAATGTCTAGGTGCTTAGATACCTTCATTTATATTACCCAATACCGTACCCAGGTTTGCAATAAATGAGTCAGAAATCTTGTCTACTCAAATATTTCGCCGCAGTCAAACCGTCAAAGCCTCGGAGACAGCCGTACAGGATCACTATCCAAAAAAAGTCCCAGCTGTTTTGCAAAAACTCTAACGATATCGCTTAGCTTCACGCCAGATGACTCTGAAAAAAAGACCATAGATCTATTTGTTATTCGTCGGCCTTGGTCAGGCCGCAGGATAAGGGCCGAACTCAAGACCAAGGGCACCGTTTTTCCCGATACAGACCGACTAAGGCCGGCAACTTACGTGTTTCCTTTTTCTCTACAGTATTGCTTTGAGAGAAATTTTTGTGTTGAATTTTACTGCGGTTATCAATCACACGCGACCTCCAGCGCGAAAAAAGTCTAGACAAAACAAAACCTAAGTTTTGGCGGACGTCAATCATCTCCGCCTCCTTGCCGACTGTATGCAAAATTTACCTGAAAAAGTGAAACCTTACAGCGTTCCACTCGTAAAATTGTCATTTAACTTTCGGTATGTACGACTAACTCACTAAATACTTGGCAGTAAATATTCCTTGAAATTTATAACTGAAGACGGGCAGGTCGGGTTTCTCAACGGCCATTCGCATGCATTAATGACTCCGAGAGCAAGCAAATCCACACGCAAACAAATTATTTCTGCACGCACTTGTCTTGAGGCTACGGACTGAACATGACTTAAACGTCTTCTAAAACTTATAATTTTGTAAGGTAATAAGTTATAAGTTTTATAGAATTAAGTATTGTTCAGCACTTAGTCCCAAGAAAAATACGTGTAGAAATAATTTGTTTGCGCGTAGATTTGCTCGCTCTCGGGGTCATTTACGCATGCGAATGGCCGTTGAAAAACCCGACAAACGTTTTCATTTACAGATTTCAAGGCTGTAGTTAGTGAGCTAGCCGTACATACCGAAAGTAAAATGATAATTTTTACGAGAGGACCGCTGCAGGGTTTCACCTTCAGGTTAAATTTGTGTACAGTCGGCAAGGAGGCGGAGATGATTGACGTCCACCAAAACTTAGGTTTTGTCAGGAGCCATAATCGGGGACGGAGACCGTAAGCCTTGGGATCCGCGCGCACCTATGATATGGGACAATTTTTCTATTTTTAGAACAAATTGCGCCATCCTTACGTCATATATCCGCGCGGATCCGCGCGCGTGTCGGGGGCTCTCGCGTGGATGTTGACACGTTGAGTGATCAAATGGTGAGAGCTGCGAGATTCTCTTGCAGATTTTTCGCAGCGATGGCAGGGAATAAGGCAGGGAATAAGAACCAGGACTCTTATATGTAGTTTTATGCTCTGAGCTAATGGAAAAGGTGAGTTTTTATTTTTTTTTTCGCGCTATGAATGAATAATATCTGCTCGCGCTAGTTGTACGCGTAAGTTTTTCGTTTGTTCTGTGAAGAAAAGTTGTGGGCCAAAAACATGACAAAATTTCGGGAATTTCGGACGCCATTTCCCCCGCGCGACATCCGCAAAAATCCTCGCAGCATGTACGTTCGCGTGCCTCAGGCGATGGCGCAATTTGTTCTAAAAATAGAATTATTGTCCCATATCATGGGGACAACCCCAATACTAGAAATGGCGCGCGCTTACGGTCTCCGTCCCCGATTATGGTTCCTGGTTTTGTCTAGACGTTTTCTGGGCTGAAGGTAGCGTGTGATTGATAACCGCTGTAATGAAAGCCTCTAGGCGTACACGTGATGGGAAAATCCGCACCGCTGGAGGGCGCGCGATTAGCCAATCAAATGGAGAGCTGCTATGCTGTAAGAAACAAAAAGCTTTCTCATGCAAATAGCCATATTATTTTTTAATAAGGGAAAACTTACGTCTAGTGGCTGGCTCAGTCTGTCTCGCCCGCCGATTTCGACAGGTATAGCAACTCACAGGTAAGGAAAGAGGCACTGCTTTACCAGTATATATTCAGTGAAAATACCTTAGTTTATAGTTGAATTTGAGCCCTGCAACCTTGAACTCTTATTGAAAATGGAAATAGTTGGGATAAATAAATAAATAAATAAATAAATAAAGTGTCTTTATTGTTCAAAAGATAAAATTACATATCTTATGTTACATTTAAAAATAATAATGTTAATGGGCTACAATATGTCTCTAAATAAGATAGATATTTACATGGAAACAAATACAAAAATCGAATACAAAAAGTACACTATTTACAAAGTTACATTGTACTTAAAAACTATCCTATTAAAGAATGTATTCTTGAAACGGTCCGAGTGAATGGCGGGCATTGCGGAAGATTTATTCCTTAAGTTGTATGGTAGGGATTCGAGAAAGAGGATTGTAGAGAAAGGAAGGAGCATATCTTGAACCGTAAATTATTCGAGTTTGCATTTTGAATTTTGAGTATGATCTGAGGTCGATAAAGCGAGGTTCATCTCCGGTTTATTTAGATTTGTACGTGTAGCCAAGGCTTTCTAAACGAGGGGCTTAGCGCACTCTCGCTGGAAAACGCTCACCGCTATCCACGCCTTCACATGAAATGCGTGGTAAATTCTGGAAGCAAGAACTGAAAAAAAGTGATCGGTACTCAGCCTCGCAGTTGATGAGTCAGAAATCTTGTCTACTCTCCTGATATCTTATACTATCACGTCTTTGACTTTGTATCGCCGGATTTTCGGTCGAATCGGGTGCGATTAACACCTAATCTTACCGTTTTCTTTATCTAAAGCGGCACATCAGCGCAGCTGGTCTAGATCTCGCCAAAATACGAGCCACGGCTCGGACAAACCGTCACTTGATTTTCCGCAGAAGAGGACTAAAGGGATAAGAAATAGAACGGATGAAATTGTAATTTCTAGAAAGAAGGAGCAAGAGAATACGAGTAATGAGTTTCCTTTGAGGATTTTAACACGACAACGAGTAGGTGCATGAGCGTTCGTCTAGCAATAAATTTGCATGAAACCTGAAGATGAACTTTACCAAAAACAACCTTCCAAATTGTAGTCAGATTGCTAGCTTGCGAATGGCAAACACACTGGTTTAGGCTACAAAATTGCTTCGCCATATGTCTTCCAATGTGCAACTGTTTCTTATCCCTTTGAGAGATAAACGTCATAAACATGCAAGGTAATATCACGGTATCGATGCATTTGCAAATCGGCAAACAACAATAGTGCGAAGGAAGCAGTCCCTGTACTGTTCTGATGAACCAACAATTTCTCAAAATCAAAAAGAAATTCCCATCTCTGGATGTTTATTACCAGCAAAATTCTGCTGTTGGTGATTATCTTTATTTTTGCGAAGACTGACCTACAGATTACTGAGCCATGCTTAGTTTTTAATGCCTCCTCCTCCTCCTCTTAGCATGTATTCATTAACATTCAATAATATCGTTTTAGTGTATCTGTAGTCTCTCGTCGTAACTGTTGTCAATTATTATTTGTAATACCGTTAGTTTATTGGTTGTCTCTAGTCATTGTTGTCAATTTTAGTCTCTTTAGTTCTCTTGTTACCTTCAGTTGTATTTAGTTGTACCTAGTTGTATATTAATAATTTGTGTAATTAAACATGACCCGCCTAGATTGGCTCAGCTATCCGCGGGCATGTTATCATTGTAATTTTAATTTGAAAACAAAATAAATCGAGAAAACCCAGGCTTGTCCGGTCTTATTGTTAAAAAGAGGGTTACATTCCCATATAGCCAACCAGATAATTGCCAGTTTGCGAATGGCGAACACACTGGTTTATCACTGCTACAAAAATGCTTCGCCGCAAGTCTTCCAATGTGCAACTGTTTCTTACCCTTTACGAGATAAATACGTAATGTAGTTTATTTTATAGACACGAGTGTTTTACTGGAAAATACACCACTCGTAAACTTCATACGAAACCACATCCGGGACTCGAGTGGCGTATTTTCCACATCCTCACTATTGAAAATATCGATGATTTCACTGATATCAAGTTTGTCGTTGGTTTATCATCGAAATATCTCCGGTTCTTCCTCGAAATTCTTCGACATTCTTCGGTAATCTTCGGAAAATTTACCTTCGGACAAGTTTTGGAGAATCTTCGGAAATCTTTGGAAAGTGGTCGGAAATCTTCGGAAAATCGTCAAAAACCGCCGTCATCAGTATGTCTATATAATGAAAAGAATGTTACACGGTAGCTGGAAGATGTGAATTTTATGTTCTCCTGGCAAGAACAACATCTCACGAGTGCTCGTGAGATGTTCTTGCCACTCGAACATAAAATTGATATCTTCTTGCCGCCTTGTAATATCCTCTGTTGAACTGAGAACTGGAAACAAAATGAAATCAGTGCGAGGCATTTCCTGTTATTCGCGGCGCGGCAAGCATCAGCCTCGCGCGCAGTTAATCAAGTAGTCTCGTCCTAACAGGAACCACAGCGACGCGAACCAAAGAGGTACGATTAGGGATAAGCACTGTAACGGCTGAATTAAATGTAACTACTAATGAAGAGGATGAAGTGATAAATAAGAATGACAAGTTTCTTTTGGACACGACAGGCCAGTAGATGCGCCTTCGTTTAAAGTTGCATAATGAAAAGTGGTGTGGCTTGTCATTATGAGGACACAGGAGACTTGATTTGAGTACGAGATCGAGTACAAGTACGACTTTTCAAATCTAGGTTTATACACCGAGGCTTTGCATTATTACGTATAAAATATCCATCTCATTGCATGAGTTACCCTCTCTATCTAAAACCAACGTGAAGAGCGAGGGCTCTGGAAACGTCGCTGGTCTGAAATTTGAGAATCGTACTTGTCATCCGTGCAAACTAAAGGTCCCTATTATTTTCACCTAGCATGGAACAAATGCAATATTTTGTCAAGGGATTTTTTTGGTAAAATAGGTCACATGACCTCTTAATATCTTATTTTGAAAAAATTGTAAATTTATTCCATTATGGATGAAGATTGTTTCATGCAAATAAAGCTAGTTGTTATTGAAAGCAGAAAGTTCTACAAGAAATGACAAAAACCCGGGTTGTTGAGGGTTGCCCAGTTCCTCGCCAGATCACCGGTTTGCGAATGGCAAACACACTGGTTTATGCTACTGATATAGATTACTTTCTCGAAATTCTCGAATATGGCAAAGGCCTGTCTGTTGCTTATGTTGAAGAAATGCTTCAGAACCCAGCCAGCTCTGTACAAACTAAGTAACATTCATTTTATCATTATTTTTTACTTCAGCTTTTAACAAGCGCATCGTAAGAAAAATGGGATATGCTAAGTGTGTAGCGACGGAACTGGCAAAGATTAAAGGAAAGAAAATCTTAAATGGCTACGTACGTGGGTCAAGCTCACTCCTAGACTTTGCTGATGCGGTATACTGTTTCTACAAAGGAGATGTATGTGGTGGTGCAAGATGCGTCGTCTCGGGCGTCGCAGATCTTTATGAGCACTGTGGCCTCGAGGGCCTTGTTAACGCACTTACGTCAGTCAACAATGAGGATTTAAGGAGGGCCCAACAGAACTGTGGCTTTTATCTGCCCATGACGGTGAAATTTTAAAACGTTTGACAGACTTTTCAATTTGTTAGTGTTGTCATAACCTGTGCTTGTGTAACTCATAACAACACCTATAGCTTCAGACCGATGCACATGTATTTTACTGTACTTTAAACAAGAACATTACTTTTATGTTTCTGGTAATAAGACTAAGTCTTTTAGGTTTTAACTTTTTAAAGTTATGTTTATTATAGTGCAACTGTAATTTAATAAAAACGAAGTCAGGTTTGAGTCGTAAAAATATGAGACATATATATCAAAGTGTGGCAGTTGTCAACCATTACCTAGTGATGAGACGGCTTGTATATCCTTTTCGGGAACAAAATATCACTCCCATACTTTTGTCAAATCAAGTTCAGTTTATATTATAATGGAGTAATTTTCCCCAGTTGTAAACCGGCCAATACTGGGTTCCGGCTTCTAAGAAGACATAGATGGCAATTGTAACTGTACTGTTCTTGACGGCAATGTATCAAATTGAATCAGTAAGATAGTAATGAAAATGTTTTATTTCATTTTAAATGTTAACCGAAATCGTTTTTGTCTAAGGTAAATAATGACTGTAATTTTCTTTCATGGCATATTTTTCAGTTTCCGCTCTCCGTGCAACTGAGGTTTGATGCTCAGTCATAGTGTAGGCTGAAATGTACAAATAAAACTTTGTTGTTATTGTTGTTGTTGTCGTTGTTGTTGTTATTGTCGCTTCACTTCGGTTTGAAAGAGTAGCATACTTAAACTCTCCACAATCATTTGAACTCAAGAGCTGGATCAAGCGTTGAAACTCTTTCTGGATCTTTCTTCCTACTTCCACTTGCACGGAACGAAGCCTGTATCGTTCCCTGCTGGTCAAACGACTAGAGTTGCTTAACTTAAACGGCAGTGAAATGGTTTGAACTTAACAGTCGAAAGCAATAAGATTATATTAGAATTAGTGCCTAAAATTATCCAGCACTTTTAACGATTTAAATTCAACGTGGATGTAGCCTGTTCCAGGCTCTCGGTAGTTGGGACGAGCGAAACAAAGAGGGCGAGCCAGAGAAAAAACGAGGGAGACCCTCCCTTGTTTTTGCTCTCGCTCGCCCTCTTTTCTCCCCAGCTACTTAGAGTATGGAACAGGCTAGGTTTAATTTTTGTCTGAGTGCTTTAATTTTCGTTCTGAGTGCTTCTTTCTTTCAGCAAGGTGGTTTGCTTCATTGCCTTAGAGTTTGCAGACGTACCGCTCTCCCAAGTGTTAAAACCCGGGCCTCAAATCCAGAAAAACGCCTTGCTTAGCTAGTACTCAGGCCTAAATATTTCACCGGGGTTAATCTTCTCGGGTCAATTGACCATGAAGTCCCAGTTGTTTTGCAAAAACGCTAACAACATCGCCTGGCCTCATGCCAGATGACTCCAAAAAAGGATCGAAGATGTGATCAAATGAGATTCCCTTTCAAGCACGTGGTTTCTAAGAAAGGAAAAGCATCTCAGTGGTGGCTGGCTTCTTCTGCTACCCCGATCCACACAGATATATATAGCAACTCACAGGTAAGAAAGAGTACTGCTTTACCATATATTTGGGGAAAATACCTTAGTTTATAGTTGAATTTGAATCTTGTAGCCTTAAACACTTATTGAGAATGGAAATAGTTTGAGATGGTGGGGATTCGACAAAGCACGGATTGTAGAGAAAGGCGAAAGGATCTCTTGAACCAGAAGTGATTTCAATTTGAGTGTAAACTGAGTTTGAGAAAGCGAGGCTCATCTGCAGTTTATTCAGGTTTGTACATGTAGCCGAGGCTTTCTAAACGAGGGGCTTGGCATACTTTCGCTCAAAACGGCATTCCGCTATGAAACGGGTAGAAAAGTCTGGAAGCAACTAGAGCTTAAAACAAATCTAGGTGCTTAAATACCTTCGTTTACCGCACCCAGATTCGAGCCAGAAATCTTATCTACGCCTATTATTTTACAATATCAAGTTATTGACTTTGAATCACCGGATTTTCGGTGAAAATCTATTTAATTTTGTAAGTGAAAATGTCGTACGCGTGTAAATGGTCCTAAGTCATGTCGTAGGCCTGTCGTAAGCTTGTCGCATGCGACAAAGTCGTACCGTGTAAATCGGCTCTAAGACAAACCTACAGATTATTGAGCCATGTTTAGTATTTGATGCCTATAGAAACAGGAAAAATACTACTACTCATGACATAATTGCATATACTCTTTTAATATAAATATTTCTAATCTTATACAATTTCACACTAACATGTAGAGCTCCTATTAATTTCTTTTTTCACAATAAAAATGCAAGCTACTGATAAAATGGTTTTTAATTATAAGCGTGACCAACTGTCAACCTAAGTTATTTAAAACGAAAGTCGTACCGTTGAAATCGATTCTAAGACTAACCTACAGATTATTGAGCCATGCTTAGTATTTGATGTCTATAGAAACAGGAAAATTACTGGTACATAACTGCATATAGTCTTCTTATATAAATATTTCTAATCTTATATAATTTCACAGTAACAGCTCCTATTAATTTCTTTTTTCACAATGAAAATGCAAGCTACTGATAAAATGGTTTTTAATTATAAGCATGACCAGAAGCATATCACCTTGTCAGATCTTGAAAGAAAGAGTCACTGCTTTAAAATGGTTCACAGTTGAACCCTGCTACCTCCAACTTTCATGAGAAACGGAAAATAGTTCGAAATGGCGGAGAATCAAGATAGCAGATAATAGAGGAATGCAAAAGCATGCCTTGAACCGAACATGATTTGAAGATGAGAAAGCAAGAATCATCTGCAGTTTATTCACGTTTGTACATGTTTTCGTAGACTTCTAAATGAGGGACTAAGTACTTTAATTTCTCTTCGAAGCGCACATCAACATACACAAAGAGAAACTTCGAATGAAATTCGTGGAAAATTCTGGAAGCGGAAAAAATGTCTAGGTGCTCAGATACCTTTATATTACTCAGTACCGCACCCAGGTTTGCAATAAATGAGTCAGAAATCTTGTCTGCTCTCCTGATATCTTACAATATCAAGTCTCTGACTTTGTATGACCAAATGTTCGGTCTAATGTCGGGTACGGTGAATACCTAATTGTACCTTTTCGTTTTGCTTCGGCGGCACGGCAAACCTCAGCCTCGCGCGCAGTTAATCAAGTAGTCTCGCTCTGATACGAATCACAGCGAAGCCAACCAAAGAGGTACGATTAGGGATAAGTATCGTAACGGATGAATTAAATGTAACTATTAATGAAGAAGATGAAGGGATCAATAAGAATTACAAGTTTCCTTTGAGCACGACAGCGGGCCAGTAGATGCGCCTTCGTTCAAATTTGCATAACACTGATCTTGAACCAAAACTGATTTGAATTTGAGTGTAAATTGAGTTTGAGAAAGCGAGGTTCATCTGCAGTTTATTCAGGTGTGTACATGTAGCCGAGGCTCTCTAAACGAAGGACTTGGCATACTTTCGCTCAAAAAAGCATTGCACTATGAAACGCGTAGAAAAGTCTGGAAGCAACTAGAGCGGAAAAAAATTATAGGTACTTGAATACCTACGTTTACCGCACCCAGATTCGAGTCAGAAATCTTGTCTACTCCGAATGTCTTACAACATCAAGTCATTGACTTTTAATCACCGGATTTTCAGTTTAATTGGGTGCGATGAATACTTATGAATTCCCTTTCCTTTCTCTTTGGCGCACTTCATCGCAGCTAATCTCGCTAAAACACGACTGCACTGCTCAACCAAACCGTCATCTGATTTTCCGCAGAAGCGAACTTAAAAGTTATGATTAGGGATGAGTAACGGAAAGGATGAAATTGTAATTTCTAGAGAAGAGGAGAACCCAATAACTTAGAATAACAAGTTTCCTTTAAGAATTTTAACACGACGAGCGTGAAGGTGCGTGGGCCTTCGTCTACTAATAAATTTGCGCACACCTGAAGCGGAACTTTACCAAAAACAACCTTCCAACTTGGAAACAGTAAAAATTGATAATGACTCAAGTCGTATTCGGTTTAAAATATCGAAAGTTTGCGTCGTGAATATGGCCTGCCATTATTATTTCCACTTTAACATGGATCAAATACAACATGTCGACAGTCGATTACTATTAGTCAAATAGGTCACAGGACATTCTCTAATTTTGACAAAAAGGTAAATTTATCGATTTTGGACGGATACAGACTGTTTCTGTGTGGTGTAGCAGACAACTGATGTTCTATTAGAAAACAGTCTGATCGTTTCACTCATCGAGAAAACCCAGGTTTGTCTAGTCTTATTGTTAAAAAGAGGGTTACATTCCCATACAGCCAGCCAGATAATTGATAGTTTGCAAATGGCAAACAAACTGGTTTATCACTGCTACAAAAATGCTTCGCCACATGTCTTCCAGTGTGCAACTGTTTCTTATCCTTTACGAGATAAACACGTAAAGTAATATCCCGATCAGTCAATCGTTGCATATTTGCAAATCAGCAGACAGCAAGAGTGTGAGAGGAGCAGTCTCTGTACTGTTCTGATGAACCAACAACTTCTACTGTAACTTCTCATAGTCAAACTGACTTGAAAGGCACATTTATCAGCCGGAATGGGAAATTCCCAGATTTGGAAGTTTATCACCAGTAAAATTCTGTAGTTGGTGGTTATCTTTATTCTTGCTATGGGCCGATTTACACGGCACGACTTTACCACATGCGACAAGGTTACGATGGGCCTTCGACATGAATTGTTTTGTGTAAATCAAACCTACAACTCGCTTACGACTGTTGTGTACGTCAAAAAAAAACGCCGCGACAATCGTAGCCGAAATAAGAAGATGACGTATTATCTACTAAGTAGCAGACGAAGGTGAAGTTTTCTTGTGTCAAAATGGCGGACGAAGTCAGTGTTGTTGACTGATTCAAATGAAACCGTTTCTCAAAAAGTAATGAACGGATTAACGCGAAAAACATCTCTTTAGAAAGTTTTTTTCAAAGCGCAGGACAACTAAAATATTTGTTTACCGTTTGTTAAAACTATCGCTCCGAAAATTCCTGTGCAAACTTTTGCATATTTAATTTTGTAAGTAAAAATGTGGTGCGCGTGTAAATGTTCCTAAGTCATGTCGCAGGCCTGTAGTAAGCTTGTCGCATGCGACAAAGTCGTACCGTTGAAATCGATTCTAAGACTAACCTACAGATTATTGAGCCATGCTTAGTATTTGATGTCTATAGAAACAGGAAAATTACTGGTACATAACTGCATATAGTCTTCTTATATAAATATTTCTAATCTTATATAATTTCACAGTAACAGCTCCTATTAATTTCTTTTTTCACAATGAAAATGCAAGCTATTGATAAAATGGTTTTTAATTATAAGCATGACCAGAAGCATATCACCTTGTCAGATCTTGAAAGAAAGAGTCACTGCTTCAAAATGGTTCACAGTTGAACCCTGCTACCTCCAACTTTCATGGGAAACGGAAAATAGTTCGAAATGGCGGGGAATCAAGATAGTAGATAGTAGAGGAATGCAAAAGCATACATTGAACCGAAATTGATTTGAAGTTGAGAACGCGAGGTTCATCTGCAGTTTATTTACGTTTGTACATGTTGTCGTAAACTTCTAAAGGAGGTACTAAGTACTTTGATTTCTCTTCGAAGCGTACACCAACATACACAAACCTCGAATGAAACGCGTGGAAAAGTCTGAAAGCGAAAAAAAATGTCTAGGTGCTTAGATACCTTCATTTATATTACTCAATACCGTACCCAGGTTTGCAATAAATGAGTCCGAAATCTTGTCTACTCTCCTAATATCTTACAACATCAACTCTTTGACTTTGTATGACCAGATGTTCGGTCGAATTCGGGTACTGTGAATACCTATTCGTTTCGCTTCGGCGGCACGGCAAACGTCAGCCTCGCGCGCAATTAATAAAATAGTCTCGTCCTAATAGGAACTACTGAGAAGCCAATCAAAGAGGTACGATTAGGGAAAAGCACCGAAACGGATGAATTAAATGTAAATAATGAAGAGGATGGAGTGGTGGATAAGTTTCTTTTGAACACGACAGGCCAGTAGATGCGCCTTCGTTTAAAGTTGCATAAAACTGACCCGAAGCGGAACTTTATTGACCAAAAAACCCCTCAACTTAGAAACCGTCGTATTAATAATGACCTAAATCATATTTGATTTAAAATATTCAACGTTTCTGTCGTGTGGCCTGTCATTATTAAGACACAGGAGACTTGATTTGAGTGCGAGATCGAGTACAAGTACGACTTTTCAAATCTAGGTTTATACACCGAGGCTTTGCATTATTACGTATAAAATACCCATCTCATCGCATGAGTTACCCTCTCTATCTAAAACCAACATGACAGGCCGGTAGATGCGCCTTCGTATAAATTTGCATAAACTGATCTGAAGCGGAACTTTATTGACCAAAAAAACCCCTCAACTTAGAGACCAAAATATTAATAATGACCTTAGTCATATTTGATTCAAATGTTGAGGGTTGCCCAGTTCTTAGTCAGATCACCAGTTTGCGAATGGCAAACACACTGGTTTATGCTACTGATATAAATTACTTTCTCGAAAATTCTCGAATATGCCAGAGGCCTGTCTGTTGCTAATATTGAAGAAACTAAGTTACATTCATTTTATCATTATTCTTTACTTTCAGCTTTTAACGAGCGCCATCGTGAGAAAAATGGGCTGGGCTGCGTGGGGAGCAATGCTAGTGTTAAAGATTGGAGGAAAGATGGTTTTTAATGCCGTCATACCTGGGTCAGGTGCATGCATAGAGTTTGCTGAAGCGGTAATCTGTTACCGCAATGGCGATGCATGTGGTTGTATGATAAGCATCGTCTCGGGAGTCGCGGACCTTGCTACGTTTGGTCTTGCGGGCGCCACTAAAGATGCAATGAAAAAAAGTGCAAAGAAAAGTGTTGTCCAATTTGCCAAAGAAACGGTGAAGATGGGCTCTAAAGAAGCATCCAAAAAGGGTGGTCAGCAAGTTGGAGAGGAACTTGCAAAAGATGTGATCCCTTCAGCAGTTGAAGAAGTCTTCTTCAAAGGTACCAAGTTGACAGTTAAACAGTTCCTCCAGGCTACTGGGTTTTCATTCATTTCTAGTGGAGGACATGGAATTGGGAAAACAATTATGGAAGATTCGATCGAGAAATTGATTACTGAATCGCTGAAAGTGAAACCTATAGCGATTGCGTTTGAATTAACCAAGGAAGCTGCTAAAAAAGGCGCAGAGGAAGAGTTAAAGAAACAATCCTACAAATTTATTGTTAAAGACGCCACCTTTTCACTTGTAAAAGGAGGCATAAGATTCAATCAAGATGATAGAAAATAATACCAAACGCTTGTTACGTGTAGAGCTATTTCAGTTTTCATTTACCAGCAGGGAGATGATACTGAAAGCTCGGTCTTTCTTTTTCCCTACTGCTATTCACATAGTTGTAATTAATAACTCTGCAAGTAGTTTTATAACTAGATTTCGCACATCGGAACACATCGTTCAAGATTCTTGGGAAAGCAAAACTTTTTCTCTCGTGGCCAGTAATTAAGTGTATAATGATGTCCTGCTAGATGTAGCCCTATACTACTGGTAGATCAAATTTCACTGAAGAGCAAACAGAATCCACAACTTGGCGAAATTGCTGGATAGAGGTCTTTTAGAATGCTTTAAAAAAACAAGGAGTAACTAATACCTTTGTTTAGGACACGACGATGAAATTTTAGAAAGTTTGCCAGACTTTTCGATTTGTTCATGTTATCATAACCTTGTGCTTGTGTAACTCATAACAACACCTATAGCTTCAGACCGATACACATGTATTTTATAGTACTTTAAACAAGAACATTAGTTTTATGTTTCTATTAATAAGACTAAATCTTTTAGGTTTTAACTTTTTAAAGTTATGTTTATTATAGTGCAACTGTAATCACGGTAATCTAATAAAACTAAGTCAGGTTTGAGTCGCAAAAATATATATATATGAAAGATGATATATCAAAGTGTGGGAGTTGTCAACCATTACCTAGTGATGAGAAGGCTTATCCTTTTCGGGAACGAAACATCACTCCCATACGTTTGTCAAAGTCAAGTATGTATTATAATGGAGTAATTCTCTCCAGTTTAACACCAATGTTGGCATGGTCCCGGCTTCTAAGAAGACATAGATGGCAATTGTAACTGTTCCTGGCGGCAATGTATCAAAATGACTTAGTAAGATAGTAACTGATGAAATTTTTTTTTATTTCATTTTAAATGTTAACCGAAATCGTTTTTGTCTAAGGTAAATAATGACTGTAATTTTCTTTCATGGCACATTTTTCAGTTTCCGCTCTCCGTGCAACTGAGGTTTGATGCTCAGTCATAGTGTAGGCTGAAATGTACTAATAAAACTTTGTTGTTATTGTTGTTGCTGTCGTTGTTGTTTTGTTGTTGTTATTGTCGCTTCAGCTTCGGTTTGAAAGAGTAACATACTTAACCTCTCAACAATAATTTGAACTCAAGAACTGGATCAACCGGTGAAACTCTTTCTGGATCTTTTTTTCCTACTTTTTACTTGCACGTAACGAAGCCTGTATCGCTCCCTTCTGGTTCACCGACTAGAGTTGCTTAATTTAAACGGTGAAACATCTAAATCGTTTGAACTTACCTGTCGAAAAGAGTGGAATTAATCTAATTTATACTAGAATTAGTGCCTAATATTATCCAGCAACGTGACTTTTCACGATTTAAAAGTTCAACGTCCACGGAAGTAGCTTATTCCAGGCTTTCGGTAGTTGGGGTCGAGCGAAATAAAGAGGGCGATCGAGGGAAAAAACGAGGGTGATCCTTGTTTTTTCTCTCTCTCGCTCGCCCGCTTTTCTCCCCAACTATCTAGAACATGGAACAGGCTAGGTTTAATTTTCGTCCTAGTTGCTTCGCATCCACGTTGATGTTCTTTGTTTCCAATGATGACTGGAAGAGTTAACAGAAAAGGGGTATTGTAGAAGAATGTTGATAAATGATAGACAAATAGAACTAAAATTTTAGGTGGGGCATGATCTTTACGCGCTTTTCTTTTGTAATTAAGTCCATGACGATATTCCTCAAGGAGCTAGTGGTTACTGTTTTGTCATCTTTATTGTCTTGCGAAACCTGATGACACTGCCGCCAGTTTTATACCCATTCGCGCACAGAGAAAGAAATAGGACACCAACAAGTAAATAGGGCCAATTAACAGAAAATAGGTTGTCCCGTCTCAGGCCTATTGTAGGTCTCAAGAGCATTCAAGAGAATTGTGTGAAGAATACTGAATGGTTAGAAGTGGTTCACGACCCCTCAATCTCCGCCACCTCCGGCCCTACATTCTCAGTTCTTCTTGAAACTGTTCAAATTTTTTTTTTGGGACCCTCTGTCACACCCGACTCTCTAGCTATCTAAGCCTGAAGCAATCTGTTTCCTCTAGTCCTCGTTCCTTTTTTCGCAAGCTTCGCAAAACGAGCAACTCTCGAGAGCTCCGTTAGAGGCTCGATTTTAATTGGTTTTAAAGGCAATGAAAATGAGCGGAAGTTAAACACCATTTACTCGATTGAGCCAAAGTGTTTTTTTAGCTAAGCACGCCCAATTCAACCGACGTCCGATATTTTTGGACTTCAAATCGGATCTTTCCAGGGTCGCTCGTTTCATGACGTCCGGTAAAGGGGAATGACTCGAGCTGCTAAGTAAAGCAGGTCTTCACTCGCAATTCATCAAATCAAGTGACTTTTTGGGCTCCTTCTGTTTCTCTTTCTGAAAACCTATTTAGAGAGAAAAGTCTTGTCCAAAGTCCTTCCCAAATGATATCCTGTTAACACCAAGAATAGTTCACACTAAAACTACAACACTGGAGCTAATCCTGAACCCAGATCTCCCACGACCAAACGTCAAACAGAGTGAGATCTGGGTAGGAGATGACACTTGAGGTTGCTCTGACCTATCCTATACTATGCAACTGTACCCTACCTTACTCTACCATTTACAATCCTACCCCACCCAATGCAATCCTGTCCTGATCAAGAGTTAAAACTCAAAACTCCACAAAATCACTTAGCCACATGTCTAGCAGCACACAACAGCCCTTTTGAGAGATAAACAGACAAAGCAGCAGGCAACAAGAGTGTGAGGGGAGAAGTCCCTGTACTGTTCTGATGAACCAATAAATTCTCAAAATCGAAAAAACTGAAATGTACATCAATCAGAAGAGGAAATTCCCATCCTAACCTACAGATTATTTAGCCATGCTGAGTTTTTAATGCCTATAGAAACAGGAAAAATACATGTAATTAGAAAATACTCTTTTAATAAAAAAATAATTCTAATTTTATATAATTTCATGCTAACAGCTCCTATGTATTTCCTTTTTTCTCATTAAAAATGTAAAATACTTCCAATTATATATAATTTCTTGCTAGTCTGTCCACAAACATTTATCTTTCTGCTACGGGTTTCAGCACGTGTATCCCACACACCAGATTAATATTCTGCTAAGCTTGTGATCTTGACCAACTCAAAACAGAATAGAGGGTCTGTGGACAGACTAATTTCATGCTAGCAGTTCCTAATAGTTTCTTTTTTCACAATAAAAATGCAAGCTTCTGATAAAACAGTTATTATAAGCGTGACTCGCTGTTCTATGGGTGCATAAAATAAGGATCAATTTGCATGGAGACAAAGTAATCCTATAGTCAACAGAGACTACAATATTATCTAGTATCATATAAAACAGTTATTATAAGCATGACTCGCTGTTCTATGGGCACACAAAATAAGGATTAATTTGCATGGAGGCAAAGTAACCCTATAGTCAACAGAAACTAAAATATTATCTAGTACCATATGGGACTGCAACGCATGCAAAGTGCTACATCATTTATGCATGTCATGCCCAGGAGGGGAACTCCCATATGAAAAGGTCAGGATGCTCAATGGAAAATTGGAATTAAAACCCACAAAAGAAACCACTTAAAACAGAAATGAAATCATTTCTTCACGTGCAATCCTAAAAGACACTTCAGCTGCTAAAACGAGTGGCATTTCATCCTGAACACTGCGAGTGGGATGAAAATCTCTGATTTACACCACTGAGCAAGACAACGAGAATCCTGGACCTTTTCATATGGGAGTGCCCCCCCCCCCTCCCCTCACCACGGATGCCATGTAATCATTTTATTGACATAATTAAGAAAAAAAAATTACCTTACTTCGAAATCTTTCAGGCACATACATGCATTTTTAGCCCAATTTTCATGACTCTGAACCAAACTATTGCTGGCCAGACATTCCCTATAACGCTCCAAAAGTTTCTACAAAAAAGAAAACAGTTTTCCCCTGCACAACAAGAGCACAAAAGCATATTCATGAGCTATACTTCCTATTGAGTCATATTGCAAAATCCAGAGGACCAAGGTAACCAATCAGAAAGCTCCTTTTTATTATGGCCAATGATTTTCTTGTCAATGCTGTGCAATTATATATAAGAAACACTCAACAAAATAACTATCAAAAAAGTACATATTTTTTATGTTTTCATATGGAAGGGCTATCCACAAGTTGCTCTACATTTATAATAACAATAACAATAACAATAACAACAATAATAACAATAATAATAATAACAATAACAATAACAATAATAATAATAATAAAAGCAATATTTACAGAGGATATCACCAAGTCGACACTAAGTTAATTAGGCTGGTCCTCTATCTACATTACTACAATTTACTATGCGGAATTACAAACTGAAGCTTAAAAATTTTAAATTACAACTTTCGCCGACATTTCCTAAAAAGTCGCTCAAAAGTTGCTGCAAGAATCGAGAAAATTTCTTTTCTTATTGAGAAAGTTTCTTGTCTGTCATCTCGTGTAAAGTAAATTTAAGGTAATTGACCTTTAGAAGTTGAATGTCAGAGTATTTTTTGTAGGTTTGCTTCCAGCAGGGTTGAATTTTTTTCGTCTTTACTTGAAACAAACCTACCTCACCACTGCTGACACCTTCAAAGGATCTAAAGAACTTTCTCATTCTTTGCCCAAGTTTCTAGCATGAGCATGAACCATGAATCTCTTTTTTATCATTTTTAGATGGTAAGGGGCCATGCTTCTCAAGGAATTGTTTGGACTTTAACTCCCTAAACTCCCCTTTCCTGAGTTGCTTAGTTATTCTGAAAAATCTGACCAATTTCCATAAGACAGTGGAAACCAGTATGGATCAGTGCCCATGGAGAACTCAATTCAAAGTCCCGTGTGTACACCAACCATCAGATGACCACCCCACCTCCCACAACAGCACTTCAATTATTGTGCAGTTCCAGGAAATATCCATGCTCCCCCACAGAAGGGATTGGAATTTCCTGGGGGGTAGGGGGTTCTGTAAGACCAAATAATTTGAGGAAATGTATGAAGATTAATTGGAATTTCTAGAGGGTTGATATGGGGGGCCGGGGGGGGGGGGGCAGGTCTTAGAAAAAATCTCTTCCATGGGAGAGGTATGGATATTTTCTGGAACCACACATTATTAAATTAAACAGGAAAAGCTTGAGCAGCAGTTTCAGACATGGAATCAGACCTTGCCCTTTGCTCTGCTGTAATATAGCCCTCAAGAAAGTTCTTTGGACAGCAGTATTGCCAACCATGGTACAGGACAAGACCGATCAGATAAACAAGAGGTACGTATGCCAAGAGGTTTACAATGTTTTCTAGGCCATCACGGACAGACGATGTTGCATCACTAACAATGCTTGAGCTGAAGTTTGCGATCAAGCATAAATTGGTAAGAAGAACAGCATCAAGCCTGTTGAACCACTGGTACTGTTCGTTGTAAGGCTGGAGGTACAGGCACATCACAACAATGAGTATACTTGACACATCCAGGAAACATCTCTTCAGGGGCGAAAATGGAACGTACAAGGCAATTATCAGAATGCAAATGCGGCAAATGAAGTAGTATGCCGCAAACCATCTGTAAGTGACTTTGAAGCACCTTTGGAAAGTGTCAAAGTACAGTCTGAAATTGTTCAAGTATGGGAAACGCCTCAAGAACCATGGGGTAAACAGAAGCAACAGTGGTACAAAGATGACAAAAAGAACAATCCACAGACAGGCGATGATGGTAAATGGTAAGTGTGTTTTCCAGTCCCTTACAAAGTCAATATTACCATCTGCGTACAGTACCCATCTTCCTTGCATATGCACATAATGGACAATGTTGAAAGAGATTATTGTGACATTTGTGTAACAGAGAACCAGCAGTGTACAGAAGGCATGGGAAACAGTCCTGTTTATGTAACAACCAGGGCAACGTCTTGCAATTTTGGCCAAAACCACAAGCAGAAGAAGAACATATGAGGGGAAAATGTAATTTACCCCAAGTTTTTGAAGATTAGTCATTCCTTTGTAAAGACAAGTTCCACCAACTCTGAGTTCCCAGTTGGCGACACCAATCACAAAAGAGATGAATGGATCAAGGTATTGTCCTTCTCGCAAGAGAAACAAAATTGTCTGATAGGAGTAGAGCCAAGTGTTAAGATATGTTGTGAAAATGTCCAAGTCAATCCGAAATACAATCAACACTAACAGAGGTGTTACCAAACAGAATGCCACTGTAAGCCATAAGTGACTGTTTGAACACGACTGTCTACACTGTTCATTCCCGAGATTCACAGAGTAGCCATCTTTGCATGCCCCACAGAGAACACTTGTACCATTGCGGCCAACAGTACACATTGTTTCAGCATCGTATCGAAAGAATGAATCACCTTTAGAGAAATTGCAGTAATGGGTTGGACATGGGTAAGTACTAAATTTATCTTCCACTGTTCCACCCCAGTATCCTCTCTTCAAGAACACATCCTTGAAGTTGGCACTGCAGTTTGCAATACCAGATTCTAAAGTACTTGAGATACAAGAACAGGTCTTGCTGTCAGTTTGTTCAAAGCCGACATTGCAGCGCTGCAAGGTCAATTTCCCTTTAGAAGAGGTGTGCGTAACGCGACCCACAACTGTGCCAATGTCAACTTTAAATGGCCTACCAACATTTCCAAGAAGGTACAAATTGTTAATTCTCGAAGAATCCCCTTGCACCAGAAACAGATGGGAAGCTGTACCCAGGTTGACACTGCCAGCCTCATTTTTTTCATGCTCATCTGTAATTGTGACCTTGACAACACCCAAAACAGAACTGTTCTTCTCATCAATCAAATGGAGAGTCGCATCAAAGACTTCACTAGGAGAAACCATCCACTCCTTCTCAATGAATTTTATGAAGATCGGATCAGTAGATATCTGTTCTTTAGTGGTCTTGTTCGAATCTTGATACTGAATTACGTTGGGCCACTCAAGAGATTCATTGTTTATGCGGGGTCGTCCACTTTGACGACATCCCTGAAGGGTTGAGGCAAAGACAGATTCTCCACCGCCATTAGCCAACACCCGATTACCCTTAAAAACTAGTTTGGTCTGCCATTCGGTGACCTTAGCCAGACTGAAGCTGTTGTTGTAAGCAAGAAAACATTGCCGAGTCTTAAGTTCTGTTGTATTAAAACCTATAACAGGTGGCCCAGAATCCCTCACGTAAATTGCTCCTCCTCGATCTTCAGCAGTGTTGTTAAAGAAGTTGAGGTTACTGTGGGGCATAAGCATTAACACTGATGTGCCATACAATCCTATTGCACCTCCCTGGTTTCCGCTGTTATTTCTAAAGGTTACATTACCGAGAAAATGTAGCAGTGCATTCTCAATCACCATGGCAGTATTGTCATTGTATTCGATGTTCACGACTCCTTTAAAAATGATGGGAAGCGAGTAAGAGTAGATAGCTCCTTGGCCAATAACCTTCTCATCTTCTGTCAAGATTATAGAGTTGTTACAGAGATAGCAGTCTTTGAGAACAATGACATACAACTTGATTCCTCTAGCGGAAAAGTCCTGAAGACCATTCACAGCTGGTCCAGTGGCCACACCGATTGCAGAGCCTGACGTTGCTCTATTGTTTCTCCAATGACATTTTTCATAGTCTATATGCAGCTTGTCTGCATCACCTGTCAAAGAAGATTTTGAGCTTGATGTTTCATAATACGATACCCCTCCACCCCAGATTGCACGGTTGCTTTCAAATTTGCAGTCTTCGTACTTCATGTTATTGGGATGTAACAACTGCCTATCGCTGTGAGCAGTTACTCCACTTCTGATACCTCCTCCAGCAAAGTGTGCACTATTGTTTATGAAAGTGCAGTTTTTCACCTCAAATGTGTTGTTTTGCACCTGATCATGAAATTCAATGAAAACTCCTGCACCCCACATAGCCTGATTATCTTCAAAGTGGCATCCAGTAATCGAAATAACATTGTTTTCTGCTTTTCCTTTAAGGAATATTGACAAACCTCCTCCCCGTCCAAATGGTATGTGATCATCCCCGGACGGGTTCTCCACTATTGTTTCATACGATTGTCTGGGGGCACTATTGTTTCTGAATGTGCAGTTAAAGAAAGTGAAGGTGCTGTTGGTATCATATTCAGCTAACACTGTAGAATTTACATCAAATGGATCTGTTCCGCCGTGGTAGGTCAACTCCATGTAAACACCGCCCCCAGCAATAGCTCTGCCCGTGTCCGTGGAACTTGTATTAATCGCCTGATTGCTTTCAAACCGGGAATGCGAAATCTGGACATTACCACCTGTGTCATACATGTTCAGCCCAATTCCTGGACTTTGAACTATCCAGCAGTTGTCAATGACAACGTCCTTGCAGTAGACCAAAAAGACAGCTGACAGAAACGGAATATGCGGATGCTTAAACTCACTACCAGTCGTGCTAGCATGCAAGCCGCCACAACCACGCAGTAAGATCCTTCTGAGTGTGATTTTTCTGCTGTTTTCAAAGGAAAGACTCCCTTGATTTCTCAGGCACTCAATGGAGGCAATTGACTCTTGATCTCCGACCAATTCAAACTCGAACAAGTTTGTGAGGTTAAAATGTCGGCTTAGATTGAACGGTGATTGACCAGGTCGAAGCTGCACCAGAGTAGAGTTAGTCACATGTTCTAAAGCATAGTCCAATGTTCTACAAGGACTTGCTGTCCCTGCGCCACTCCAGCACTTATTGCGGTCTATTCCTCCTGTCTCGGAAACCACAATCTTTCTTGTCCACGTCTGCTCCGCGCAGAGCGATGGAATCAATGTTAAAATGCAAATAACAGGTATAATCGAAGCAAAGTATGGTACAGCCATGGTAATTTCCTTCTCCTTTGCTAGCTGCGTGTTCTGGAATTTATAAAATCAGCCGACTTCCACGATTTCACAGAATATTTCTTGACGCAAAACACGGCTTTCCCGGAAAGGTTTGGAACTACGCCAGCATATTCAGGTACGTGCAGTCACGCACTTTCCTGTACAAATCTCATGCGTGACGGTGCGTGCGTGAGTTTAGTGATGAAGCTGCAATGAAAGTTCTTTGAGATTCTTTTCAATCAGCCATAGTTGAAACAATGTTCACACTTTTAGCGCAATCTTCAAACTTAAAGGAATGTCAGATGCAGGTCAAATAGTTACCACTTTGTAGGTTTAGGAATGCTGACAGTTTTTTTTTTTTTTTTCATTTTCGCAGAAATATTTAGTTCAAAGGTTATGTTTTGAAAAATTTTAACACTTGATTGGTCCTAACCAGTAAAAAAAACAATAGAGACCCCCTAAGAGTGCACTCTCTCATTCCAGACTTAAATGGATCAAAACCTTTATTGTTTTGAGGAAACCTCAGTCTGCATGCCACGTGATTATTACGGTTCTCCCGCGCCGTGGCATTATATCAGTGACGTCATTCAATTTCGCGCTAAAAATAAGCGGAAGGGAACGCCTGGGTACTATGGGCTATTTAGTTCAGTGCGTAAATTTAAAAGGCAAATTTCTTTTTCCCCTAAGAAGTAAGTTCTTAGCACAACTACAAATTAAAACGAAAAATCTAACAATAGATTTTAGAGCTAGAGCTCCTTTCATTTTTTTCACAAACATATAGGCCAAATTTCTTTCTGTCCTCGCCCCACCCCAAAGAAAACGTACAAGATGTACACTTCAAGTGACGACGTGAAAGCGAGGCTGTGCATCCAGGCCCCCACAGTAGGCCCCGTCCACCCTACACAGGAGAAATTTTAAACACAACAATCACCGGTGATTTTAGATGTGTGTTTGAGGAAACCTCGGGCGGGGAAATCACATGATTTCACCCTGAAGATGTCATGTCGAAACTGTTTGGTGTTTTACTTTTTTTTTTTTAACCATTTTTAACCATTTTTAGCCTTGTAAATATTTTGTCATAACATTTTAAGCGAAATTATGGAAATATACCAATACTGATGCGGAAAAAATAGTTCAGCAGTAGCCCTGAAATACTCAATGCCAAGCCAGAGTGAAAAACATTCCCTATTTCAGCCAAGGACGGTCAAAGTCCATACCCTTTTTCAGACAAAAACGCTAACAACCGTATCCTTTACAATCGCACTTACCTATATACCCATATAAGTTTGTTTAGCGCTGCATAAAACATATCGTAAGCAAATATAATTGATCAATTTCATTTATTGCTTCAGTATCAAAATATACAAATTTCTTTACATTAAATAGTCCTCCGACTCACTGTTTCCCAATAAAAAATATTTAATTTGTATTGTCAATTAATATAAAATACTCCTACAAAAAAATCATTTTTTCCTAACTAACGGACAGCCGTGAATCGTGCTTTCCTAAATAATTATCGGTGCCCTGTTGAGCGATGACAGTTGATTGATTTGTAATCAGGACTCCGATACTAACTTATTTTCAGTCCCAGCCTGAAATCATGTGGGATGGATAATCATCAGCCTTGCTTGGCTATAGCTTAATTTGAAATGAAAACTAACGAAAAAAGAGTTGACCGTACGGTGTGAATACAACCGTTTTCCCTCATTCCAGGCGTACAGTCTACCTTGTTCCTATGCCCAGGTCCTCCCGTTGAGTGAGGTCTAGGGCCTCTGCGGTAACCTCGCTCCCAGGACACCCTGGGAGCGAGGTTACCGTAAAAGTCAGTATTTCATCAGTTTTCTTTACTATTCTACAATTTGCTGGCTAGATCCACCAGGATACGGTGCCTTTTGCGTTGACCGTTGGCCCTTGCAGAAATGTGCAAGAGCTGTAGCAATATTGGATACCAGGTCCCCTCCGTCAGTGTCATGAAATAAATAAAACCCATCCCCTTTCAATAGAAAGTATCTACGAAGGATGTATACAGTAAGCGGTGGTATTAGTTTATCTTTTTCTGCCCGGCGGATCTACCAGTAAAACTGTCTAGATTAACAGTAATGAGAAAACGTGACATTTGAAAAAAATGCCCTGGACTTCAATCAGTGCAATACGGTACTACAAATCCTGGGTCAAAAGGACTAGCAATAGAAGTTACAAAGACAATTGTAACTATTGATTACTTAAATGTTTGTTTTTATAGATCTTCCAGCCTTCAACTACTATCTTATACCAGGGGAAGGCCCGAAAAAACCCGCACTATGGTCCGTAGATCTCAATGTTTGTTCACTTAGCCTGTCTCATCTCAAAATAACTTCGATGTATTTAGTTATCTTTAAATCCAATCCCTTGCTGCTCCACAAAGTGCCCTTGGAAAAGGCGATTTTGAAATGCTTGAGGTATGATCACATTTAACCAATCCAACCCATTAATGATTGTACGCTGGCCGATTTGGTTTCTGGATATGTTTATAAAAACAAAGCTATCGTTTCGCATTGCAAAAAGGAATTGCCTATTTCTTTCGTGGCCTGCCGAGCTCACTCTTCTTCATGATGTTATTGCCGGCCTGATTTTCACTGCCATCATCATTACTAAACACAGCGTGAGGCTCGTGTTCTTCGGTGGTGATGTGAAAAAACCCCTTGGTATTATCCCTAGACTGAGCCTCGTAGGGAGACATCATGGCAAAACGGTCGAGCTCCGCATCCCCTATGGGACCCCCCATGTCAAAATTGTTACCCAAGCCCATTGCCCCGCCCATATTCTCCGTGGGAGCTCCCATCCCATTTGACATCCCATATTGATCATTCATATGCAATGGACCTCCCATGCCACCTCCGGCCATGCCCATCCCGTAGTCTCCTCCACCGGGCATCCCAGCCCCCATCATCCCTCCCCCAGTCATCATCCCTCCCCCGGTAGCAATGCCTGGATCCATGGGGGCAACTTCTGTCGGGGATCCGGGTTCTGGTTTAGAATCTTCCGCCGGGTTCGGTTCATCACTGTCTAGTTGCTCCGTGTCCATGGAGTTGTTAGCCATAGCTGATTTCTTCAACGCAAAGTTCAGCTCCTTTGCTTCCCCGTCGGTGACCGTCACCTCTTTTGTGACGGGCTCGTATCCTTGTGCCTGGGCAGTGACTTTGTAGCCCCCTGGGAGAAGGAGACGCCAATAGTCTCCGTCCTTGGCGGTTATGATGTCTTTTTTGCGACTGTCAACAGAGATGCGTGCACCAGCTATTGGAGTGCCTTCAATGTCCTTTACAAAACCCTTTACGCCTTTATGCACCTGGGACAACAAACAAGGAAAATACTCCATTAATAAAGGACTTCAGTGACGTAAGATATCACTAAGAGAAGCAAGCTCTGGCCAAGAGTCTTCGGTCCTCTCTACCACTAGTCGGGAACCGAGCTACTCTGGGACCGACCCTAAAAAGCATCCTCAATCGAGCTCGTTAGCGTTTTACTTCGGTCATTTTTGTTGCTTTTAAAACCAATAAAAAATCAGGCTTGTGCACTAAGGAACGATCCAAGACTCAAGGTAGGAGATTGTAAGAAAAACAACAATAAGTTGAGCCTGTATTTGTCAGATTTGAGTCATAGGTAATATAATCCTATTCAATTTTACTTAGTGCGTCATTTTGAAGGATTATTCCTTTCTCGGGCTTTCTTTTCGTTTTGAAAAACGTTTCGAGACACCAACATGACAAGAACCGATAAAGTGGGATCGCAACAGTGGACAGCTGTTTCGCCCTTCTTGGGGCTCGTCAGCACTGTGTAGCGCAGATATGTAACGCCAGCACAACAGCCAACGCACATAAATTGCAAAATGACCCGTTCACTCATACATTTTTTTGGCTGATGAGATCTCCTGTAGATCCTACGTTGGCAGCGTTTATCGTATGCAGGGGTCCCTTGCAGTTACTGGGTTTTCTTTTTTAACGATTAGTTTGCGGTTTCTTTCCATTTTAAGGTTATTTTCTTTTTTCATGCAAAAAAAAAAAAAATAATAAATAACTTGCAAAATCAAAACATACCTGATCTAAGAAAGCAATCAGCGCTTTTTTGTTTTCTTCCCAGTCTTTGGGCAATTCACTGGCTTCTGGGAACTTCTTACAACCTTGTTCTATAGTGATCTCAAAGCAGTTGGAGTTCATGTAGTTGTAATCCTGCATACCCCCTGACACACTGTACCAAGCTGCACCATTTGTAACACCGTCTTCAAAATGATCCGGGGGGACTTCGGGGCAAGGCCAGGGAGGGTTTTTCAAATGCATGGTGGGATGTGCCATGGAGTAGCTTTTGGCCAGCTCTTTGAAGACATCGTCATCCGGGGATTTGCTGTATTCGCTCTGTCCTGTGGGGCTGTCATCAAATGGGTAATTTGCCACCAAGGAACCACCGTGAAGGTTAGCGCTTAGCACGAACGGGTAGTTCTCGATCCACTTCATAACAGCTATAGTCTCGGGCTGAGGAGGTCCTGTTACGCTCTTGAAAAACTGATCGGGAAAATTGCGGTTGAGGTCGACATTGTTGGCGTTGCTCCGCCCTATGATCCAATCTTTGCGATTGTTTCCTTCCGCTGCCAGTTCGTACCCGTCAGGGTTCATGCTGGGCATCAAGTGAATGCGGGTATTGTCCACGATCTTGGTCAGGTTTGTATCTCGACCGTAATTCTCACAGAACGCTTTGGCAAGATGCAGGAGTAGTTCTCGACCGACGACTTCATTACCGTGCATGTTAGCAATGTACTTGAATTCCGGTTCGCCTGGCTCGTGTTTTCCCGGGTTGTCCGAGATTTCTATCACCCATAACTTTCGGCCCTGAACTGATTTCCCAATGCTGTACAGACGGGTGATTTTCGGGTATTGTCTGTGAAGATTTTGAAGATACCCGGTCATCTGTTCGAAGTTATGGTGCGTCCAATCCTCGTCGCCTAAAGCACGTGTATTTGCGCTTGGGCGCGAGAAAACAAGAGCCACCCGTAAGCAGACAAAAAATGCCACCAGACAAGGCAATAATCGTTCCATTGTCCAAAAACACTGCACGCCAGAACTTGCTGCGAAGGCAACTTTTCTACTTCTCGCTCAAAACTTCCAGTGATATCTAAACCGTGCCAAAGTTGGAGTTTCTAATCAACGGCCCACCCTCCATCCATCACGTCATGTTTCGAGCTTTTCTTTTTTCGCCTCAGTCCTGCTGATAACGAGCTAAAAAGCGAAACTGATCAGGGAAACTCGAACTCCGATTGGCCGACAGTGTTCAGCTGTCACGAACTAATTGAGTTAAGTCACAGGTGCCCTTGACTTGGCTCTCATGAAGTGACTAAACCTGATTGAGTATTCAGACCAAAATAAACAGGTCTCTGGATTTAGCTGTGACTACAAACATTACTCTGTACCCTCTTGAGTCAATTCAGCTTATTGGCTTCCTTTCGACAAGAGAAAATTGACTCACCCCGAAAACCTCCTGCTCAACGAAAGTGCAAGGCCCCATCCACACTACGCCCGAGAAAGTTAAAAACGCAGCTTTGTTTCCACGGTAAGGCATACCGTGCACATTAATCCGTCACCAAAACGGAGCTTTTCGAAAACGCTCTTTAAGCCGGAGGAATTTGAAAACGCCGGCTTTGCGTTTGAGGGTGGACGGAAAACATTTTGAAAACGAAGCTTTTCGAAAACGGTGGCGTCACGATCATGTTATTTCCCCGCACGAGTTTTACTCAAACTCAAATCCAAAATGACCGTTGATTGTTGCGTTTTCACATTTCTGCGGCAGTGTGGACCGGGCCAAAGAAGTTTATTCGAGGAAAACCACTGCAGCCATGATGGAAGCGTTATTATGAATAATCTGATCTCCCGTAAAATACAAGAAAAAACACATTCGAAAGTTTGACTACATTTGATTGAAAACGCGTATGTCGCAAAATCCTTGCGAGAGAAATGATTTAGGGTGCATGTTAAAAAATAATTCTTATTTCACAATGCCTTTCCTCCCGTTTGGACTTTCGTGAGAATTTTCAGTTTAAATAGACCAAAAATCAGAAACGACAGCAGAATGGTACAAGAATCTTTGCCAGGCAGTTTCTTGACTTCACGTAGTAAACATATTAAACGTAGACAAGCTGGAAATCAAAGCATTAACTTCGCAGTAATTTTGAGCGGTCGAAATAACCCGTGAATTGATATTCAAGAGTAAACTCGCCGATTTCCAGCTTGTAGTATATTAGTGCTTCGCAGCTCAGCATTTCTCGTTTACAATAGTTTCTTAATAAAATTCAGAAACCTTCAAAAGGAAAAAATATTTCTGTCTAATGAAACACAAACAGCTGAATTAAAACAGCACAAACAACAGGTAATGAGACGTTTAATGGCTCCGAATGTACTTCTACAATAATTTATCATTGAATATATGAACGATATGTCTGCGACAAACCGGTTGATATAAATAAGTTTACTTAGGCTGGCATGCTCGACTGTCACTGAACTATATAAACGTTATATACAACAAAGAACAGAAAATACCAACAACAGTTATAACAATAAAAGAACTATGTACAACGATAAAACGATTTCACGACAAAAAAAAATTTTGGCGGCGTCTCAAGCTATGTTTTGCGAGTCTCGGGACAAATGCCCGTCAACGAATGAAGGGAGATTATAAAAACCATGCAATTTTCCGAGTTTCCACTTATAAAATTACTCGAACGTGAAGTGAGGGGACAGTTTGTCACTTATAACTTGCCTTGAAGGCGTAACTGAACGCTTAATAAAAAAGCTACTTTTTACAAACACGAAATGCCAAATGAAGCATAGATAATATAAAATTCTGTTAACTTCTCTTTGAGATACTTCAGAGCCTGAAGTACACTGAAATAGGTCTTCAATAAGGTCTTTCTCATTCTGAAACTAAAATTACACGCGTACTCTGATTAGCTCAAAGCTATTGACCCCAAACCGAGCGAAACGTGATTTTCAACTGGCATGTTTCTTTTTTAACCAGGACACGCGACAGAACTAAAAATGTCTTTTAAATAACGTCTAGTTCTTCCGACCCCTCATTTAAGCAATCAAAAGTATCAATCAAACGGGCGGAAAATGATCTCGGCTTGTAGCTCAAAAATTAACTACAGGCTTTAAGCCAATCACAGCACAAGAACTATCAAGGCTACGGAAATGTAGGTAAGTAGCTGAGACGACGCCGCACGTGCAGTTTCTGCACATGAATTTCTCCTCTTGGAGCGTGTGTTATAAAGGCGTTTCTTCCAGTTTGTTCAAATCCGGCACTCGACCTCCCGACTTGCTAAAATGTTCTTTAGACGGTGTCAGCGGTTTCAGTCCCGTAAAAGGAGTACCTAACTTCACGTCTCGGTCATCATTTGTCGCCTCGTTTTCAGAAGGAGGCCGCGACGCTTTCCTTGGCAATGGTGCTAAAAGTTCGGTAGACGGGCTGACAGGCCGGTCGGGAAATGAGAAACTACCCGGTTCTGATAATGTTTGTTTGTGCAAGGCCGATTGTCCCATCCATGGAGAGAGAGAACCCAGGGTTTGGGACTCGGGGCTTTCACGCTTGGCCGGCGGTTTGCGTGTGGGGTACGTGTTATGTGACAAATGAACCAGGTTTTTGTGCTGGAGAGGCTGAAGGCGAACTTCTCCGAGAGGTTTGTGTGAGGAGGTGATGGTTAGCGGTCCAAGATGAGACACGCCCTGTTGAAAAGGGGATAGGTTAGTCTGGTCCAATCCAATAAATCGCCGGAACCTGAAGGGTTATCAGTGTCCGGTCTCTGTAGCGTGAAGTAACTAAGAGTGTTCCTTACCTCCTGGCTGGATGCTAGTTCATCGCAGGGTTACCACACCTTTCTATTAAGTTGCTATAATAGCTCACTGGTACCATTTACACAACAGCTTCGAAGCTTATCAAATATACTTTGACAATGTACGTTCCCAATGACTAAGTCTGGTGCAGTGACATGTCAGGATTTTAATCTATTAATTCTAAACCAATATCACAAGGTTGGTTGGATAAAACTCAGCATTGTAGGCGGAGCAATGACTCGGCCCACGAGTAGATAGTCTGTCTACGAGCCAACTGGCCCATCAGGCTGGCGCTTTTCTCCGGTTTCTGTAGCATGAAGTGACTACGAATATGTCTACTCCTCCCTAGAGGGAATGCTAGTCCATCACAGGGTTACCCCTAGCATTAACTTTGCCGATACCCATTTATACACCTGGGGGGAGAGAGGCTCTGCGAGAGTAAAGTGTCTTGCCCAAGAACACAACACAATGTCCCGGCCAGGGCTCGAACCCGGACCGCTCGCTCCGGGGACGAGCGTACCAACCATGAGGCCACCACGCATGAGCAGAAAGCGAAATTACGGTCATCTCGCTTCATGGTTAGATCGCTCCAAGCAAAAGTTAGATCGCTCCAGCACAGGGCGAGTTCGCTACCTCAGCTAACCGAGTTTGGCTTGGCAGTGGATGAAAGAACGAGGAATAATCTATATGCGCGTTGGAGCGAACTGCCTTAAAGCGATCTAACCATGGAGCGATCTGACCGGATACCAGACAAGATGTACTTATAAACATACCTTGTCAGCGGATTGCAGTTTTCCTAGTGGTTTATGAGGACGCATGTCAAAAGACTGCAAAGAAAACATACACATTTATTTCACTGAAAACTTAAAATAAAACACAATATTTAACATTCTTTCATTTTTCATTTTACCTGTACCTCAGCGTTTCTGCTCCAATCTCCCATTTTGCTTAGCTCGCTAAAGAGAAAAAACCACAGTTGTTTTTAGATCAAAACACCGAAAGCCTCCGACCATGACAGGGAAATGATTTTTATTGCGTTCTGCTAGGGAAATATTTGATTCTCAGAGTTAAGATAAACAGCAGCCCTTATGGTTTACATCAAACTAGCTCGGTTGGGAAGGAGCGCGGGCTCATTTTGCCAAACAGTAATCAAGCCTATTATATCATCTCCTCGGTTTTAATTTTAAAGGCGTCCAAACCAAATTGCTCATCAAGTCTTCTTACCCTTGGGAATCGAGGTGATGAAATTGTTTAGACTGAGCAGGTAAGCTTGCCACCTAAAAAAAAATTAAAATTAAAGTAGCCTTGAGTAAAAAAATAAAATAACCAAGAGAAGGCTAATAGCAGGAATATAGAAAATTACTCGCTATAATTCATTTCAGTTTCATTTCATCGGATAACACAACCAGTACGGTAAAGACATTCCTCATTTTACTTATAACGCCCGATAATGTCACCCAAAGACCAATACATCAGGCTATACTCAAGTGCACTGGAAAGGAACCTCTGACTGACCTGTTGTAGCTTTTTCTTTTTTTTCTTCTTGTCTTTTTTGTCTTGTCCCATAACGTTCCTTGGTTGGTTTTCTTCGCCGCCAAACTCTTGTCTCCTGCATGAGCGAAAAGCAAAAACATCGACATGTCCACTTTCTCCGGAGACCAGCTCCAGCGGTAGGCTTATGGGTATTCAGTCGATTAGCCCCTAACCGTTTCGACCCCAACCAGAAGTTGAAAACACTGTCTCTTCCTCGTTCTTCAAGCGTGAATGGGGGCTAATCGACTTCTGGTTGGGGGTTAACCGGCTAGGGGCTATTGAAATCGGGAGCTAAACGAATTACATATGGCTAAATGGAATTTAACATAGTTAACGACTAGGAGCTAGTCTGGTCAGTAGCGCTTTTATAGGCGGTTGATAGTGTCTTGGCTGTCTGTTAGCGTCTGTTTAGCGTTTGGTGCGTTCTGTAGCGTTTGATATAGTTCGATGAAATTTTACATAGTTTATGACCGGGAGCTAGTCTGGTCAGTAGCGTTTTTTGTAGGCGTTTGATTATGGCTTGACCATCTGTTAGCGTTTGTTAAGTGTTTGGTGCGTGCTGTAGCGTTTGCAGCAGTCACGTGGTCGAGAGAGCCCTGGGGCTGACATTGTCCAGCGGTATTTTTGGTTAGTACATGTGTTGTCGTCCCATGTACTCGCAGTGTGTTCATCGCTCTGTTAGTGTGGCGTTGTGGATTGAATTATAGTTTAGCGGTTCTTGGCGTTCCCTCCCTATCCCCGCCCCCACTCTTTTCAGCATTTTTTTTTTCTTTCCACTGAGCCATCTGGCTTGAGTGTAACGGGTGTCTGTAGGGAGCTTGGCGCGGGGGACTCGTGGCTTGGTTGCGGGTTGGGCAGGCCAGTCGGGTGTTCTAGTGCCTTGGGGATGTGACTGCGGTTGCAGCCCCCGGGCTTCGTAGGCACCTTCCCTCCGCTAACGACTTGGGCGTTAAATTAGGCTTATGATATCGGTACATCTTTTGTCAGGAGGATTGCTACACTGAAACGTTCGTTAAATGGAAAGGTCGTAACATAAGGCGTTTTTCTGCAGGTCTATCCGGAGGTTTCGCTACAACTTCGGGAACAACAAAACTGCTTATAGCTCACCATTGTGAATCTTGACGCTGTTTAATAAGTGATGAACCATACTCGTAGCCGGATGTGGACAAGTCTGATTTAGAACCTCTTCTTTCTGTGGTCATACCCATTTGAAAAGAAAAGTTCGACTGAAGTGCTTCTTCTCGACTGGAGGGACTAGAATCTAACAATAAAAGAAAATATGAAAATTATGTATGTAGATGTGTCTGGTGTCCCTTGCAAAAGAACCGGTAGACTTCAGTATATAAGATAAAGGTCACGCAAAAATGAACATCACGCGAAACTAAATCCACGCGATAATTCCGTCAACGATGGCATAACTCATAGCGGCATGAGTGGTTGACTCTTCTTCACTTGATTTCATACCCTGAAGAACTAAAGCTCATGACCTGCTCTAAGCTCTGCTCACTCGTCTAACTGGTTTAAATTATATGGCATCCATCTTCCGATGATTTTACATTAGAACTGACTCTCAATGCTTCCTACCAAAAGAGAACTGACGGCACATAAAACTGCAATCTTTCCATCTCACCTGCGAGGACCGTTTTTCCTGCTTGCCGCTCATGAGTTCCCTTTGGTTTCGCTTGCTGTTCTGCTGCCTGAGGATCAAACATACAAAACTCATTAAAGTTTCACTGACCTTGAATAAAATCTAATTTTCCCTGACCGTGGCAACCCTGTTCAAAGGCAGTTAGTTACATTCACAGGCAGAAAATGGTTTACATCTTGATGGAAGCACCCAAAGACAAAGTCACACACCTCATTTCTTGTCATGAACGGCTGCTGGGGTTTGGATTTAACTGAAGCGGAGCCATCCCTGTCCTTTTTCTTGCCCAGAATGACAGACTTAGTTTTTCTGATTTCTTCTGCAATTGTGGATGAGCCATAGGTCGGCTAAAAAGTTCAATCACAGAAAACATTGATTAGCACTTGATGTATTATCAGTTACAGATTTCTTCACAAAGGGCTCCAAAGTTCAAACCCGGACTGCTCAATCCAGAGGCGAGCTCAGTAACCATGAGACCCCCACACCTCCAAGTCTAAACAATGTAGAATTGACCCTTTTGCCACGTTTGCACGTTGAACCACTGATATCTGCAATAACAACCATTCAAGCCACTCACTAAACAAACTCCCACCAAATAAATTGGTAATTCTGTAATCATACCTCAATTCTGTCTTTTTTTCTAAGGACATTTTAAGCAGACGTTAGATTTCATTAAAGTAGTACTGAACTCTTGTGCCCCCTCCCCCCTCTCCTCTTGTGGGCAACCTGATAAAATGCTTGGGGTGGAGTGGGGGGGGGGGGGGGGGAGGGGGACCTGTGAGGGCCTACCATCCTGTCCAGGAATAGTAGTACTCCTAGCATCTTACCATACAATACGATACAATAATTTTTTGACAGTAATTTTACAACTCATTTTACTGTGGAAACTGAATTTGATCACTCCCTTGTCAAACCACCAAACCAAGAAAAGGAAACAAAGCAGCAGAAACACTTCATAAGTGTGACAGTGGATTTTGAAGTCAGGCTAGTAGGTTATCTCTTTCACCAACCAATGTTCTTTTAGGTAAAATTTGAGAAAATTAAAATTGCAGAAGTACAAAATAATTTAAGTAATTAAAAATATCGTTGACATATAAAACAATTTGATCTAGGATGTACTAACTTGACAGTGATTTTCATGGGCCCCTCAAAAAAAATATTATTACTGTCAAGCTAGTACATTCTGGTTTCAGCTGGTTGAACAACCAGGAAAACTGAAAACAGTCGAACCTCCGGTTGCGACCACCTCTCCTCAGTGACCAGTTTTCCAAAATACCAAAAGTTCCCAAGTCATATCACTATATTTTGAACCTCTTGTAAGCAACCACCTCTCATAAGCAAGCTAAAAGTTTGACATTTTCTTTTGTTTTTAACCTCCTGTAAGCAACCCCTTGACAGATAACAGAGCATAAATTGGATAATAAGGTGTTGTAACATCATCGCATTCCTGGGTAGTACAAGAGATGGAAATTTCTCAATGGGAAGCACTGCATTTTTTTCTCAAAATCGACTTTTCACATGAATAAAACATTTAAAACATAGGGTAAGTCTCTGCAGTTACCTAATGAGGCAAAATTTTGACTCAATATGGTCTAAGCTCTCGTAAGTGACCACCTTCAGCTTGACAGTTTGGGTGATCGCTTATTGGAGATTTGACTGTATTTACTTTTGTCCTTATTTACCTTTGCATTCTTTGGTTGTTCAAGCTCCGATTCCTCATTATCCACAGGAAAAAAGCTGTAATTAGCAGCCACTAGATGGCTGGTGTGGGAAGCCAAACTTGGCTTATTCTTTGCTTTGCTGTCTTCATCAATGACATTACCCTTATCACTTTGAGTAACATTAGTTCTTTCCTCTGGTTGAGAAGTTGTTCTTGATGCATTGATATTTGCTGCTACCAAGTTAGAATTGCGAGGTTTGATTTCCACAGAGCTGTAAACAGCTTGTTTCGCTGTTGAAGAGGGATTTCCTGATCCTTTCACCATTTCTGCATTTGACGCTGGTGAAAAACTCTCAGACTTTTCTGAACTTTCATTTTCTTTAGTTCTACTTTTGTCTGAAGCCACGTCCTGCGAGCTAACTTCATTTGGCTTTTCTTTAGCAGCCATTTGTTGCATGACAAGTTTCTTCTCAGCACTAAATTCTTTGCCAAGTGGCACACTTCCATGCATATTTGGTTTAACATCTTGTGTTTTCAAGTCTTGTGAACTCTCTGCAGGTCTAATGCCCTGAGATGAAGCTCCCTTGTGAGCAAAATGCCTTGATTTGAGAGAAATTTCAGTCTTCTTTGAAACCGGTTTCAGATCTCCTCCCTTGTCTTTCAAGGTTTTTTCATATTCTTCTCTTTCTTGCTGGAAAGCTGGATGATTGTAAGCATCATTTATTGTAAATCTGTCCTTTGGGTCTAGTTGTAATGTTGCCTGCAAATCAAAGACTCAAAATTAATCTACATTATAATCTAGTTGGTGGAGACATGGTAACCTCATGGTTAGTGCACTTACCTCCAGATCAAGGGTCCAGGTTCGAGCCCTGGCAAGGTTACATTGTGGTGTTGTGTTCTTGAGCAAGACACCTAACTCTCACAGTACCTCTCTCTGCCCAGGTGACTAAAATGAGGACTGGCAAACTTTATGCTGGGGGGTAATTCCAAGATAGACTAGCATTCTATCCAGGGGGGAGTAGAAATACTCCTGGTCGTTTCACGCTACTGAAACTGAGATAAGCACCGCCTGATGGGCCACCTGGCTTGTATGCAGACTTTTCTAATCTAGTTGTTCTAATAAACTACAGATGGCTCAACCAAAACATAGATTCAATGGCACTAAAACCTTACCTGCATAAAACTAAGCATGATTCCATTAATGACTCCTGCGTACTTCCTTCCTAACGTCTGAGGGTTAATTGTGGTTGGAAACTGCAAATAGCAACGCAACTCACTGACAATATCTTTGTTAAATTTATTGAACAGGAACAAGTGCTTGAATATTGAGAATGTAGAAGTTTGCCAGTTATTGCCAAAGACTTCAAAAGTTTATAATCACAGCTCTAAACTCAATGGTTAAAATGTCTTACGATCGATAAAAAATAATCAGTAAGAAATGTACACTGGCTGCAGTGTTCTCAACATAAAATTATGCAAAGATGGATATCGTAGAAGTGTTAATTGAAGTTGCCTGATCAAATTACTGTCGTTTACTAATGAAAGCCTGCAAAGGTTATTCATAATCATATTGCTGACCTTGAGTCCTTTAAATCTCGGATTGGTATAAAACATCTCCATTTGATCTGGTGGCAGATGACCGAGAACCTAAATCATAATTAGGTTAAAGTAAGTTGTAAGTACACTGTAAGTACATGTTAGGATAATCAACAAAACTTCCAATCAGTGACAGTGAATTTAACATCATGATTTACTGACCTTTTGTATTGTAAACAATTGATCTATCTCACTCTCTCCAGGAAATACCGGCTATCAAACAGAGAGAAACAAATGGTTGGAAATCACCCAGTAAATTGGTACATAATTATGCAGTTTTACAGGAAACACTTAAGGCAGATGATACGCATGGCAAGACCACTAGATATGTTGAGATGCTCGTGTTAAATAGTGACTCTGTATTCTGTATAGTTGTGAAATTCAGCATCTGTTTTATGTTCTCGAACTTAGACTTTTCCACAACTTTCCAACAAAATCAATCTAAAAACAATTCAAACAATGATAAAAATACATAGCTAGAAGACCTTTCTTGCATTCTACTTCAGTGCATATGAACAGCAGCACGATGACATCAACTCAGTGCCAATGCTAGCTGGAATGCGGACAAGGCTCATATTGACTGAGGTGGGTTGCACCGCACAAACGTTATTTGACTTAGGCCATAGTACACACACCTTACTTAAACTGTAGTTGGGCAATGCACAGAGCCATACAAATCTCCATGGACTGATGCAGCCCTCCACTAGCAAGCTTGGGAAAATAGTAAATTTAGACTGACGATATTTGCCCTGCTTTTACTAACCTGACCATCACTGAGTTCCCCCAGTATACAGCCAATAGCCCAGATGTCAACTGGTTTACCATAGGAAGCCCTGATAGAAAATCAGTTGGTCAGTTAATTAGGCAAGAAATGAAATTCATCTCAATGTCCACATAATGAGAAGCTTTTAGACCATCTTAAGCCTTACCCTAAAAGTAGTTCAGGAGATCTGTACCACCGAGTGGCTACATAATCTGTAAACTGGCCACTACCATTAACAGTCATGGCTCTGGCAAAGCCTGTGAAGATCAAACCATACATGTCTTTTCACCAACAACATAAACGTAATTACAGTGACGTCAGCTTCCTATACAACATACATGTTTGACTCCCGCTTTTCAATGCAACCCGATCCATTGACTTGGGCATGTCCTTAGAATGGACCAGGACCACATCCCCAAGACTGCGCTTAGATGGACACCACCCAGGAGAGGCAGAGTTTTCAAATTGACATAAAGTAGTAGGAGGAAATCGTAAAGTAGGCAGAGCACTACTTGCTCAGGATCAAGGTGGTCAGGTGTGGAGGAGTGCTGGAGTTGGTTACCTTCTCCTGCATGTTGGGGATGGTGGGGGTGGGGCAGGGGGGGGGGGGTGAGTGGGTTGCTGCTCCTGAAAAAAATTGAAAAATCTGTGTGCATCCAGGTGCATTCCAGAACATTTCTGGCAAACACAAGTGATTTTGTCGGAGGCAACAGTGTAAATGACAGCATACTTTGAATTTTTTTCACCTGTTCATTTATTTCCCCAGAAAGATCAGATCCTGATTACAATGGTGAAACAAAACTGAGCATAATTTAAATAAACTTTATGACCAGAACAACTTGGAGATGTACTGTGATGGCTGAGCTAAAAGAGATGGGCTTGACATGGACATGGGGTGACGCACAACATGCTGCAAAGGACCAGTAATGTTGGAAACAGATCGTTGATGCCTATGTGCCACCTGGCTAAGCAAAGCTAAGCTTAACTCCAGCTTTAAGATACTTGCAAGCAAGGAGTATTTATTATATATAAATTAAACTATTCCTGCTAGATGGATCATGCAGTTAATTGCAGGTTAGCTAAACTATTTTGTAACATGTAAGTTTCACTGAAAATTCACACCTAAGCAACATTTTTAAACTAAACTAGCCAGTGAACAGGCTCTCAGCAGGGATGAAAAAAATACTTGGCAATTGAAGCAGGCTGAGCGTCCCCCCCCCCCCCCCACCCCCAACCCCACAGAAAACACTTGTCTAGCTCTGCTCAACTCTATTTGATTTTTTTTTTCTCACCCAGTTGGCCAAAACTAAACAAGAGCATTGCATGATACAGTTTACATGAGAAAACATGAAACGTCTTTAACGCTTTTAACCTTACCAAAGTCACAAAGTTTAAGAACCCCATCCTTACTAATGAGCAAATTTTCTGGTTTAATGTCTGTCGGCAGAGAAAAGAAGCAATGGTTACAGAGGAAGGTGTCCATGCGAGATGATTGACCCAAATGACCAGAAAAACTCAAAATCCAAGTGATGTGTAATTTCAAAACATTTCACAGCAGTGCACTCCAATGATTGAACAGGCTACTTATATCACTTGCACACAAAAAATTTTATTTACTTATCAGAGTATTAGTAATCATCATTTTCATGTAAACAGGGTACAGATTGTTAAAAAAATAAAACATGAACATTGCAAATTACAAAATGTTCATTTCCATCCAATGATATTTGTTATCTGCCACTCAGTAAAGGTAAAGAATTATTCTGAAAATTTCAATTTGCATGGTGCACTGTTGATTGATAAATTTATCGGCCATAGAGGATTCACCAGCCAGTGTTAACTTTTCATTCAAACAAACTAAAGAAATACTGCACCTCTGTGAATGACATCATTCTGATGACACCATTTAATGGCTTTGATGAGCTGGAAAATGTAGTTTCTGGAAGGAAAGTTAAGTTAACAAAAAGTGTCAGTGACCAACATATATAGACAAATGTGTTTTAACATGCATGATGCTAATTATTTATTATAACAGTATTTAGTGATCCAACAAAAAGTAAAACTAAATTATTTTAATTTACTTTATTGTTTAAGTAGTACATGGTAGCAAAAAAATAGTAGTCATTATAAGTGAATGGTCAAATTCTTAGTACATGTATATTGAACATTCTTTCATACATTTGGCTGTCTTCTAAGGTTGCTCTCTCTGAAAAACTAACCTAACTTTGTTTGATGGAACTCCATTTGGCATTTCTTCAAGTAACTCAAGCATATTCTGCAGAAAAATGTGCATATCAAGGAATTTATTAATAATATTTAATCATAATGTTAAAACAATAATGGATGTACAATCTCACACGAGTTTACTTACTCTTTCAACATATTCAAAAACCAAATATAGCTTTCCCCTTCTGCGAAATGCTTCCCTAAGAAAAAGGTATTCAATATATTAGCCAACAATACTGACTTTCTCAACATTCTATAATGTACTGCCAGCTTTGAGGTGCGGTGGCCTCATGGTTAGAGCACTCGTCTCTGGATTGAGCGGTCCAGGTTTGAGACCTGGTCAGGGACATTGTGTTGTGTTCTTGGGCAAGACACTTTACTCTCACAGTGACTCTCTCCACTAAGGTGTATAAATGGGTACCAGCGACCTTAATGCTGGGAATAACCCTGCGATGGACTAGCATCTCACCCAGGGATGGAGTAGAAATACTCCTAGTCAGTTCATGCTATAGAAACCAAGATAAGCACCAAACTGATGGGCCACTTGGCTCATATGCAGACTATACCTACCAGCATTAATATGCAGTACCACTTAGCACAATAAATGTTAAACCTAAACTTTTACAACTGTTGACTAACCTCAACTCAACAATATTCTCTTGTTTCAACATGCGAAGGACTTTCAACTCCCTCAATGTGGTTCTTTTCACATCCTCATTTTCTGTGGAAATATGACAATCAATCAAAAATATAATGTACAAATTTATAAAATTACAGAATTGTACATGTAAAAAATGGAAACTGTAGCTTATGTACCATTAATATTTTTATCTCATGCCAAATTGGATACAATTTCCCCACTGTTGTTTCAAGCATCCTGTGATAAATTATTTTTGGATTTCCAGTAAGTTTTTAAAGTCACAATTTAGACATTTCTCAAGATATTTTGTTGTTTAACTGAAACAAAGCATATTAGACTTGCCCCTCATTTACGATAGCAAAAAATTAATTTCTTTCATAAAATATTGTGTCTCACGCCAAACAAATTAAAACAATTGAGCTCTACTCTGACTTAAAGACATGAGTGTTTCTCAAGTAGAGTGTCCTCCAAATAAGAAACAAAGGTACAACTTTTTTCTCTATTTACTTAGGCAATGTACTGATTAATGAACTTATTCTGACTTGATTAGCTATGGTCAGTTCTTGATGTAATTAAATACAGTGTAGTTAACCACTGACATTTTAGGCTCTTCTCCGAGAAATTAATTAAACTAGATGAAAAACTGAAGCGTATAGTCTATGTTACGTACTACATAAGAAAATCCTTTCCTTTGGAGATGGTTTCAAGATTACAAATATATATATACAAGTTTTGCAAGCGTTGAAAACACATAATTATGTTATAAAAAAATAAATAACACACATCACCACAAATGTTGAATTTAGCATCCATTCATGATGAAAAACCATTTCAATAATGGCTCATATAAAACCTTGTAATTAAATGGAGGAAGGTGTCAACATAAACAAAGCAGGCTTCAATAAGATTAATTTTTCATTATATAAGCAATACAAATTGCTACAATCTAAAACAAAGAAAGTAGCTGATTGCCTTTGAATACATTTCTAAGCTCCAAAAACAGCGCTATTTGCCCTCTGCTCTTAAAGTAAACCACAAAATATTGCGTACACAAACTACATGCAAGTTGCTGTCATGCATGTTTGTAACAAAATAATACAACATTCAAGAAGTTTTAAGCTCAACAGAAATCAATATCAAAACAGGAACAAACATCACTGAAATTTAAAGGATGAAAGTTGCATGTAAAAGATTCCTTCATTTTTCAGTGAACATAGGCCAAATGTAACATAGTTAATGGTTTGAACCTGGCAGTATCAGTAGTTTGTCTTTTGTGATCGTCCGGGTGAGGGTAGTTCTGAAAAGAACTGTTGTTGGTGACTGATGTTTCAATTGACAACCTGAGCAGAAGTCATCTTCAGAGTCAAGTGAATATCAACTGACAAACCGTATTCACTTGACTCTGAAGATGACTTCTGCTCAGGTTGTCGTCCCTCACCCGGACGATCACACAATACAAACTATGGGCCAAATGAGAGAGACCTCTCAAAAACTCTTAAGAAATCTTGGAGCAGACTCAAATATAGTAGAAATGCACATTAGAACCCCAGATTAATCAAGAATGCATGAGAGTTTCAAGCCAAACAGGGCCTATTAAAACCAATACTGAATTGGCTCATGGCATGGCATCAACCAAAAATCACAGTGATGTAAGGTATACCATTGCGCACCACTCGAAAAAGCAGTCAGTGTACTGTAAAACACAGACTGCGGACTGCAGACTGCAGACTCGGGGTAAAATACAGACTAAGGGTAAAAGGAAGACTGCCGACTGCAGACTCCAGACTTGGGGTAAAAGGAAGACTAGGGGTAAAATGCAGACTGCGGACTGCAGACTGTCACTGCTAACATAAACCCTCATCTTCAGGGGGAGGGGAAACTCCCTGGGGGGGGGGGGTACTTTGGGAATTTCTGGGTGGGGATGTGCCGCTGGGACCCTGGAACCCTTAGCCTATACCAGAGCTAGTTCAGCTGAATTTTGCTACCCTACACTAGAGTAAACTCCCCAAATCCCCCCATCTTTTGACACTGTTGAGGCTGATTTGCGTAAATTTAAACTTGCCGATTTGATTTTTTTATATTTCTGAGTGGCAATTCCTGGTTTCCTTAGTCTAAATAAAATCTTCAACCAACTAGTCAGTCTTAAGAAAAATTCTACCCTATTCTAGACCCAAATGCTCTGATTTATATACCCTATCCTAGAGTAAACTGCCTGAAAACCATACCCTTCACTGCGGTACATACCTATGTAGCCCATATATGAGAGTGCCCCCCCCCCCTTCCCCTCCAGGGAAAACTCCCACATGAAAGGGGCAGAGATTAGCTCTTAATGGGGTGTAAAATGCTGGTTCTGGTATCAGATAGAGTGTTTCAGATGGGAGGCTAATATTTGGCATCAAGACTTCTTTCAGGATTGCATGTAAAGAAACATAAAAATACCATCATAGTGTATCAGTGGTGTAGAATGACATGAAATCTTCAATCTTTTAATAGACAAAAGCATTATTTTTTTCCAACATCCTTATCGCCGTTTAAACCCACTGTAGCTTTTATTTGTCTTTCTGTTCTTGAGAGATATCTTTTAGGGGTCAATAAAAGCTTGAGCCACACTTGATTATAATTTTCTGGCACACATCATCCCAGTTCTTAAACAGGAGAGCCTTTTGCCATTTACCTCTCATGAGCCCTACGTACAAGACATGCTTCTTTTGACTGACAGGCCATATTTCTTACCTTCACTGTCTTTGAATTTTTTGATGGCTACAATTTCATTTGTCTCCTGTGGCAAATAAAACATAAAGTTTCAAAATTTTGACAACATAATGCAGACAATTTTCATGTAGATAAAAATCATTGTCTCTCCGAGTTATCTGACAAAGCTTCTTAGCTTGGATTTTTAAGCTTCAGGGTACAAAAAACCAACAGGAAACTTATCAAGTCTCTTCTGACAAATATATGGTAATTTTCCTAAATCAAGTTTACATTACTTTAAAACTCCTTTGATGCGAAACTAACTTAGTCATCTACAGCAGGTAAGCTTATATACTTTATTTTTCCACCCACAACCCTCAAAAACTTCATGAACCAAGACACCATTCAAGTAACAGTGTCTGTTGACAAACAAACCAACTAATGCATGTACAAACAAATGCCGATTCAAGCAACCGAGATAGCTATCAAGCCTGCAAATTTCTGCTTCACTGGACCTTGAAGGGAAGTTCTCAGATTGAATTGACTTCGGTAATATGATCTCAGTAACATATAAGAAGCATTTCCGATTTTATGGCGACTAAGAGTCCGTGCGTGTTTAGTCGCTGAAACAATGCACAGCAAAATAATCATCAACCCACTTAATAACCTTACGCCGTGATCCATATGTTTGATATTTTTTGTCATGTGCAAGCTGCTAAGCTTAAATTAAAGAAAATATCTCTGTTACCTTGTGCCTACATCTCAAAACCACTCCATAGGCTCCTAATAATACAAAAAAGGAAGATATTTAACACGAATTTGCACCACTTAAACCCGCATTTTGCATACCAAAACAATCCACACACACAAAAACGTAATGCCCATAAAACAATTTCAATCTCATTACGATGCATGCAAAAACATGTACAAGCTAATATTTAAAACCACTTACCTTCGCCCACAATTCCAAGAACCTCGTACTTATTCATCAGCATTTAACAGACATACTGCAGTATTTTTAATAATTGATCTTCCGCTTGCCGTTGAAATAGCGTGAACGATGCCTCCTGAGATACAACAACATATCTTGCCAAGCATCTTCCGTTTCAGGAAGCACGTGTTTCAAGATGCACAAATATCGCAATGGGACGTACAGAAGTAGCCATTCATACATCTGCCATTGAAAGGAAATTGTTACAAATCCGGAAAGTTTCGTGGTATTTGACCCAATCTGTCTGACATACTTTTCTTCACGGTAACCAACAAGTCGAGGGTTGCTATTTCGTTTCCCATGATCCCCTTGTAACCCCTCGTAACGACAGAAATTCCTTTCTGATGACGTAACACAAGGGTCTGATCATGTCACGAGATGGCCAGGGGATGGACAGCTCTCTGGTGCTCATCTTCTTTGCAGTCTTCAGAGCACAAACTTTGAGACATTTTTCATACATGTTTTTAAAAGTCGTAATTTCCTAACCGTTGATACGGAGAGAGGAAGCCACATCAGCCTTGGCTGGTTTTCATGCGGGTCCTATATCCCGGTCGAATTGGAATTTGTAGTTGCTGGTTTTTGTGGAGAACCCGGAGAATCTTTAACCTTCAATCTTTAATCTTTATTTATACACGGTAAAAACTTCAGGTGGAAAACATTACATAATAATGACTAAAAATCCAAATCCTAACATTATATTAACTTACATTAATATGCCACTTAAGAAAAATCCTGGTTTCCATGAATGCCGTGTTTAAAAATTATAGTAGAGAAGGCGATTAAATTTGTCCAATGAACCAGACTCTCTAATGCTACAGGGTTAGCTGTTCCAAAGGGAAGCGCCGCTGTAACTAAAACTATTTTTCATGGAGTTAGTTCTTGGAAAGGGGACAACAAGTTTGTTTACCGAGTCCCTCAGAGAATAGCTTGATTCATTTCGCTTTATAAATTTAGACGTGAGATATTCCGGAACAAGATCGTTTAAAGACTTTTTTTTTTTTTTTTTACTATTGCATACAATACTAACATTACTTACAATGCTTACAATACTAATATCACTTACGCCACTACTGACATTACTTACAATACGACCGTTACTTACACTACGATTACTACTAACACTACGATTACACACAACAACTACTACGTACAGATGCTCTGCCTACACAACTGATAATACAAATCTTGCTCTACATTGTACTCTAATTACACAATTACTTTTTCTGTTAACAAGATACTTTATATAAAATTACAATACAGGTATTTGAATTATCATGAATGTACATATAAATTTAGATAATTTACAAGCAGCACTTACTCCTTTACAAAAAAATTGGATTGTTATTCAAAACTAGGTTCCATTTTGCCTGAAAATGTTTTAAGCTTAAGATGCTTTGAGAGGCTATAAGCTTTTCAATTTCATATTTTCTCTTGACCACATCTCCGAAAAGCAAAAGGATAGGGATTTGTTTATTTTTGCGACAATTCCATAAATAAATTTTACCTAAAATGATAAAATAGTTGAGCAGGTTCAGGAGGTTAGATCTCTGATCTAATATTCCTAATATAATGTTAATACATTCCAGTTTTATTTGCTCCCTGGTTACTGTCAACCAAAAGTCTTCAAATTTAGTCCAAAATTCTGTTGAGAAGGAGGATCGATAAAAGAAATGTTCTAATGTTTCTCGAGAGGTTAAAATCTGACATTAGTTTAGAGAACCCTCTTGAATGTTTGGCTTTTTCTTGAATGAGAAAAGCATAAAAGTTTCTACTCTTGCTCGAGAGAGGATCAAAATCTTTGTTACCACATTTTAACTCAAGTGTATTTAAAACGTTTCTATCGACGATGAGATTCCTTAAATGCTTTGGCACAGAGCAACGAACAGCAGACCGCGTCAAGTAATTTGAGCCTAACCGTTTAAAGACTTGAAAACCATTTCTAGAGAAAACCATTTCTAGAGATAGAGAATTCTCTATCTTAGAACTGAAACAAGCTCTAGATCACTTCTTTTCACTTCCCCATCGTGTGCAACCCTAAACGACAACTGATAAGCAAAATCTACGATTTTGTTACACACCTAAACCGGCAACGATCAACAAATCGAGAAGAGCACATAGCTCACGCGTGAGTGCTACAGCATTCATAGCAAGCAGGCACATCAACTTTTGGTTTCATTTTGCATTAAAGAGCAAGAGCGTTAGAGCAAGAGGATTATAAACTTACTCCCGTACCCGTTGTTTCTTGGTGGGGAGCGGTACGGGGTGGGGGAGAGGGCTGTCGACAATGGAGAAAATTGTTGCAGTTGGCAGTATTTTGCGAGCATAATGGAGATATAGACATTTTTAGAAAAAAACTCTTATTTTTCGGTCATTTCAAGCTTTCAACTTCAGTAATTATAACAGAAACTCTTGATCAGAAATAATAAACACGCTCAAATATGGAAAATCTTTACTAACTTTCTCCTCCTTTCAAATTTTTAAATAGTCGCATGTATATAAATGAATGAATAATTTTAGATGGATAAAAGAGCAATTTTCTAGAGAATATTCCTAACTATACAGTGAATTTACATGTTACCGATCCATCGATCCCCGCTTCAGCGCCCACGGTATGTACCACACCCCAGCTACGCATGCACAACGCCGCTGTTTACATCTCTCCAAATCTCAGTTAGAGTCCTTCATAACGCTGAAGATGTGATCCAATATTAGACTGTCAAAAAGCCTTGTTTCCTTTCGTGCTGGTTCCTGTAAGGAGTAAAAGTATCATGTCGAGAGAAAACCTACACGTAAGTTATTGTTTTGCTATTTAAGGGAAATCTGCGAACAAAGAGATGGTAGTGACTATTCCGTACATTTGCTTCGAACAGATCAGTTACAAACTGCTTCCAAAGTCTGTTGAGCGCTTCCTATAAACTTTTTTGTTGGCGGCAGAACAGTTTCTACTTAAGCTTAAATAAGCCAGTTTTAATATCATGTTTAAACGATCGTTACGAAATTGTTTTGAACGGTTTCAAGATTTCCATGGAAGCGAAACGTAATTTAAGCATGATTTGTGGATTACTCACGGAGTTGTATAGAACTAAGTTTAACTTAGGTTAAGATTAGGCCTTCATTTGCTTAGGAAAATTGATTGATCACGAACAACACACGATGATGAGGTTGTAGTTACGTAGCTCTTCAGTTGTTAAACATTTGATTTTAAGCTTAACTTTTGAAATGCCAGATGTTGTCAACTCGAATCAAAAGCTTCTAATTGTTAACTGAAGACATTTTAACATTCTACACATGTTTGCAACTGCAGGTTTCTGGTAATATCATCTTTCAAATACTTGTAACATATCATTTAAGGTAATAATTGCTCTGCAGGGTTTCTGGGTAGAGATTTTTATTTTTTTCGAGGTTTTCCTTCAGCAACTTTTGCACAGGACGTTGTCAGATTATGAACAGGCGTAAGATTACTGGTGAGCAAGGGTCTTTTTCAAGAGGAAAGTTATGCTTGAAAGTGTCGCTGAATTAATTAATGCGTGTAGATGAATATAATATTGAGCAGATTGTAGCTGACCCAACATCACTCACTTATTAATTAACTTGTACAACATATGTTTACTTAATGTTGCTGGCAGGGTTAAACAGGGTAATATTTATGGAAAATTATGTTTCTTTGGCATTCCATGGATCATAAGATGAGAGACAACAAAGCCATTTTTATTTAATGCTGAAGCAACAATTTTTTTTTTGGTTTTAAGTAATCTAACAGAACTTTTGTAGAGATATTGAGATGTAAAACCCCAAAGTTTTCATGCTTTCCTGATATTGAATTTTCACGGTTGGCTCAGAGTGTAAAGTATTAATTGCAGTATTGAGTCCTGTTGCAAGTATATCTAGTGAAATATTTCTCTTTTTGGAAAGGTCAGCGACACAGACTACTCAGAAGAAGAATTCCAAATTCCCTTAACAAAAGTCACACCTCAGTTAAACAATGTATATTTGTCTACTGACAGAACAAAAAATTATTTTTTACATGTAGCTTAATGTGTCACTGACTATAAAAGTATATCTTTCTTGCTGTGTAACTTGCACCAAGCTAACAAACATGACTTTTCTTCCTTTTCATGTATACATATATATTTTTTTATCGAATGCTGTCTAGTTACCAAAGAGGAACATGTATTTTTTTGTTGAGTACATGTAATCTCTGACAACATTACACACAGGGGCTGAGCTGAGCATGGAAATAGATGCTTTTTTTCACTCAGAGTTCTAGAATAATATTCAATTTATAGATCTTGGCAAACAATTTGTCTAGTATTTATAACTTAGAAGTCCTGAATTTAAAAAGTGCCTTTTAAAATCTTGTATTTAGAAGACTCTTGCATCTGTACTGATTGAATTATGTCTAAGTCTTGCTTGAAAGATTCTAATAAGACATGCTCTTTCTAACTTTAGAGGAGAGAGAATTCCAAGTCTCGCACATCAATGCGAGAGAAGCTCGTGGAAAAACAGAAAGCAGTGGATGAACATGAGAGCAACTTTACAGCTGGTCGTGTCAATGTGCGGGAGCGATACCTCCACAGGACTGGAATACGGGGAAGGAAAAGTTGGATATTCTTTGCTGTTTTATACATTCTGACTCTTATTGTCATTGTGAATCTTGTGGTAAGTATATTTAGACATGTGAACCATCTAATCACAAAAAGTAGCACAGTTATGAGAGTTTGTTGTAACTGGTTTTACTCAAATGTGCTAAGGCTGCAGAAAAATGCAGGATAAATTTGAAACAGTGATTTCAAATTAGTGTCTCAAAGGTGTTTAGGTCTCTGAAGTTCTGGCCTGAAAAGTTCTGACCTTCTGGGTTGACATCCAAGACCATTGCAATTTATGTTTTCATAAAATTATTAAGCTCTTGTTTTCAACCATTGCAGATGTATCTGGGATGCAAATGTTGCAAAAATAGTTAACAGACATTTTCTGTTTCCCTGTGTACCTCCAGTTAGGTAACATTTACATCATTTGTCTTGTTTTCATAAGACAGGAATGGTCAGGAAAGTTAGGGAGCATTGAAACTCTCAACTGTCTGGGATTTTTTCTACCTTAAAAAAAAATTTTAATTGTTTTTTCTTTTTTTTTTTGACATTGTACAACTTAGTATAAGTATTTTTTTATCATTCTTTTCACAGATGCTTGCCATCTTGTATAATGTCCTGCAAATAAACAAGGGTGGAATGAAGTGCTTATCATTTTTCAAGACGGGAAATCTTCGTTTTACTTGTTCAAGTGATATGAACTCTGTAACTTTGTACAAGAATCAAGCTGGAACTTTCAAAGACCACAATCTGGTCTTAGATACCGAGGACAAGCAGGTAAGCTGTGTTTAAGAAAAATTCTTTGAAGAGATATGATAGCCTAATAGACCAATTTCGATATATTAAAACTCAGCCTAAAACAATAGACCTCAGCATGAGGCTCTGGGGAATAAACCCCACGAACTCAGTAGTTATTTCCTAGAGCCTCATACTGAGGTCCATTGTTTTTGGCTGAACTTTGATATATTGAAATTGGTCGATTACATGTATTAACTAGTGAGCTGTCCATCAGACTTTTAGCCTTGAATTGAAAAAAAAAATAAAAAATGGGGACTAAAATTTTTCTCTGGGATGTGCCCAACATATATTGGAGGCAGCCTGGCCAAGTGTTTACCATTAGGGTGCCAGACTTGAAACCTGCAGATGGCGGATTTAGCCCAATTCTTACCACTAGCTGGTGTTGTTCTCAGTAGCCCCAAGTTCAACTCCTCTGCCACACTTGTAAATAGTCTACAACAACAAGAAGAATACTTGACTGGTCTGCCGCCTGCCAGTTTGGTTTATTAACACCATGTTATAAAATTCATGTTCATTTGCCCAGAACAGCCACCATTGGGCGACTGGTTAATTAAGATATATACGTTTTTAATATTATATTTGCATTTAGAACAGTTCTTGCAAGTAGATGGTTGACCCTGGAGTAGCTACTGTAGACTGAAACTGTAAAGTACAGCTGACTACATGTACAACACTGTATATTTAATTCTTGTTTGGAATGTTGAGGAAACAATCCAGAGACTATCCTGAAACCCAATCCAAATCAAACTTATGACATCCTTGGTCAATTACAGCTAAAGCAAAGATTGTGATGAAACTATTAAATTAAAATGTAATATTTCCTTATGCAGGAAAATGAACAGTGGGCAAATTTGGTTTCAGCTGCTGATTTGTTGAAAACAGCACATTTGTTTTGCACAATCCTTGCAGGCAATTTAGCAGGTCCAAGAAAAAGACTTTCTTGTTACCCTGAGAACACAATGAAATCAATCATTGTCTGTGTACATGTAGGAGGCTGTGTATCAGATTGAGCTGTCCAGGTTCAAGCCTTGGCCGGGATTGTTGCGTTGTGTTCCTGGTTAAGACACTTTACTCCCACAGTGCCTCTCCTCACTAAGGTGTTTGAATGGGTACTGGTGAATTTAATACTGGGGGGTTGCCCCCATCCAGTGGGGGAGTAGAAATACCCCTAGTCACTTCATGCAACAAAAACCAAGATAAGCTCTGGTCTGATGGGCCACTTGGCTCATATGCAGACTTTTACCATGTACATGTAGGAGCCTGATACAAAGGCATTCATGAAAATGGAGATAAGCATTTTTCTTAGAGCAATTTGTTTATATTTTCAGGTTGTATTTCATGGTGGCCCTTTAACAAACAGTGCACAAAGTATGTTAACTTTGTTTTGTCTTGTTTTGTTTCATCATTAATGATATTGACACACAACATATCGTAAGTAAGTTACATGTATTTTATCTTGCATCTATGGATTAAGTTATCAATTAATTCTCCTTGCTGGCCCCACATTTAATAATTACTTAATGCTGGTTAAGAGATATAGGTTTAGTATCAAAATAATTTCCCTTTTCGTTATGCAATAATAATTTTTATTACATACATGCATGCCTATGTGCCCATGAGCAATACTGCTAGCTATGATAACCATGAGAAAATTAATTTGTGGGTTTCATTTTCTTTCGTATATGAATATGGGGCTCTGCTTGGCAGCCCCAAGGGCTGCTGGAGCTCTGCCATAACTCAGTTATGATTAAAACCAACACTTATACACCAGGGCCAGGTTGTTCAAAGCTCGATTAAGCTTACCTACGATTAGCAGGAATTTTGATTTTAGTTTTGTAACTTTGCGGTAATATTTTGTTCCTTTTTTTTTTTGACTTTATGGATTTCGTTTTCTTTTGTATATGAATATGGGGCTCTGCTTGGCAGCCCCAAGGGCCGCTGAAGCTCCGCCATAACTCAGTTACATGTATGATTAAAACCAACACTTATACACCAGGGTCAGGTTGTTCAAAGCCTGATTAAGCTTACCTACGATTAGCAGGAATTTTGATTTTAGTTTTGTAACTTTGCAGTAAAATTTTCTGTTTCTTTTTTTTTGACTTTGAATAATCTCAAACTACACAAACATTCTAAGCAGTGAAAATCATATTAATACAAGAAAAATTTAGACTTTGGTTCACTTTTAATCCTGAGTTAGCGTTAACCGGCTTTTGCACAACCTGGCCCAGTAGTGTGACCAGTCATATGGAAACTTACTGGTAAAGCATAAATTAAAAGGTCATTACATCAGAAGAAGAAATTTAATCTTAATATATATCTGTTAAAACTTTTCCAGTGCATGTCGGAGCAGATTTGACAGAGATCCAGGCTAAGCATGGCTTTAGATTTGTGGATCCATATGTAAAGAAGACTATTCTCAACTTGAATGGAAGTGTGTGGCATGTCAATCCAGAAACGATCAGCGCTTTCACAGTTGCTGGGGATTCGCTAGTTACTCACCGAGTAAGTTTAAGTTATCAGGTCTCTTGACCCGTCAAGCTGCAGTGGATCAATCTTTGAATTTATACTGAGATCTCTGATTGACCAAAGCAAAGATTGTGACTGTTTGGGTTCCAACAATAGACAATTTTTTTGGAATGAAAACTATCACCAGTCCCTGGATGTGCCAAAAAATGCCTGGAACTTCAATTGTTTGCAAAATCAAAGATTGCAGAAGGTTTTCTGGGCTGTTTTAAAGGCTAATCATCTCAATGTGGTGTGTAGATGTGGGGTTTTTTTTTTTTTCAGATAAAGGGTTAACTAATGGTTTGTTTTGTTAAAACTGTGCTATTTTTTTTTTTTATGAATTTTCAGTATGTGATTTTCCATGAATAGTGCAATTGGGAGGGATTTGAGGTTGATTGTGCAAAATTGCACCATCGCAGCTGTCTAAGGAAGCTAGATATTACTGAAACACACTCAGTGTTAGTAGTGTTTACAGTGATCTCCAGTTTCTTTGCAGTGGTTCCTCTGATGCAATATCCTACTTCCTCAGTAATCTTGAAAACTAGAAATTTCGTGTTCACTTCACTTTTCAGGTTGTAAGCAATGAAGATCAGAATTTGACGGTGACCTCTGAGAAAACCATTTCAGTGGAGGGACATGAGGACTTGCACTTTGATGGAAAAATGTTTTACTTTGATGCTGATGAAGGTGTGGACATTTCGTCAAGCTTGGTAAGTAAATGTTGTTATTAAGTCTTGATATTCATATGTCATCTTAATACCTGGTCACAATTCCAAGAACAGTGCGAAGGAAAATTCTGAAAGAAAGTCCTGGGCTTATATTTGTTTATTCAAAGATTCTTTTGGCAGGTTTATTGATTTTCAGATGGGCTTGTTAGTAGAGGTTCAGGTTATATGATCAGAATTTATATCTCTCCTTAAGAGCTGAATGGGCCTACTAATGGGGCTTAGTATTGGAAAGAATTTTGCACCTCAGATTTGGGGGGCGGCTTGAAGACTGCTTTAAAGTACTCGGTGTTGACATTTAAAAATGTTTAAAATGTTTAAAATCTCCATTATTTAGCCAAGGAAACCACTAAGCCCACAGGCTTATACTATAATTTCAGAAGGATTTCTGAGTCCAAGATTTGGAAGGCTTGGTTTTAGGAGGTTGTATTTTAAACTAGGGGATATGTTATTCTTGGAATTTACAGTATCATTAACCTGAATTTAAATTTAAATTTGTGGTAATCGACACTAATATGTAATTACATTTCTAACAAATTATCTTCTTATTTATTTTTGCATTCTTTTACTTCTAATCATGATTTTTTTGTCCCCACAGAACAAAGAAATCGTTTTTGATGCAGCAAAGGGAGTTTATTTTGATGGTGATGCCCTTGCCACACCCACTGGAGCCCCAGTCGCCTCCTCTAATCGGTTCAAGTTGTGTGCCTGTTTGAACACTGGAAAGCTTTTCCGTGTAGCTGTCAACTCAAGTTTCTCAACCTGTACAACTGTTGAGACTTTTTGTTAATCAAGTACCAGTGAGATGAGATTAGTTTTAATAGAACGTGGCTAAAGTTTAGGCTTAATAAGAGTAACTCAATTTGCCACTTTACAAATGAGACGAAATCTGGGGTAAGCCTTATCTTGCAATCCCTTGTGGTACCTTTACTAGGGACAATATGGCTGCTCATCTTTTGTTTTGTTCCCATCAACACAAGCGACTAGGAGATTAGACTAGCCCCACAGATTTCTTCTTGTTTCTAAAGTGGTAAATTGGCAGACAGACTAGTGTAGTCTAGCAATGGTGAGGTATTACATTCACAAAACACAAAAGACCTGGAAAAACATACTCCTTGGTCGGTTAGGTTCAAAATTCACAGTTAAATTCCCGTTACTGTGCTTGCTACACAAGCTAGATTGCCCAGAAGTAAGGTTCAAAGAAACTTTTTATACTAAGTTAAACATTTCAAGCACGATACACTTGTTAAAAGGTTTTCTTTATTTTATGATGTTGCTTTTTTGGGGTCATATGCTAATAGGACATAATTGGATGGAGGGCTAGTACTTTGCTAGCCCAATGATCCCGTCAAAAGTTAACGGAGTCTATCGAAAGGAACGGTCAAATGAATTGGTTATAAGTTTAACTCTGTATTTATCATTTGTTTAACTTGCACCTCTGAATTTTATATTAGTTGCCATCTCTTTTCTAAGCACAGTGTGTTTTATACTTTTATAGCAAAGTTGTACAGTTTCCTTACAAGTTTTAAGTTATTTGCACCATTTTTACGTGATGGATTTTGAAAAGGTTCTGGTAAAAATGTAATTTGGGAACAGAAGAGTTGTCTTGCAACATGCAGTGTTGTTTTAGTTTGCTGGGAGGGTTTAAGGGAAGCCTCTAAACCTATCCTAGGTTATTTCTCTCGTTTTTAACTATTTCGAGAATATATATTTTTGTGGATAACTGGCTTACTAAGCCGAATGTTCTCTTTTAGATGTTATGCTGTAGGGAATGCAGAGAACGGCCTTGCAGGCTGCGTCTTTTGAACACCCTTGTAATAGTGTAATCATAACTCGACTCAGTGGTTTAAACATGGTTGCCACAGGTCAAGAAATGGTCTGGGAAAAAAAATTCTTCAAAGTCAGGGAAAAGTCAGGGAATTTAATTTTGTGTCAGGAAAAATTGACATTTTGAAGAAAAGTCAGGGAAAATTGAAATAATTTAACACGGCTGATTTAATACCATTGAAGGCTGGAAGAAACATTTGGGGTAAGTGTGATCTCAACGATATTTTTCCTTAATGAAGAAGGAAAATTTTTAAAACTTAGGATTAATGGACGAATAGAAAGGACGGCTGTAAGTTCACGCTAGAAGCTGCTACTAGATCTGACATTTTGTATTACTTTTTGGTCAAGGAAATGCTATTTTTGTCAGGGAAAAGTCAGGGAATTTTGAAAAGTGATGTCTGTGGCAACCATGTCAAAGATTTTGACCAATGATCGCCTTAGCCGCTGTCAATCAAGTCTTACGTGAGTGACGAGCCAGTCCTCGATTATGAGTTAAGGATTGGCAGGAGTTCACTCATGCCATATCAAATAACTCCATAGATATTGCTAAGATATGACTTTTGGTTAGTTTTGTAATTCAATAACGGCGGTATTTTTCAGCTACAAGCCCTTGAACATAGATTGGAAGATTGAAATTCTTCGAGGTTAGTATGTAGCATAGCCAGTTATGGTCTGAAGAGTTAACTCTGTTTCTACAATAAAGCGAGGGAAATTTAATGTAGCTATGTGCGTCATCTTTTCTTGTCATTGCTTTTTTTATTCAAAAGCGAACGAGACAGCAAGGTGAATTCAGCCTGAATTACGTTCAACTAGAGAGGATGTTTCGATATAGGTCCTATTCTCGAGGTGATATCTCTCAAGAGTCTTAGTGCGAAATCCGTAGGACGGAGGACTATTGGGGTTAGAATATTGGGAGAGGAAATTTAAATAAGAGAAAACGAAATCGAAAACGTGGCCTTCAGATGTCAACATCTTCGTCATCTGGACACAATCTGACGACATACTAAAAGACAATAACAGATATTTGTTAGGAGTAGCTAGCTGAGGGCGTTTTAGACTGCGAGGATTGACTACGAGTTGTCCCTCTTTCGCTTGGTCCGTCGTGCGTGGCGCGAAAGAAAACTGCGAGAAAAAAATGGCCGCGCGAACTCCAGGGGGCGAGAAACACGCGTCCCCGCCAGGATTTCAAGCGGTCATTTTTTCCTCGCGCTTTATGGTCTTCATTTACGGTCTCGCTCGACGGACTAAGCGAAAGAGGGACCACTCGTAGTCTCACGGCGTTTATGAACTCCCTTACAGGGTGAGGCAAGTGGCCCTTTGAAAATACTAAGAAATTGCCTCGTTCCCACTCCCCACAGATTTCTTTAGTACCTGTACCTATTGTGTTTTGGTCCTATGCATATTCTAGGGGGTATATTAGGGGAAAGTTTTTCGCTTTTTTTTTTTTTTTTTTTTAATCGCAGCATCCAAACAAGCTTTGTTTTCTTAACACTGAAATGCCGAAGAAAAAAATCATGCTTGCCCAAGCATAAACAAATCAACCGAACGACATCCTCGCGTACCTTAATACAGTCCACCGTTTTTTCCACCATTGCAGGCCCATTGCAGGCTGCATTACCTGAGCCCGCAAGTAGGGCTAAGGATGCGCAGAAAGCTGCGCATTACGTTTTCACGCTCTGAAGTGCCCTGTCTGTAAAAGATAGTCCAGAGAAGACATCACTTGACGAGAAGTACGGGAAAATATACTGCCTGACGATATTCAAAGTGGATACGACGAAACTGACAACTGAATGAAATTTTTATGGCTTTTATATTATTTGTACTTTAATAAAAACGCAAACTTAAGAATATATCCAATTTTGGATTACGATGATTTTCTTCCAAAGAAGAACAAACTATTTAGCAATATGGAAACAAGCTCCTCCTTTCTTATATATTATAATAACAACAACTGATTATATACTTGTTAAAGTCTTTTTCAAAAGATAATACTGACAAACTTACAGCAACAATTTGTACCTTTAACTATAGAATACGATAAAATTCGCCTATAAATGGCTAAAAAAAGATAACGATTCTTTGCTTTATTTTACAAGAAGACACTCAAAATGGCGGTACGTTCATGATCAGTTCTATTTGAGTGACTCCAGTCCTAACGAAAAACTTCAAAGTCGGTCGGGCTCTTTCTAGAAAATTGAACATGAATAATAACGTGACAACATTCGGAAAACTGTATGTTGATTTCTGATTGGACAGAAGGAATCCTTCTCATCTACGAAGATTTTTTCGTTTGTTGCTTGAACTTGATAAGTCGTACCCTGGTATTTTCGCGGTAGATTGTGATTTCAGAGTTTTAAAGTCCGACTTTTTTCCCACTTTGAAAAACAGTGCACTGTTTCCATTCTCCTAGTCAATCAAATATAAATAGTGTACCCTCTTCCCCATTTATCGTAGGCTTAAAATGTAAAATTTACAAATATATATATATGGTCGCAGGAGACGAATAATTTATAACTTGCTATAAACTGGCAATAATATCATTATGGTATATTCATTCCACTCGGAGGCCTGCTCGCTGGATCGATACTCGTTTGCCAGCAAAAACTAAAAAGAATAGCGCGACTAATAACATCACTCTTTTAAAATCAAGAGTTGTCTCGTGGTAAACAATAAACTAAATAATGGGGGTTGCTATACTGCACCCAATGACATACTTCGACAGCCGAGAAAAAGCCGCCATGACAAATTATACCACTAGCTATTAACATAACCCTTTCAGTTGTTAAAGAAACTTCTTACTTTTAGCAGAGAATAACGCTTTAATAAGCAATTTCTTAGAAATCGATTTTGTAACAAAAAGTAACGATAAAAGGTCACGACGTTTCGACCCCTCCGACCTTTTATCTTAAGTTTTATTACGAAATAGCGCCTCAGTTCGAGAATTATAGCAGTTCATAGCACTTTGGTTGGGCGCAGAATAAACAAAACAAAACCAAATAATAAATATTATCGTTTATATACGGCAAATCCATTCACTGCATTGTTGTTCCCATTAAGCCTCTTTGACGTTTCGCTTCGCTGCGAGGACGCTACTACGCATGCGTCAGGTTGAGCCTTTTCACCCAGTAAATTCAACAAGGCATCTCCTACACCGGCCGGGAGCCTGGACACCCAGATCCAAAGTAAGTTCGCGTCCCAGCCAACCACGTACCTGGATTTCGGAAATCGTGACGTCAGAGCGTGAACGATGGAATCCACGACTTTGTAGAGGTGGGGGGAGGCGCATGTGTCTACCATTCCAGTCAGCATGTTTTTCACGCCTGAAAAAGAAAAAAACCGCAAAATGGTCGGCGATACAACTAGAGAGACATCTGCTCAAAGCCTGAGATACTTCACACAAGTCTTTAGTACTGCACAAACGCAATTTGTTTGCACACCAGAACGGCCATGCACTTTTTCCCTTATTACAAGGTATCTTCCTCAAGAGAAGATCTTGATGTTCTCTTACCTTCCCACATCGGCCACGTATCACTAGCCAGCTGGTATTCATTGTAAAGTGGTTTAAAAAATTTAAAGTGGAATTCATTAACGCCAAAATTAATGACGTAGCCTCTTTAAGTCAAACGAGATGGAGGCTAACTCGATAACCTCGCGGTTCTGTTAGCCTCCATGTACAAACTGTATACCATTGTCACCTTTTTGATTGTTATATTTCCTTTTTTTCTTCTTTTTTATGCTAATATTGTTATTTCAAAATGTAAGTGCAAAATAAAGTAAAGTTGAAGTTAAGTTAAGTTGACTTTGAATTTCTTTCCCTTTCTCTAAAATAGAAGCTTAGACTTTTGACTCATCTTTGGACATGAGATAAAAATATTTGCATGGGGGGAGAGTTTTAAAATAACAAAATAAATCTTTCCATAACGTTTTAAATTATTTGACTCGATTAATTTCGTCGCTGTGTGAAATACTAGCTCTTGTAATTTCCTCCGTATACTTTCAACTTTTCATTACTATTTGTACAAGTTTTCACCAAAAGTCCCTCGCACATTCAATTCTTTTTATGCATTTAACCATATAAAATATCTCTGACTCACTGAGGAATCATTACTTACTAGTCTGGTAAAAGTTCTCCCCATACTCCTGTCTCAAACTGTGGTTGAGAGTGGTCCAGAGCACCTGCCACTGCTCCCTGAGAATGTCGGGATTTGTGACATTTGTCTGGAAGAAGCCTGGCTCTACAACGCTGACCTTTACGCCAGTCGGACCCATTTCACGGCGGAGAGCGTCAGAGAATGCCTCCACTCCAAACTTGGAGATGGAGTAAGCCGATGCATGAGGCAAACACGCTCTACCTACCAAGGATAAGCGAAAGTAATATGTGACTTCATACGTTTTCATTGATGGGAATGTCAACTGCAGATACATATATATGTCAAAACATAGGCCATTCCAGTTACAGCGACAAAACTAAAACCAATTTTTGATACATTAACTTTGAATTAAGTCTGTGAATGAGACTCGTGAAGCAGTACTTTCTTGTGGCACTGTTTGTTTCATTGCGCAAATTGGTCTACGTGGAGTCGCGTTGGCTTAATGGTTGGCTCGTTCAGTTGACTTCAGATCGGAGTTGCGTCGGATTTCATTGCGTTGGGTTCTTAGGCGAGACAAAGTACCTCTCCAGGCCCCAGTTGTTCAAAGCCTGCATATCGCTATCCACCGGATAAATCGCTATACAGTGGATAAGTGTTAACAAAACAAACCACGCTATCCACCTGGATAGTGATTTATTCAGTGGATAGCGTCATCCACCTTTTGGACAATCCGGGAGAGGTGCGTAAATGGATACCGGCGAATTTAATGCTGGGGGGTAATCCTGGAATGAACTAGCACCTCACCCAGTGGGGAGTAGTCGCTTCATGTTGGGGAAACCAGGATAAGCTCCTGTTATATGAACCACTCGGCCGACCCTTTGCAGACTTGACGTAACAAGGCCGATTAAGTGGTCTATGAAGTCTGTGAACGAAACTTTAGTGTGTTAAGGTGTTGTAACTATGTTCATGTGGATGAAACCCTCGTGTGTGACCATTCAAAGGAAAGCTACTTGTATAGCAGCATTTTCATGTAGTACTGTTAATAAAGCTGTTCAAGATGGTTTCGACTTTAGTCTTTGCATGAAACAGGAGACTAGACCATAGTCTCTTGGGATGATACAGCGTTACAATATTCAAGGAGAGCTACGGTGCGGTACTTTCGTGTGCTACTCTTTACGCTTCACAAGTTTTTAGGTAGCTCTTTCATGTTTGACTGCTTGTACTTCAGTACTTTGAAAACTAAAATCTGACAACCCACTCACCTCCAATGCTAGCAATATTTATAATCCGACCGCGCTCCTTCTTGATCAGCGGTAAGAACACTTTAGTGACATCAATGAGTCCCCACAGATTGACATCTGCTACTTGTTTGTACTCCTCAATTGTCTGCCACTCGATTGGTCCAACTTTGGCAATACCAGCGTTGTTAATGACACCCCAAAGACCTGCAGGATGCAACAAGATTTTAAGCCCATGGTGTTCATATGTTCTCTCTGCCGCGTCTTGTTCTTAGGTAGTTTAAGACAACCTCGACGACAAGGCAACGGCAACGGGAACGCCGCTGAACAAAATATTTAATGAGCAGAACGATGGCTGTGTATGTGCGTGATAATTATTGATAAATTTATTTGCAAAACAACAACGTAAAATGATCAAATTCTGTGTTGTCTGGAGAACGCGAACCACGACGGTTAATTTTTTAAATTTCTAATTCAAATTCATTGCTGTGTTCCAGACTAAGTTCTGTGATAGTTTTGACATTGATAAACAAGGTAAATGACTTAAGAAAACCGTGAGATTCGCACGTAAAATATAGGTTTATTTTTTAATCGACGTTGTCCTCGGCGTCGCCGTCGTGGTTACTTAAACTCCCTATTGCTTAAAATGTGTCCTTCATCTAGCCTCTCTTGTACAAGAAAGCTTGTAAAGCTAGTAACGTCCATGCTCGTAACGCCCGGGTGTTTATTTCCAAAAACGGGAACGCAGAAAGGGCGTTCTGGATGCGAAGGACTTGGGGTGAGCCACACCTTTCTCTTACCTCTTCTTGTCTTAACACCTGCGACCCTTTCTCTTTCTGATTTTCCACAGAAAAACGAAATGTAAGCAGTCTAGGTATTTAAAGAATTGGCAGCCACACCCGGGCGTTGTAAGAAAAGTGTTTACTTCCCCGCTACTTCCCGCTTCCAAGAGGGAAAAAAACTGACGCGCCCTAAAGTTCATCCTTTTACGGTATTCAGTGTTTAGGTGTATTATGTTGGTCAACAAAGTATGTAAATTTCGAACCGTTAATCTGAAACGCTTGAGTAACGGGAAGAATGACACTGTTTATAATAACAAAAGTTTTAAATTCCAATGTCAAACTAACCTAATCAAACCCGGCGACTTCAGAAGCGTAAAAAAACCCTGTTTTTTCAACTCATTGCGAAGTGACAGAACGCTAAGCAGCTAAACCATAGTAGCGATAGCAAAACAAATCTTTGCAGCTAAAAGTCCCATATTTTAGACAGGATATAAGCGGTTTTGAAGTGTTAATTTGCGTTCTTCAAATATATTGAACTGAAAACATACCGCGGAATTTTCTCTCTGCTAAGGATTTTAATCCATGAAAGGTAATCACACCGTGTAAAGACCAACACTTCCCCTTTGGGCTGAAGGTGAATCGACAAAGCACTTCAGTCAATTGCGCGCATTCGTGCCTTAGGGCAGATTAAAAGTGAATACAATGTACTTTAGGTGTTAGCTCCTTCCCTGAATAATCGTTTAAACACCCTTATTCGGGCTTGGTCCAAAATAAACAATTTAAAGAATGCTTTTTTGCATAAGTCTAGACATCAAGTTATCTTTGAAATGACAGAAAAACCAGTATTCATGATCTTATGACATGAGATGGTCTCCTGCTTGTGATAAGCTCTTTTGAAGTGAACAACTCTGGAGACAGCCGGTTGAAAGTAATCAGTACGGTAAATCTAGAATTATCTAACTTCTCCAGAAGAGACCAGAATAAGAGCTTGAGTCCTGATTATTCTCCCAAATACTTGACATAGTGACATTTCCTGTGACTAAACTCCTCCGGTTTTACTCATGCCTACTCTCGTTTTATGTCCTGGAAGCTATTTCCGCCCTTTATATTCATGGCCAAAACAAAACATGCGTAAATATCGTGATTATATCTTTCCGTGCTTTTCTTTCCATCGCAACTGTGCTTGTATTGAAGAGTCTATAATTATACTCAGTATATAATACATTGAGCGGATAACTCACAGATAACTGACTGAGTAGCATTGACGCTAAAATAGCCGGGTTGTTGATCCAGTCAGGTCGATTTTCAAAGGTTACGGCGGGTTGAACTGAAGTTAAACAGTTTTAAGAAAGTCCCACTGTTTCGCGGAATTATGTTCAGACATGCGAATTGCAAAGTCATCACAAACAATCCGAGTAAATAAATACAACTGCTTTGATATATCACTAATCAGTGAAAGTGAAAGAAAATATGTCAACCACACAGCCCGATAACGCCTCCAACTGGAGGTTTGTTATGCAAGTTATCTCATTTCTTCATTATGTGACCTGGGTTTATCAAACGCGCGAGCGATTTCAGAGAAATCCTATTAAAATGGGTGCTTTGTGTTCATTTATCTAGAGATTTGCGCTAAACTAATATTTTTTGTCCGGATTATAGATTCCTTAGCTCGGATCTGTTGATTTAAATATTAGCTTATTGTTCGTTAACTGAATATTTACGTAATTTTTAAATAAACAAACGTGGACTTGAAAAGTCACGCGCGATATATTCTCAGTTATATTTTGAGCTCAGTAACAAAGCATATCTCGATCAATTTCGAAAACTAGAAGTCTGCATGTTATCCTTAATTAAATTAAAATTTTATCAAATAATTTACCTGCGTTTTCAGGTAGATTTTGCACCACAAACTTGAATGCTTCTCTGATCTCTTTGGAGTTTGTAACGTCTAAGTGGATGGCTTTGAGCCGGTTACTACACCTTGCAGTCAACTGGGTTTGTCCTTCGCTTGTTAAACATGTGGCGAATACGTTGAATCCTAAGCTATCGAGTCGCAGTGCTGTTTCTCTGCCGAACCCTGAGTCGCAACCTGTAAGGAGGACGTACTTTTCGGAAAAATTCTCGACGAATTCATCAATGTAGAGCCTTTTGATGATCCACAGTCCAAGAAGTATTACAACGACTAAGGCTAACGCATAAAAGCTGTCTTCTTTTTCCATTCCAGCTTTCAAGTGAATCGACTTTTCTCTAAAAAAAAAAAAAAAAAAAAACACGACCCCAAATTAAAGCACATTAGTCAATAACTGTAGCCAATTTTATGCATATTTGCTACATATTCGCGTCACAGGATTAGTATGGGAAGAAACTACTCGCATAGTAAAGGATGGGCGATGCAGAAATCACGGAAACCAGCTCACCTTACCCTTACAACGCAGTTGGTATAATTTTGTCACAATTCAACGCCGAGCAAAGTCGACGAGTTGGTTTGATACAAGAGCGGGAATTCAACACCGGTTAACAAGCCGGACATCACCATGTGTGTGGAGTTAGCTTATTATTAACCAAAAGTAATATAATTGCCGGCAAACTGGTTTATTGTTTTATCTCATCCATGCATGCAGCACACATACAAAAAGAGAAAATCCTTTTGAATGACGTTAACAGTCAGTATTTTTTAAAAATAGCTTCTTTTGTGCAGTTCAAATACCTTGCATTTGTCACATTTTACAAATTTAGTAACAATGTTTTGACCTTTGACTAAGGCATTAGATTGAGCAAATAGGTTTTTTTTGAGAGACCTGTGCTTTAAAAAAAGTCATAAAATTTCTTTTAAGAACATTTAGTATCATTTACAAACTATCATCGCTCATTTAGGAGTTCTTAAATTCCAGTATTGTAACATTTTACGCAATCAGCGAAACAGGAAATCTCTTATTATGATTGGAATACAAAGCAACCACTGTGCGTGAACTAATTGAACAATGACCAACTTTACTGTCGAAACAAGGCCATACTTCGCCACCTAAACAAAATAGCTTGTCTGCAAACAAGACTTGTCAACGATCTTCAGCCAAAGGTATTGTTTAAATAATAAAAAGCCGTTGATAGCTTTCCTGACCATGTTGAAAAGATGGAAGCAAATACTAAATGTTAATGGTAGAATAAAAGATTTGTCATGCTAAAGGAATTTGTGTAGTTGTCTCAAGAGTTGACAAGGTTTACAAAATATCCATGAATTAAAGGTACTTTCGTCATTTTGAAAGACTTCCTCGCCTGCTATTTAGTGGAAAATATTATAGGCTCACAAAGATTACATCTACTTGAAACTGGAACCGTGATTTGAAGTAAATAAGAGAATTATTTTCGACTAATCGAACATAATTTCCTTGTAAGTATAATTGCAAAATATTGCGCAGTTAATAAAAACACAATTAACCATCCATGCCATACGCAGTCAGGAGCCGCTCCTGACGCTCTCAACCTGCGAATTGTTTTAAGACGCCTGAAACAGATGGTAAAATAGAATGCATTTGTACTTCTTCAAAACTTTTCCTGTTGATTTGGTTCTTACCTTTCTAATGCTTCAAATAGTATCTTATCTCCTTTCATTTTATCTCAGCTCCGTGCGCTGCTGTCGACCTTCAGTATAACATATCAAACGATCGGCGAACAAAGGGTTTATAACACTCCGGGTCTAAGAGCTGTCAATATCAAGATTAATAATAACGTGGGACGGTACTAGCGTTTCCTGATCCTCCAGCGTTTACACAATGCATTACGTGTGTATCCGGTGACACAATGTTTTTGACCAAACTAGACCAAACTACACAGAGCTGACTCTCAAACACATCCAAAAAATAAAATGGATCTCCTGCTTGCGGTCAGAGCTTACAAGATATTACAACGGGTTTGATGACTGGGAAATACGTAAATGGGACGTCCCAAAATGAATTACTTTGAATTATGAATTCTTCCGTGATATAGTGATAGTGGTGATGAGTGAGTGATTACTCCTTGCCGAGAGAAAGGTCGAAAAGATCGTTCAAAGCGCACGGTCGTAATTATCACCAACGTGAACAACAACCTGCTGGCCTATAAATAACGAAGCCGTGTATTTAATATCATTGGAATTGGAGATGATTTCTTTGATCGAGAGATGGATTTTTCTTCGATTGTGGAAAGTTTGAGGTCACAGCACATAGCTGTAAGTGTACCGCAATAGCTAAGTCGAGATAATCCCTGAAATGCGTGCGCGAAAGAATTTTGTTGCTTTGAAAATAAAAACGTCCACATCTAAATTTTTACTTAAATTTATAATAACTTCCCATCAACTTATCCCCCAAAAATATCAATATGGAGTGAGTGGTAAGAGAGATGAATGGTTTTGTACTGACACTTGTACAACCAGAACCAAAGTAAACCAGTATATGGCCAATCACGCCACGCTACAACAGTAAACTGAACTAATCAGAAAGTCGTATTAAAACCTCCGGCTGTTCGCAACCTGCGCCAAATAAGTGCCAAGCGCGCGAAACTTCACGCACGTCTTTTAATTTGCACGTGATTGGTCGAACAAAAAGTGTGTGTGATCTGATTGGGTTACCTTAGTTGTCTATAAGAGTACCTGCAAGTGTTCAGGTCAGATAAGTAGAATATTTTCGAGCATTTATGGTTGGCTACGTGAAAGCCTTTCCAGGGTCACCGCACTAATTGACACAACTTCATGGCACGGGACATTTAAGCTCAAACGGAAAGAATGCTGCGCTGAAAATTAAATCAGTGCTTTCTTTCAGCACTATTTGAAGGCTTCATCACTGATCATAGTTGTAAATAATAGGTCTCGACCTCTTTGGGCCAAAGCCAAAACGACCTGGAGAACGGAGGCGTGACTGTTTATCGTACGTGAAGGAAGTTCAAGGAGACCCGGGCTATAGTCATGAAACTCGGTCATTAACGCACACGCTTTTGAAGAAAAAACAAGTGGGAACAAAATAACCGGATTATCATCACAGCCCACGTGCATAGATGCCAGCTTGTATCAGCAGTGCGTTCCTCCTCGCAGGTTAGTTAACTGCTATTATCGGCAATTTTATTGTGTGTAAATTCTTTCCAGTGAGTGGAACTCTCTCAATATGGCTCTGAAAGGATTATCCGTTTCTTTTGACGTTTAAACCTCGTGTTTTGGTATTCTTTACGATATTCCATTTCAATTTTTTATAGTTGCTGGTATTATGGGACTTCTTAGGGTAGTTGTAAATATTTGAAATTGTCACTACCGGCCCCCGGGACTACACTATAGCTGTCGCCGTATTGTTATCAGGCTGCATCGACGGCCTTCCACTGTTTCTCTCGTATACGCATGCTTTAATTGTTACATATTAAATACAGCGCAGCACACGTTCTTAGCACGTTCAAGAAATACCTAGTGACTGGGCAGTTCTCGATGGTTTTTTTTTTCAGGGGCTCATCATTTTCTGGGAAACGACAGAATATTCTCCGCAACTTCAAAAGATGGAATGTTGTATATCCTAAAGGAAAAAATGCTGTAAATACCGTGTTTATTCTGTTACGCGCCCAGTCTCGAATAAGTTCCCACCTCGAATAAGCGCCCACTCTCAAGGGCAAAAATTTAATAAGCACCCAGGGGGCTAGGTTATCGAATAAATACGGTATTTTAAAGGAGGCTTGGAGTGGTCACATCTTCTAAACGACGGATTATTCCTTCAGAGCTCTTGAAACAGAGACGGAATGCGGAACACTTTGGTGACTGCATTCTCTAAAATTCAGCACGTGAAAACTAGTTTGTTTGGTTCTCTTTTGTTTTCCGATTACCGTGAAACGGAAGCGAACACACGAAGTGTCAAGAAAGTAGAAGAGACACGAGAAAGAGAAACGAGAAAGTCAAAACTAGCAAAATTTCGAACCAAAACAAATTCGAAACACAAATTTACACCACTACATTTAACTTGAATTATTTAATGATTGTACCATAAAAAAAGCTATGACCGCGGACTCGCGACCAGTACCGGATTTGGAACTTTTTCAAGCATGACCCGAGACATTGATTTCAACGCGAGTTTTATTATCAAGGTAATGTTTTAGAAGATAAAGAAGGCTTCGCTTGTCCGTGCTATATTAAAGGCTGCTTTTCATTATGCATCAGCAAGAGCGACGTACACAGACGAAGTAACGTGCTGTTAAGTGACAGTTTATTTCAGCGGGCTAAAATTCATTATAGCCCGCCAAATTCTCCATTTTAGCCTGCAAAATGCGCCACAATGCCCGGCTATTAACACACACTAGCACACTATTAACATCACGTTATAACTATAAAGACCGAAAAAAAAAAAAAAAAAAACGTAGTCAACGAGAATCCAGCTCTTAGTCAAGTTTGACCGTCATATACTCGTACCGACCTCCACTTGCTTAAGGGGCAATACAGCCCTCGAATGGTACGTTTTTTTTAAAATCCGTTCCAGCGTTATTCTCTCAATATATCTCTTTGGGGTCTCATGCATCATAAGTTTGCACTGAAAGTATCCAGTTTTAGTATAAATCTACTAGCGTTCTACCACGAATGGCGTTCGCTGATTGGCTACGCTACTATCTATTCTGTTGTACATAGTGAGTAGCGTAACAGTGTGTGTTTGTGAACAAAATGACGGCCGCTTCTTTGCGTTTTCGAAGTTTCTTTGAAGAGGATTTAGATAAAGTTTTGAACGACTAGTAGATTTATACTAAAACAATTAGATTATTCGCTCTCGATTTCGATCCATGATAATTGACTCGGGCTACGTCCTCGTCAACTATCGCGCGATAGAAATCTCGAGCTCATAATCTAATTGTTTAATAGACGGATTCGGCGAACGTGTTCACGTTTTTGTCGCCACCCAATTCAGACCATGTGACGATTCATTTTGGAGGTTACAACTGTGTAATTTGTCACACGCAACTTATTGCACGGGAGTATGTACCGGCAAACAGAACAATTGTAACCTCTCAAATGAATCATTACATGACCTAAATTGAGTGGCAACAACACAATAGCCGAATCCGTCCATTTCATTAAGAATGTTTACATTAATTTAAGATTTACACGAAGGAGAAGAAGGGAATGAGAACTAGGCGTAAAAAGATTATTTAATGAAGATTAAAAAAATATAATTATTTAAGCTAATAATTAATTACACGAACAACACGACGTAAGGCATTTTATGCGGTAAAGCTCTCCGAATCAGGTTCATCCAATATGCCTCATTGATTCTTTTCTTTCTTTGACTGAAATGCAACCCAATCTGATTCTTCTTCAGGAAAAAGAGGAATGGCAGACGACACGATATCAGCAAACTGAAGCTCTTTGAACTTGGAAATGCGAAAACTAACAAGAAAAAAGAAACAGTATATATGAGAAAAGTTCAAACCAGACAAATTAAATATTGAAAAATAAGCGTACACTGAGAATTGCTTGACATTTAGAAAGGCAAAGCTGTTTTGAACTAGTACGTTTAACTTTTTTTCCATAGGCTAGTAAGGAAAGGTTGCTCTTCCCAGTCTCCTCTCACCACAAGAAACCGAAAAGAACTGGGTCGCAGACGCATTTTGTCAAAAATGAAGTATAAACTTAAACGGACGTTGATAAAGTAGAATGATAGGAAGGTGGGAAATATCTAGCCTGTTCAAAGCGTTCAGTAATCTGTGGAGCAGAGCCCCTAATCTGTTTTTCCTCTGGCCGTTCTTCGCACTGCTCACAAACTAACCAAATGTCTAGAATGAGCGCATGTTGATTGGGCATGCGTCATCTTGGATCCTGAAAACCGTGGAGGCTTGGGAGAAGGGGAAAAAAGTGTCCTTGGGACTGTTAGCGGGGTTGAAAAACGACTGGCAGGGGACAGAGAGGGCAAGTACAAAAACGCTTTTTTTAAAATTTCCCTCTGTCCAGCCCCCTCCCCGCGAGTGCCCTCTTTCTTTCGTCCCAGCCCTCTACGTGTTGCGACTACAGTACTAGATGGCCGCAACACGTGGGCTCATCCAACGGGGAAAAAACCGGCAATGAAGGCTACCTGGAATAGGGTAAGAAATAGTTACCTTTTTTCTTCATTTATTGTCCGTGAAGGACCTAGAGCCACGGCCACTTGATGCTATACAGGATTCAAAAGAAGAAAGTGGAACAAACAGCATTACTAGATCAGTAACTTACTTATGTGTAACATCTGAGATAAGTGACAACTTAACCAGAAATATTAATAATTACCAAATCATCTAGTTTGGTCTCTTCAAAACGCCATTCATCCATTTCATTTTCATCAAGGAAAAATTGGGTATCACACGTCAAGGCCTAGTATACAAAAAATACACGGTGTATTGAGACATCAGTTTCTGTAACCTACTAACAGCCACCTCTCTACAACGGTCACTTTTGCCCCAGACGGTCCACTCTTATCTGAACCATTCACTCTTATTTTAACCTCTCTAAACGGCCACCCCTTCACAACAGCAACGCTCACTAAAGCGCGTCCCAACTGACAAAATAATCTCTCGACAACTGCCAGTTAATTGAAGACTGACAAACGATGTATTGAAAACTCCATTTTTTCATTGCATAAGGTCAAGAAACACGATCCGTACCGCGCGTCGTTGGTCTCTGTTTCTGAATGCTACTTATTGTGATATTCATATCCTACAACAATAAGCACTTTTCAACAGATAAAAATGTTGCAACCCCGAAAAAACAGGCGTCATATTTACACCCCTACCTCCTCATAACAGCCACCTCTCTACAATGGCCAGTTGCCTCTGTCCCCAAGGTGGCAGTTGTGCAGAGGTTTTTCTCGGCTGGGTTTGAGCATACCCTCAAGTAACGGCACAAAAATGAGTAGGTCAGCACTTAAACACGAGTTGTTTGAATACAACTGCCTGAAATACCGTGGAACCACGCGACTGTCGAAATATGTTCATTTTGCAGTGGCTGGACCATAATTAAAAATTGTGGTCGCGTTCAAGGGGTGGTTTTACTAATTAACAAACTGACATCAGTCATGCGTCTGTCCTGTTATTGACCATGAATTTCGTCATGACATCGTCAAAGTAGCTGTGGATCCGAGGGTAAATAAAGGTTATTGCTGAGGGTAAAATAAAGGTTATATCCATGAGACAATAGCTGGGTGGATCTGCAGACTACTTTGACAATGTTAGGACGAAATTCATTGTCAATAACCGGACAGATGCATGAAAAACTACCATCAATTTGTTTTTTTACGATAACAAATTGTCAAATTGTCTGTTCTCCCTTATTGACACATCGCATAAATTATAAATTCATGTGTCTGTCCGCTTATTGACATTGAAAATTAGTCAATGAGTGCGCGAGAATTTCTGCAGTTATCGTAAGAAGTCGTTTTTAAAATAACATTATGGCTGACTGAACCATTTCCTTCTGGCCCAAAAAGGTGCTTGACACAGCAAGTTGGTCGTAAGGCGGGGTTCCAATCTGGAAGTCTCCAAAAGCTAGGAATATAAGATCACTATTGTTTCCAAAATGATATTGCTTTCAGAAACAAACCAAATATAGTGTAGAAAGGCCAAGAACATCTAACATGCAACATACCTGAGGTGATAATTCGGTGGTATTTATCTGAAATTCAACAGCCTGTAAATCATGGCCTATACCAACCCCTGTAGCTTTTACATAGCTTTCCTTAAGACACTGAAGAGGAATGCAAAATGTTACAGGCATATGTGAGCAATTATAGCAGTAGGACAGAGTAGAGCAGTTTTCAACTGAGTGTTGTAAAACCAAAACCAAACAGGCTACCCAGCCAATCTCAAACCATAGTAAAACCAAAACTAAAACCAAAGTAATTGCCTCATTACTTTCAATACTCATCTATTGAACTTCAAAGTTTACACTTTGTGCAGGGTACTATAGACCCTTTTCATAAGTGGCTGCCAATTTAAAATTCTTTGTATGCATTTAAATTAGCCTCACTAAACTCGTTTGAGAGTAAAAATTCTTTTGGATTGTCAACTCAAAAACGAGGTTAGTCAGGCTAGTTTTAATACTCACAAAAGAATTTATAATCAGCAGCCATTTAAAGGGTCAATGGTTAGTGGTTCAGTGGACAGCATCCCCTTCCTTAAGTCCTTATGTGACACCTAGTCATGAAAGAGATAGGTGAAGGCGAAGGTGAAGGTGAAGGTGTGAGCCCCTCAAGACATTCCAGTTTAGAACTCTATACTAAGAAAAGAACTTTTAAATTTTCCAACTAGCCCAAATACTCCGAGCTTCACCTGCTGCTTAACTTTGTTAACCCCTGGGTGTAATTTATTGCTATTAACCCCTCCCACCTGCCATTTGTCAAGTGCCGTAATGTAGGTACCCAGTTATTCTCTTGGGTTGGAAGAGGCAGTCTGGGAGAATTCAAAACATCTTGCCTGAAAGCACACAGGGTCACCTGACGGGTGACCCTGTGTGCTTTCAGGCTGTCAGAATCCATGTGGTTACTATTCTGCTGTGCCGCCGCATCTCAAACTTATCCTAAATCACTAATTTATTATAGTATCTAGTTGAAGTAATAGTTTTTTTTCAATCTTACCCAGTGTCTGTAAAACATCTCAAGTTGTTTCCATTCTGTTGTCTGAGATTTGATTGTCTGCCATTCGTACGAGGTGAACTGTTTGCGCATAGTGTTAAAAAATCCAGGCACTGTTGAGGAACCTATCGCAAAGGTGAGCAAGTGATTTTTGTAAATTGTGAAAAGGTGTTCAACACCATGATACTGAAAGGACACCATAACACAGTGATTAAGCTCATGAAAGGGAAATGTACCTGGGTATGTAGTTTTCATCACATCAACACCAACTAAAACATGTAAAAGAAAAATGTTAAGATATATGATATACGTATAGGTAATCATACCGTTTTGAGTTCAATTTGGAATTAATTTGCATGAGTGAGTTTTTCAAAAGGCTGAAATTTCACGAGCCGCTTCTGCGAGTGCAATTTCAGCTTTTTGAAAAACTCATAAGTGCAAATTAATTCCAAAAAGAATGAGAAAAACCATATGGTTACTTATTAATGATATAGACATGAAAAAATTTGCATGGAGGAAATGCTGGAAGATCTTTCTTGAAGCCACTTTTACTCATTTGAGAAAACTTTTTTCAAAGTTTCTGCACACTAGTCCTAATCCAGAATTGCGATGTGTAATTTGCACTGGTGTTACACTTTTTGCACTGCTCTCAGCCAATCAGAACTGAGTAATTTTTTCATGTATATTATTATACCCTGTACAACCACCTTTACCTTATACTATATACTATATTATTAAATATGTAATGGTTGAGTTTCTTGAACATCAAGGAAATTTGCATGTGTTGAATACCCTCTGGTTGGCAAGGATTATTAGCTAGAATCATAGGCACGCAAAGGGCGCAGAAAGCTATTTAGCTGTCAGCATATATACCTTTTTCTTACACTGTGGACCTATGACACTGGCTGATGCATATTTAGGCTACGATTATGGTATTACCTGAATCCAATTCAGTCTTGAATGGCCCTCCCCATTCCCACCCCCTTGGAAGTACATTACTCTTCCTACATCTAAAACCCTCTGTAACTGGCCAGTGAGGTAAATTAAAAATCTTATATCATACCTTGAACTAGAGGCTCTGCAGCTAAGACAGTGAAGTCTCCCTGCAAAATTGGGAATACATTAAAATAGAAAGAGGCCACTACCCTCAGTTTGGATTGAAAGTTGAAGAGTGAAATCTGGCAAGAGTTGACAAATCCAGGCATTATGATTAGAAACCACCAACTTAAAGTAACAAAGGTCCAGTATGACTTGTAAGTGTTGATCATTTTCATCACTCTGCAAATCACCAAGACCTGACAATGACATAATGTATGCAGTGCAACATCAGATCCTACAGCTGGCATGAGAAGTATAATCATTTGAATACCATCATAAGACAATTTTTATTTTATTTTCTACTTTCAGCGCCAGCATGTAAAGATGCATTTTGATTCCAAACCTGATGTGATATGTTGAAGCTAAAATTCCTCAGTGATGGTTCAAGAGAGTCATTGGCCTGTAGGGATAATGAGAAAGACATTGGCTTGATTTTGCAGCACGTTACTAATCATAATGTGTTTATGTAATGATCGTCAAATTAACAAGTACTAGTTGGTAAGGGTGAAAAATGGTGCAATCTGAGACTCAGTGAGATGTTGAGACCCTCAAATGAAAATTGGACACTGAAACTCCAAGGCAAAAAAAAAACAAAAAAAAACAATGAGTCTCTGTGTGGATAACTCATCATAAGGAGTCCTAGATTTCAATTATCCTAGAGATATGATTTTCTAGGTAGCACCTCCAATGTTTAAAAGGTAAAGTCTGCATATGTCAGCCAAGTGGTCCATCAGGCAGGAGCTTATCCCGGTTTCTGTAGCATGAAGTGACTAAGAGTATTTCTACTCTCCCCTGGATGGGATGTTAGGCTATTGCAGGGTTACCCCCAGCATTAAGTTTGCCAGTAACCATTTATATACCTGGGTGGAGAGAGGTGCTGTGAGAGTAAAATGTCTTACCCAAGAACACAACACAATGGCCCCTGCTAGGGCTTGAACCCAGACCGCTCGATCCGGAGACAAGCGCACTAACCATGAGGCCACTGCGCCTCCCTAACCCTAACTTTTGGTTACCGGTACCCTTATATGTTGCTCAAAGAACTTCCCTGTCATGTCTCTTTGTACATACTTACCAAGTAAGGCTTTCCTTTTTCAGTTCTTTTCAGAATAACCTCATTGTAAGGAAGCTGTGTGAATTCACTTATCACTTTCCTCATTAACAATCTTCCAATCTGCAGTTAATTTAAGCAAAAAAAGACAACAAGGGCTGTGGATTTTGTCTTTAAACAATCACTACATTTCAGTTCAACATAGAATATTAATATTAATATTATTTTGTATTTTGAGCTTTATTGTCTGCAGTTAGGTATTGGCTTGGGAAAACCAGAATTGGAAGAAAAGTCAGGCTAAACTTTTGTTTGACTTGCAAGACTCCGAGACTCAAATTCCAAAATACAAGATGCCGAGATCTGCTTTATTTTTTACGAGCTTGAGATTCCAAGACTCGAGTTTGAGATGCCAAGATTTCAAGACTCACTGAAAATTTGCCAAGACCCATCATTTTTCAAGGACTATTCTATACAGCCATAATTTCTGAAGTTCTTTTTCTGCTTACCAGAGCAGATTTTGCATCCTTTTTGAACACAAACTTCATGATCCTGTCTTTCTCCTCTGACTGAACACAAGAGATTCCTAGAAGCCATTCCTTGAATTCACAAACAATTCAGAACCTTTAATCATTAATTACACAAATTGCCTGGGTCCAATTATCCACAAAGCAAGGGATGTGAGGTGAAGGAAGGGGATTACAACTGTACTTTGCAAAACAAAATGACATGAAATGACGGTTAATTAAGGATATGAAGTACCATTACTGTCAGATGATTTCTCTGTACTATAACCTAAACCTCATAAAATCTCGGTTTTTTTGTTTTTGTTTTTGTTTTTGTTTTTTTGCAAAATGAGCTCTTTGTATGTTGAAAGTTTTGTTTTGTCCCAGTTTGTCAAAATACCGTAGATCAGGAAAAGTTGAATGAGATTTTGATTCTGGATCAAATAATTTCTAAACTTTTTAGTTGGTTAACTTTTCACTATGGTTAGAAAGAAACATAAGTTTTTTTTTTATGGTGATTTTACATCATTAACACTTTGATTAGGACCATTCCATTTAATATCCACCCTCAACCTCTCCCTCCTCCTACTGATGAGGTGTTTTCCCTGACCCTTTCAGAATTTTTTCCTAGAGTTACAGAAAACTGTCATCCATGGAAGGTAAGGGGGTGGGTGGGGTGCATATACCTGTATTGAATGGAATGGCCCTTAATGAAGATGAAGTGTAGCCAAGAATTCCTTTGCGTCTTATTTTATTCCTAATTCAGTGCCATATTGGCCTAAACGAAAAATACTCAAGCTTAATCATTATTATTTTGTTATCAAGCTTATACAGAATGCACATCATGATAGGTGGAGCACGAGAGGGAGTGGAGTTGGCTAAACTGGATGTCCCTTTAATAGCTGGCATTCACGAAGCTGTTCCTAAAATTGCAAACACAAATTAATCATTATCTGCTTTTAAGTTAGTCTAGTGAAGCAGCTAGCGAGAAGCTTAAAGTTTTAAAAGCTTACCTGCCTTGTGGGTTTCCAGGCACCAAATTTGAAAGCTAAACGAACACCCTCCATACGCGCCAAGCGCATTCAGAAACTCCACGAGGACCAGAAGAGCTATGGAAACATTTCACTGGTACACCGAATTACAGACTAGGGACCAAACTTCTTCCTTATTGTCTCACGGAAGTTTCCTAAAATAGTTCCGCATTTCGTTCGCCATATTTCCGCATATTTGGAACTTTCATGTGACGATATATGGAGTGACACAGGCGATGGAAACTACCGCTGAGCGATAAACTGCAGGCGACAAAAACATGGCGGTTAAGAAACATAATTGAGATCAGTACTGAAAAAAAAAGCTGCATAGACGTGTACATTGAAGTTTGTCATGGATCGTTTCAGCTGGACTTCTTCCTCAAATTCATGTGTTTTACCAGGCGAATCCGGTGTTCACCAGCAGTCTGGGATCAGAATATATGATGGAGACAAAAAGGTAGAAAGTTTAGTTCTGTTTTCACGGTAGCAGAGAATCAGGAAAATGATGAAGTTTTGACACAGTACGTACTGTCGCTGGTTTTGTTCTTGATTTTGCAAACTGAAACTGTAGTTTCTTTAATATCTTTGTTCAGACAACGTTTGAAAATGGTACTCTAAAGCTCACAACACACAGAATAGTCTGGGATGATTTGGATCAACAGGTAAGGTGCACAAATAGAGAACTCCAAATTAAGCACTTTAAAAATAACGCCCCTCTTGATTCAGTACCACTCTGAAATAGCTAAGAAAACCCTTACCTCTCTCAAAGTCCAAGTCGTACTCTTTACATTTTTGTTATTATAGCCCCATAAGCCAGTTTGGTCCGACATATACTTGTAGATTGTGGCAATTTTGGTCTGATGTGTATACCAGCCCAACCCTCATGAATTTTAAGTGTGAGTCTCATTACTGGAGGACAAAACTTAAATCTCATGCCTATAGATCAATTTCTAATGCTTTGCTGAAATATTTGAGCTGCTACAGCCTTCACTGAGACACCTTGAGAAATAAGTAAACTTGAACAATGAAACAACAGAAAAGTTCATATGACTTCTCTGAAAATCGTCGGTCTCGTTCAGTCATATTTGGGTCACCTTGATTTGAAAATCCTGGCACTCCTAGAATAAAAGTAGGGAGGCAAGTGGTGGGCAGTGATGCATTAAGGGTCAAACTGAACCTTTAAGAAGTAGCTCTGCTCACACCACCCTCCCTCCAAGCTACATACAGTTTGTTATTTTATTCATTCAATGTTTGTATATAGGACAGAGCCATATCAGTGTCATTGTCCCTAGTAAGTAAAGTGGAAGAACAATCAGGTGGCTTCATGAGCAGGTTTGTGACATTTACATGAAAAGTGTAAAGTGTATTTGATGATCACTACCCAGGATAGTAATTGTTCTTGAGGTGTGAAAAAGCTAATAGGCTGGTAACTCATCTTAAATAGCCATTTGATCAACAATTTTCCTCCACCTATGTATACTGTACTTTTCCTAACCATTTCTAACACCCTGCTCTTTGCTCCAGACACATTAACCACCCAAAGCCAATGTGACACACCCCCTTCCCTTCCCTCCTTTATAAGCAAAAAAAAAAAAAATTACGACTCAAAGGAGGTCTGAAATTGACAATTTTAAATCCACAGAAAACCTTCCTTTCTTCCCGGTGTGTTTGTTTAAAGTACATGTAATGGCTATGCACCTATCATTGTTAAGCACAAGGGTGGGGGGTGAGCAGGCTACCCATGGCAAATTAACTCACCGAGCCTTCCTGTGGGTAGGGACTTTGACACTTAGGTGCTTCCCCAGGGTCAGGAATTTGACATTGCCGCCATCTTCGAAGATGGAGAGAACCTGGAAATGGGTCTCTACTATGGGTGTGAAATCTGCACAAGAGAAGATCCAGATGGTGGCCAAAAACATTCCTTGGATCCAACATGACACATGTTTGATGTGGTACCACCAAACTTGTGCAAAAGAATCTTGGCCACCATCACTCTGCCTTGCAGATGATGTCACCTTCCTAGGTGAGACTGTGGTTCATGTATCACCATTAATAAACACTATTTGAAAGTTATTTAATAAAGCTTCATCAGTTATTAAGGTCTGTCTCTGACAGAAATAAGTCACCATGGGGGCGTGAATTTGAGATTAACTTGGTGCCCAGAGGTGGGGAATTTGACTCTGGCTTCCTTGAAAATGTCAAATTACCCTAGGTCTGCATGCCCCCCCCCCCCCCATTCCCCACAACCCTAGGGCTTAACATTTATAGGTGCACTATCTTTGAATGATTGCATTATTTTTTTGAACTCAAGAAATGAATTGCACACGGAGATGGGATCTGTTCTGATTTAAGTTGTTTTTGTTGATGCCTATTCTTTGATGATTTTTTCGCTGCAGTGCAAAAGTGATTGTAAACTTCCACCCACCTCCAGCAAACAAAGAACCTGGTCCATGTGTCTCCAGTCCGTATGCTTGTGTCAAGTTTTCTTTTAAACAAGGAGGACATTCAGAGGTAAAGACAAGTGAGTTAAGGTATTTCTTCAAGGTTTAAAGAAGATTTTTTTTCTTGGTGAAGTTATAGACACTGTAAAACTACAATTTTATAATTTTTTTATTCTTATCCATTCTCATAACACTCACTGGCTATCTTTTGTGTTCTGTTTGTAGTTTTTTGCTCGGTTGGTTGAGCTGATTAACAAGAAATCATGGGTGCAACAACATACCCAGTCAACCTCCAGTGGCACAGCAGGAAAGCAACTGGTAGATAGGATCTCTGACAAAAACTTCAGACCATCTTTGTTTGACATGACAAAAATGTGCCTTTTTCAGACTGTTATAAGCACATAACAATGATGTTGGCTTTTTCTGATCAGGAGTTCTGGAAAAAAATATTTCATAAACAGTAATTATTATATGGCTTGTGTTTGTAGGCGATATAATGCATGCTCTGATTGGTTAACTCTAAGGCATTACATGCATTCTCCCATAATGCCCATAGGCTGATTAGGGGCCTGCAAAGACAAAGCAAAAAGCCATATAATAAACAACTTATTGACCTCGAACGTTCAATCTCTACGGGAAAATCTCCAACCTCTCTGCCTTGCTGCTTTGACCTCACTATCGCTTTGTTAATACGGCAAGGTCCTTCACGGAGATTCTCCTGTAAAGAACTCACTCTTGGTCATAAGCAGTTAGCAGTAATTATGATCAGATTAATTATGAATATTTAATCTCTCTTTTAGGGTCAGCCCAGAGGAATTGGAGGAATAGTAGGAATTGAGAGAAAACTAGAACAGAAATCTAAAGAGACTGATGACTATATTCAAAAGGTGAAAAATACTGAGGTTCATTTGACTGACTGGGTAGGAATGCCACACAGATGGGAAAATATTTCACATCGTGTATGAGAGCTATCAAACCCCACACTTACTAGTATGTCTCGGTAGCTTGTGCTTTCAAGGTTGGTCCAGTAGCTTATTTGTAAATGCTAAAGTGTTTAATATTTTCCATTATTTCTGATGTTAGGCATTTAAAGATTTAGATGCTCTTATGGAGAAGGTATGAACAAAATATTTATAACAATTTTGTTAATTCTGCAAATTTTAAACCATTCTATGGTCTGTGAATCCATCTCATTTATTAAATAATAATTGCTTGGCTGCAACACTTCGGAATCATTCACTTACGATTTCTTAGGAGACATCACTTTTCCCTGGGTAACATTTAGGAGAGCAGGGATGATACAGTGGTTAGAGCATTCTCCTCCCACCAATAAGGCCCGGGCTAAAATCCTGGACCTGGCATCATATGTGGGTTGAGTTTGTTGTTGGTTTTCATCCTTCAAGATCCAATGGTTTTTCTCCGGGTTTTCTGGTTTTCCTCCCTCCACAAAAACCAACACTTTCCAAATTCCAATTCGAACCAGAAAAACTGGAGTGGATGAAAAGCCACTCTATGGCTGTGTCTCTGGTAATTCCCATTTGTTTTATTTTATTTAATATTTATTCTGCTCTTTAATTCAGAGAGTCGTTCCCACTTGCCAGTGGGTGTAGTTCAGGATGGTTCAACTTACAGCTTGCTTTTCTTTTCTAAATTTTGCCAGGCAAAAGAAATGGTCGCCATCGCTGATAAAGTGGCCTCCAAGCTGGAGGAGAAAAAAGGTTCAATTACTGAGGATGAGGTAAATAACTATTCTTATGCAGTTAATGCCCAGTTTCTGCATCAATGCATCAACCAGCTTGGTCACTTGATTCAATTGTTATATGTGGTCGCCAACACAATACTATTGGTGAAAATATTTGGGATGGTTCCTTCCCAAGAAGAATGCCTTTTGGGGATGGGGGGTCAGGGCTCCTTTACTGAACAGTGCCTTGTAATTGAGACTACCTTCCACAGAGATAATACAGTGTAGTTGTCAGCTATAAAGTGAAGTGTTCGTTTGAAATCATATACTGTAGTTTTTTTAAAAAAAAATTGGAGGTAGGACCTAGTTTATCCACAAGGAGCACACAATCTTGTTGAGTAAGATGGCAGTGATTAAAGGAATGTAAAGAATGAATAGTTTTCCTTTGTCTCAACTTGTTGTCTCTTACGTGCGCTTTCAGCTAAAACCACGTTCTGCAAAACACTATAACGCGGAACTCGTACCTGGGCCTATTCACGCTGTGCCAAAATGTTCTGGCTTTTACATATAAATAGATGTTAATTGACAAGTCAATTAAAGTTAGTGGCTCTGTAGAGCTATGTCATTCATCAGGATTGAAATCTTCAGACGTCTCTGAAGTGGCTAAAGACTACTCCATTTCCGAGTTACCTTGTGCCTCTGTTTCAAAACGAGTTCGATTTACATGAAAATGAACTTCTAGGCGGAACACATTTTCATATGAATGGGTTTGCACTAAGACTCGTTTTGACACAGAGGCAAAAGGCAACTCGGAAGTGGCCTATTGAATGCATAAAAACAGACGAAAAAGTACCTTTTGTACACCATTTGCGTTTCAATAATTCGAGTGTTTGTGTCACATTTCAGACAGTTACATTCAAGTCATACCTTTTAAGTATGGGAATAGCTAATCCTGTGACAAGGTAATTAAATGTTAGTAGTGAATTCGTGAATATAGTGAATATTAACTGAAAAACAAATTGGGTCATTTTTACTCTGGCACTTCAAGAAAACAAAGGGATAAACAGGCAACATTCAGGCCACTGCCACACTACGCCGGAAGAATTTGAAAACGCGGCTTTATTTCTACGGTTAGGCGTACCGTCCACACTAATCCGTCACGAAAACGTAGCTTTTCGAAAACACTCTTCAAACCGGAGAAATGTGAAAACGCCGGCTTTTCGTTTCCGTGTGGAGATAAAGTATTTTGAAAACGGAGTTTTCTGAAAACAATGACCTCACGATAATAAAGCAATTTCCCCGACCGAGTGTTTTTCCAGCAGAAAAAAATGACCGATGACTGTTGCGTTTTCACTGAGTGTCTTAGTTTCTCCGGCGTAGTGTGGACGGAAAACATTTGGTGCGTTTTGAGAGTGAAACCTCCGTTTTCAAATTCCTCCGGCGTAGTGTGAACGCGGCCTCAAGCCTAGCCTTCCTTTCCTATGGCTAAGAATGTACTTTATGTTGTTTTAGGGAGACACACGGATCAGGCGCGAGTTACCATAAAGAACTAGCTAAAGAACTGGGGACATTCTTACAAAAGATCATCATGGTAAGATTACTAGGCTTCGTTACTTGCAATAAGATGATTTTAAAACACCAAGTTCTAAGGAAAAACGTTGTTAGTGATTATTAGCTCTGATTCTACGAGTAAGTAAGAATGCCGTGCAATTATTTTCAGGTTTTATCTTTTTCATTGTCATTCAATGATTGTTTATGAAATTCGTTACAACGTGGTATCAATTAAGAAACACTCAAACAGACTCTGACAAGAAGATAAAGATAAAGAGACAGTTATATATATGTGTGTAAGGTCTGCGAGGGAACCTCGCTCAAAATGCGGAGCCCTACACATCCAGGACTCAATTGTAAAGCCAACGCGAAACTTCAGTTGAATTCATGAAGGCAGAGGGTCGGATACTCGTGAAAATAACCTGAAAATGACCAACAGCATACATGTTTTACCGGTTGCTGCAATGTTGTGTAGCAGAAGTGAACATAGACCTTTAAGGAATGGTCCGAAACTAAGGACGCTACATAGACTTTTTTATTTGATTTTTTTATCAAGGATGAGGGAGGCATGATGACCTTGACTGATGTGTACTGTAGGTTCAACAGGGCCAGAGGAATGGAGGTTTGCATTTTGTCAGTTTCTATGGATTTTTCTCCCTCATCAAGAAAATCATTCGACATAACACAAACGGTGTATAAACATTCCAGTTTTTTTGTGTGGTTCTCTCTTTCTCACGTCTTTGGTTCACGTTATGCTTAGTTTTGGAAGTTTTTTTCAATTTTTTTTTTTTTTAATTTGAGAAACGTTATCAAGTTTTTGTCAATGGTATAGGCCCCATTATAGAAGGGCGGCCTGAGTATCCCATAGAGCGGTTTTAATTTGAATGTCGAAAAGTAATTGGTTTTGCGCTTGCTACGCTACGCGATTGGTTTAAAAAACTCGCGCCACTTTTTCATCCAATCAGAAGTAAAACCAAAACCAATCGTGACTAACTTGGAGTTTTGATTGGTTCACTGTATTGTCTGTGTCCTTTGTGATTGGCTAGAGTGATTACTCTGGTTTTGGTTTTACGGCACTCAATTAAAAACCACTGTATCCTGTTAATTCCGATTGTAAACCTTAACAATTTCCCTACTCGATATCCCGTTTTATCTGATCTTAATATAGCATATCCCACCAATTCTCCCCCGCCCTCAATATCCTGTATCCCGTTGTTTTTTAACCTAAATATCCCGTATACCGAAAATCCCTAATAGGGCTGACCCTCATCGAAATATTGTCTCTCTCTCCAGCTGGTCTCTCCTGACGATCTAGTAAATGCGGCCAAAATGTTTTCATCTGTGAATATGCCACTAAAGTAAGTTTAATGCACTATTGGCCGACTTGTGAATATAACTCTTCGCTTTTCACAATTATGACCAATGTTGATGTTCACCTTTCTGTCAGTGATCTGGCGGCGGTTTGTCCTACTCACACCTCTGGCGTGCCGCCTTCGAGACCGTCCCCTTCCGTCAGGGCGTCAAGCAGTTTCTCCCAAGAACGGGCGGTGCGCATTGCCCAGTGGGCGCCTTTCAGCTTACCTCCATCACCGCAGGATTTCTTCCAGCCCGCTGTTCACGGGGATAACTTTGATTACTTCTGTGAATTTTTAAAATAGAGGGTAAAATTAAGGATTGCTAGAACGTTTAACACCCCCCCTCCCGAGGGGAGGGTGGAGGAGGTGGTTGAACCTTCCAGAGTCACCGATTTCTCCAGAGCCACCTGATTTCTTGTCGTGTCAGTCAGTGGTCGTATAAGGAATGTTACCAAATTACTATAAGTTAAACTTCCCATATTATCAAATACTTCTGGTCAGTGATCACCTTGGGTTTCCAAAACTATGGTCGCTTACTGGAGGTTTCATTGTAATGTATTAATTAATATTTACCACTGAAGCTTATGATTTTTTTCGTAGAATGTTGTCTTTACACGTTTTTGTTTACGTTGCATTGTAGATTACGAGCTTTTGACAGTGGGGTCTTGGTTATTCAATCCTTGTCTCACAGTGACGAAGAGGTTATACGGACAACTAAGCAAATTGTAAGTATGTCTACACCATTTTTTCTACTTGTGACTGTCGTCCTTCTGTACATATAAAAAAAGTTCAAATAACTTTTAATCCCTGCAATCACTGAACACAACGTCGCGCTAAATAGGTAAGTCCGAGCTTCAGTGCTAGTGAATAAGTCGATGAAGGAGGACGCACGAAGCCGCAAATTTAAAATAATTAGTTAGATCTAGGTACTAAAGTGACGAAATGGTGGCTTCTGATTTTATCAGCGATCTGAAATTAATGAAGTAAATTTTCACTTGTAGCGACACCCAAGTATTTTAGACTTGAAATGGAACAAGTAACGTTGAACGTTTACTTAAGTACCACTAAATTAAACAGTCTTTTTCACATAATTTGACGACTTTTTGATGGGTTTCTTTTGGGTTAACGAATCACATTAGGCTTGTCGACTCCACTCACACTTTTCCAAGATGTTGATTGGTCGAATCAAAAGAAACCCGTCAAAAATCAGGTACAGCGGTACCGCGTGCGTCGTTTTTAACATGAGGCCAAGAAACGCCTTGCACTAGGCCGGAGGAATTTTAAAAGGGAGGTTTCACTCTGAAAACGCATCAAATGTTTTCCGTCCACGCTAGGCCGGGGGAATTTAAAAACGCAACAGCCACCGGTCATTTTAATTTTGTTTTGTGTTTGGAAAAACCTCAAGCGGAGAAATCACATGATTATCGAGAAGTCATCGTTCGAAAAAGCTCCGTTTTCATGTTTTCTGTCCACACGAAAACGAAAAGCCGTTGTTTTCAATTTCCTCCGGTTTGAACAGCGTTTTCGAAAAGCTCCGTTTTCGTGACGGATTAGTGTGAACGGTAGGCCTAACCGTAGAAATAAAGCTGCGTTTTCAAATTCTTCTGGCGTAGTGTTTTTTAATCAACGGAGCCGGATGGTGAACAGAGATTTGTGAATAGTTTAGTGTTAATCTATCGAAAGAATCAGGTCGTGATATTTGCTATCAGTCTAATGAAAAACGCTTTTACCTGTTTTCCTTTTAGCTTGATGAAAAGTCGTCATTAACAGCAGAAGAACTGGCTCACCTGGCCAAAGTCTCTGTCATGTTGGCTAAAGAACGGTAATGTTGGATACTTCTTCCTTGTCTGTGAGCTTCTGTGCTCAGTTTTAGTGAAATCTTATGATTCCATATTGCTGTAACAGAACCTTGGGCTCAGGCAACATGTTATTTGTAACGTATTCGAACCACGTCGAGATCGGATCTTGTTCAATCCCCTCCCCCTCAATTTTTTGCCACTTGAATATTTTTCCTAGGTTAGTTATGACTTATTTATGTTACTATTGGAGCGGTTTTCAACTGAGTGTCGTGAAACCAAAACCAAACCAATTACTTATCAATGAGACTACTCAGCCGATCTCAAATCGTAGTAAAACCCAAACCAAAGTAATTGTCTAAGTACTTTTGACACTCAATTGAAAACCGCTCCAATTAATGTAACAACAGGTTGCTATTTTTGACAGGCTCCTGGTCACAGAACAATCTGGCAAAGCATGCCGGGATGACAGCGTCGAAGGTCTCCGATTCTATCCCAATTTGTTCCTTGAAAGAACTGAGTGAAGACCACCGCAAGATCGTGGGAGTTTATTAAACTAAGACTAAAGCTTTTCTGTAAAGGTTTCATGAGTGTAGGCAGTTGGCTTAGACCTGAAATGTTTGTCATCATCAAAGCCCTGGGTTCTGCGGCGAGGGGAGGGGGAGGGAGACGCCAAATTTTTCGGACTAGTTCATACCTGTAGTGTTTTCCTTCAGCTGCAGTAAAAACGGCATTATCAGTTTTGCCATACGTGCTACAGCCAGCGTCTTGACAAGGCCCAAGAACAACAGGCTAGGACACAGAAGCCGCTAACGCCCTGTGTTTCCAATGCGGACGAAGGCGCTACAGTTAAGCAATGTATAATAAATTTGTTCTTGTACGAGGACCACTTGTTTGTCAGTCCCTTGGAAAACACACGACAAAAGCCTCTCAGCACTCAAGGAAAAGCGAGACAAATAACTAAAGTCATGAGAATGGGACAACTATTCACGCCTGAAGGGAGGCGCAAAAGAATATCCTTTTTAATTAAAAAATTCTCATAATAAATGTGCAAAAAGTTCTTCAATAAAAGTGATAATTCGTAGTTTTGTTACAACTCACAGTACTTTAAAAAAAAACATTATGAAAACCACTTAGAAAAACTATATTTATAAATTATAAAAATTTCTTTTAAGTTGATACATTCTGTGACGAAACATATCGAACTATACCTAGCTAAATATCTTTTAATAAATGAGGAAAGTTTTAAGTTTCTAAACTGTTGGGACGCGTTAGCGGGCAAGTAAAACAATAAGCTCAAGGTAAATTTATCGCGAGTTTGTAAACCTGACTTCAAGATGATAAATAGCTAAGCTTTGGGTTGATGTCAAAAAGCCTTTCCTTTCTTTTGGCTTGGTGTAGAGGTGTAGTCTGTGTGAAATGCGCGAGGAGTGCCTCTCAAACTGCCGTTCTTTTTGAAGACTTGTTAAAGGGAATCTTAGCTAAAAAACAGTTTTGTTCCAAATCGTTTGTGTTTAACTGTTTCTGTGATTTGAATTCGATATTTCTTTGCCTGTTTTCATGCTGGGCGTTTCGCTTCTGCTATTTTAGGATTCTAGATTTCCCGCGCGCCGCCGTGTTATATTAATTTTTGCAAAGCTTGATGGGAAATAATTATGACGGCTTTTCGCGGTAGGACGTTTTTAAAATGCAACATTACGCGAATGTACAGATGTTAAAAAGGCTTCAAATCTTTTATGACTTATATTCGAGATGAACATGTACAGGTCCAACAAGAAATCTTTCTCTGTAGACTACATATTGAGATCTCTGACCAGACAATGACGTCAAAATTACCATAAAGTAAACATGGAGAGGCCCAGGTGGCCAAAGACTTCGTATTCGAACTGCTTACAGAAACATTAACTTAGAACCCCAGGATCAGAACCATCAGGTATACTTTTGAGCTTAAACTGCTTCTCAGCCAAGATTCCCTGTTAAGTTTCCATCTCGATACTATTTTCAGAGTTTAGTGCCAGAAAATAAAATGCTGAGCCACAATAAACCAAGCTGCCGAAGAATGGAACAGGCTTTTTTTCAGAGCCAAAGCGTTTATCTACAACCTAATGTATGCTAAGAACCCTGGATTTTCTATATGCAAATTCATAAACTTACGATCCAGTTCAGAATTATAAAATATCCTACAAGTATACACGAGGGGTCTCTCTCCAGCGCGATGGTGCTGTAGAGGTCGAAAGCTCCTCGGCAAACCTCGGCCAGTTCTCGGAAGCCTTCGGATTCCTTTATCATTTTCGTAATTCCTATGTGTTTTCACCCTAAGACTTTAACTCTTTCGTCAGAATCATCGCTCAATATGGCCCTTAACTTTGAGACAGAGCTCATTTAATTTGTCTTCTGGAAAATAACTTGTAGGACCTTGCGACATGTCTATATAAAGCAGCTTGGCAAAAATCAAAGCCAGTTGTCCTGCGGGTGGCCAGTCAAGAAACTCGAACAATAAGGGAATAATGGGTTTTCTCAGCGCGTCTGCTAGCGTGACTTCTCTTTGGCACATTTCGGATTTGCAGTAACGCTGTGTCACACAACATATCACCACCTGGAAAGAAATAATGACATATGTAGTCAGAAACGTTACGTGACGATCTTTATAAAGGCTTCAAAAGAGACCGGCAAGTGTTAAGCTTGGTAGAAACCCCGGCCGTTTTAGTCAGATAGGGTATCGATTTTGGCCATTTCAGTCTCAGATAGGGCCGGTATTGTTCTTGCACTCTTGTCTTGATTCCGGGTTTTCTTTTAGAAGCTACTCTTTCATCATTATCGATAAGACTATCAACAAAAGCCCTTCACAATGCCTTCAACATCAGGCTGAGTTAGGGAACTAACTATAAGACAGGTCTGAAACAGGGTAGATAGGGTATCGAATTTTATATCAGGCCATGAATAGGGTAGGGAAAATCACAGATTTTGGTCTTAAATAGGGTAAGGGTTTTGTGAAGCGGGCCACAAACCTCCACCTGATTTTTCTGGGAGTACCCCCCCCCCCCGCTCCCCCTCTCTACGGGCTAGAAACAGGAGGGAGAAGACATTTATAACGATCCACCTTTGAGGCTCTGATCCCGGCGTCGATCTCCGCAAACAAAGAATCTCCTCCGCCCATTTGACCGATATCCATCCAGCACTGGAACCCAGACTCCTCAAGCTTGTTCTTCAGTAGTTTGACAGCGTCCTGAAGATCCCATTGATACGAGATAAACACTTCGGGGCGGACGTCAAGCACTGAAGGGCCAGCGCTATCAGTGTTGTCTACTAAAAATAAACAGATGTACGAGGGATTTAACGAAACAAAAAATGCGTTTACATATTCTTGTAGCTTATACTGCCGGAACCAGAGTTCGAAATGAAGATGATCCTTCCTAAAGAGGGTCGTCGTTCTTGGTAGCGATAGCTCCCCGGTCCCACTTCCCTACATAAACCACCGTCTGCAGTCTTGATATTACCAGGTTCCTAGTTCTGTATTTCGCCGGGGTAAATCTCTTTCGCCGTCCGTTTCGGCCGTTCATCTTGGATACGACTACAACCGCAAAGTTAGACTAGTCATGATACCGAAATGACAAAAAAGTTCATGAAAAGTTAAAAGAAAGAGAACATTCGATTGACTTCTTTCCAGCATTTTGCTCCCTTGTGGTGTCAATAAGTTCAGCCCTTGTTAAGCTGCGAAAAGACGATGCATAACGATAATAATAAGAAATTCTACTAACCTTCACTTGTTTTCTGTACATCTGGGAGACCACTCAACTCGTCAGTCTGAAAAAAAAATGTTTTGTTCATAGGTAATTTTTTTTCTTCACGTAATACCAGAAAATGAACCGGCAACGAACCGTACCGTGAAACGCTGTATGGCAGTTACTCGAGGAAGCGTAATTCTTTAATCTTTTTGTCAATTTTCTTAAGTTCTGCACCTATCAAAAAGTCGCAACAGCTCGTGAATTTGTCGCAACCGGCTTCTTTCAATTGACTTGCCCGAAAATTCTTACGCCCGCCGTGTTGATTGGCGGAAATTGCTATGTATACCCAGCAGTCTCACGTGCGAAAATAGCCAAAAGAGGTCCGCAGAAGACAGTAACGAAATCACTGTGTGGGGCGAGTAAAATCACCGGGGTGTCGCTGGCGTAAAACGGTGGGAAACCCATCATAAGAATATAAAACAATAAAAAAATACACTTTTAATCAGAAACGGTTTGGGCATTTTACTTTTGAACAAAATGCCGCTACCAATTGCTTAGCTTTTCTTTGCCAATCAAGGCAGCTAAAAAGAAGAGGAAAAAAGAATCAACATCTGATAAAACGCAGTGAGGAACAGTCTCTTTTTTTTTTAAGCCAAAGGATCTCATGGCTGAGGCTTCAAAAATTCTAAATTACCTTGCTTGTCGAGCCGCGCCACTCATCTAAACCAGGAACATCCAGACGTGAGCGGGCGCCGAATGTCTTCGTACAAATCAATTTTCCGTCGTTTGAAATCGGAAGGAAGTGGATGCAGTCACTTTGTGCGCAGGATTGTGTCTTGTGCTTCGCGCCAGCTTTGGCTGAACACGACGGACAAGCCACACAGAACTCGTAATACATGTTACGAAGGCATGCAAAGTCACGTGATAAACTACTCAAGATCGATTCCAGGCGCTCGCGGACCAGTGCGGCCACACCATTTCCATTGTCAGACTCTTTCGTTTGGAGAACGACTTCGACAAACGACTGCTTGCAAATGAGAAACAAGTCAGTCTGGCCCAATATAAACCTGGCAAGGTTTTGAAACAAGTTCGGTTCGTCCTTGCATCCCAGCTCCGGGCACCCAGCGATGAAGCGAGACACAAGCTGAGGAAAAAGCCCGTGTGGAAGAAAGCCATCGGGAAAGTAGATATAGAGCGAGCAAATGCCGGTGAAAGACGTGTCTAGATCAATCTCTGGACATGAGCACAGCTGAGCTGGTACAAAATACTTCACAGCCGGTGAATCCTTGTCGGTGCTTTCTGGCGTGAATCTTGCGATCAGACCGTACATTTCCATCATAGAGAGAATGTCGCTCTGTGATTGGCCATCACACAAGAACTCATTAAACACGTGATCTACCAAGCGCATGCTCAGAAGGCCAGTTTGCTCCAGCTCGTTCCAGGCTGCGGCATGACGCGGATTCTTGAGAAAAGAAAGAAAAATAACACATTACTCTAAGAGAAAAAACGGTCAAACAGACGTCGTTGTATGGCTGTAATTTTTCCTACAGCGCACGTTCTCATTGGCTACTTCGAGTTCACATGACATCTTCAGATTATGACGTTTCCCGCCAAAAGTCTCTGAGTGAGCAACCTTGCCAAATCTATGACGTCAGACAGTAACAATGACCGACGACCACCATTACAAGTGTATCTACTATTAGGGAGCTTAAGCCACGACGCCTATTCAAAACTGAATTTATATTTTACCAGCGAGATTTGCAGTTAGAGAGTTAAAGCAACGACGACCCCGAGGACAACGCCTTGTAAAAAAAGAATTTATATTTTATATTCGAACTTTGCAATTGTCTAGATCTGTTCAGTGCGCCAATGGCTCTTAAAACGTGCTCACTGAAGCTAACTATGCAATGACAGCGTTCAATTCCAAATGGAAATACGAAAAATTAGCCGTCGTCGTTCGCTTTCCTCAGACTACGCAGGAACTTTGTCATTTCACGTTCTTGTTTGGAGAGGACGGCAAAGAAATAAACAGAGATTTATAAGGCACGTGCACAGCTACTGTTTTGCTTATCAAAACTTTTGTTTCGTGACGTTCTCGTTGCCGTCATCGTCGTGGTTTGCTTAAGCTCCCTATTGTCTAGAGCGGCTCCGCCTCGGGAAAAATCGAGATTCTCGGGAAACAAACTGTTTCCCTCGGGCTTCAGTCAATTGATTCAAAATACAAGCACGATGTCATACCTGCTCGTCAAAAGGTCTTATAGTGATAAGCTTCCTAAACAAATGAATCAGCCACTGTGTTTGAAGCACCACCGTGTCACCATGCCAAATGATGATTCCCAGGTCGTGATAAAAATCCAACATGGCCACCATTTCCAGCTCGTCCTCGATAAAGCACATCTTACGCACAACGTTGTACAGCTGAGAAACCTTCAGGTAAAACGTCTTCTGTTGAACTAAGGCTTCGACGACCCTCTCAAAGTTGAACCAGCGGACAGGGACATCCTCTCCCATGTAGGGCTCTAAACGCAATACCTGGGCCAAAGAAGGATAGGTAAGCAGTTTTACGGTATATCGATAGAAGCTTCTGGTTTGGCGCTCACAGAAAAAATGAGTGACGTTCCTTTTTAAGTTAAAGGCAAAAAGATAAAGTCTGCACACAAGCCAGGGGCCCATCAGGCTGGTCCTAATCTTCGGTTTCTGTAGCATGAAGTGACCAGGAGTATTTCTACTCCCCCCTGGATGGGATGCTAGTCCATCGCAGGGTTACCCCCAGCATTAAATTCCCCGGTACCCATTTATACACGTGGGTGGAGAGAGGCACTGTGAGAGGAAAGTGTCTTGCCCAAGAACACAACGTCCCCGGCCAAGGCTCGAACACGGACCACTCAATCCGGAGTCGAGCGCACTAACCATGAGGATACCGCGCCTCCCACTTCTTTTCTTTTTAATGCCAAGGCGAAACATGCAAGTTTATAGTTTTGTATTGTTTGATCCTAAAAATAAGAATAAGGCCTCTTATTATTTAAATGCACTTGGTTGGAAAAGCAAAGTTAACCCGTATTTACCTCTCTTATTTCCTGCCGAACTTTCTTAACGCCCTCATCCTCTCCAGCACGGGTATTATCTACCCGGAAAAAGGGCCGTCGTACGTGTTGCTCGTACGTCCTCCCAGAGAGGCTCTTTTTGATCTGGGTCTCCATTCGCTTAGGGTCCTCAAACGGGGTGTCCACATGGGTACCTACTATGATTACCGGTGGTCTTAAATACGGCTGCTCTTCTTCATGTCCCTTCTCTTTGGCTCTGAGCTCGGCACTCAGGTTATGCACAGAAACGAGCCATGACAGGATGCTGTCCAAGTTCGTTTCGTCTCCGCTGGAGTGAGGGATAAAGTCGTGCACACCTTGACGAACACAAGGCTCCATTTTAGCGTTCAGCTCCTTGCTCATGTTGTAAACGAGCACGTAAATTGCCCGAGGGGACAAAAACACGGGGTGTGATGCGTAGTACAGATGTTGGCCCGCGAAGTCCCATATGGTGACCACAGTCTCTCTGTCGCTGACCTGCTGTTCACCAGCTTGGCTCTGTAAGTACTTAGCCACGAGAGATTTCACGTCTTCTGGCACGGCTCCTGAAGTGTCCATTTCGATGTGAATGAATTCTGGATCTATTGGCAAATCAGCGATTTCTTCGGCTGCCTGCGGGAGGTCTGGAGAGGGGTCGGAGATGTTCTCCATTGACACATCTGCAGGTTTCACCTAAATGAAGGACGTAAATGAAAATGTAAGCAGGTACAGGAATAAAACCACCTTTCGTCTGATAAAAAAGGAGCTTCGTGAACGACTGGCTTAACGCGCTGACCTGTCTTCAAATCCACATGTCCTGCATTCAAGTGCTTTACCCTACCAACAGCCAGAAATTTTAGCAGCCTCTTCGGCCACACTATGTAAACAGATAACCTGTTGGCTCCTCTCTAGTTGGTATTCTATGTTTGCTTAGTTTGTTTGAAATATTTATTATACACGGCACAACAGGTAACAAGCGGCTTTAAATGCAAGCCATGAACAAATGCACCACCGTTTCCTTTAACTTCCCTTTTAAATTAAGAGCTCTAGACTTCAAGTAGAAACAGTGAATTCGAATAAGTTGGTTTAACAATGAAGACAACTCATTTCTTATAGCTGTACATTGAAGATAACTCATGCCTTACATTGAAGACAACTCATTTCTTCGCTTTGGGAACCAACTTTTTACAGTTAAGCCGGACTAAATTAATTTTAATTCGTCACGGATAGTTTACAAAGGGCGTTTTGCAATCTGTTTGATCTTCTCAAATCTTACTCATCCACGACTTGCTTGTACGCGTCTCAAACATCTAACATCAAACTTTTGCCAAGCCATCATAGCATTCTCCACAGACTAACCACCCTTACCTGGCAAGCCTGTGGTCTTGACGCACCCTGTGTGACGTCACTCTGCGCAGTCTCGGTTTCCACGCTGGTTTCTGGTTTCTGTTCCTCGTCACCGGAGCGCAACTCTCCCACCACAAGTCTGGCGATATCATCCGCGAACTCAGAAGTAAACTTCTCGTTCTTCACAAGCTGCCAGTTCATCACACGATCAACATCCAACTCAAATCTCGACGGATCCACCTCTATCCCCTCAGTACTAGGTTCGCCAGGATCGAACGTCATTCCAAGAAGCGACTTCTTTAAACTTGTTTTACCGGCTCTGTTCTGGCCGATCAGCATGACGCGCCCGCGATACACCCTGACCTTGCCCTTTTTGAGTGCACGTTGAAATGCCCGCTCAGCCTCGATACCACGCGCCTGAATCTCGGGCGGAACTGAAGAATACAACAATCACGAGAAACCAATATATGGATGTCTTTTTCAATTAACGAGAGGTTCCTTTTTTCGCAAGTTTAGACCGAGCCGAAAGTGAGGTCTTTGTGAACGCGCAAAGTAAAGAATGAGACCAATGTTCTCCAATAACTACCAAGCAGGCCAGTTAAAATTATCATCTTTTATTTTAATTCAACAAATAATAAAAATGATCTAGAAGCGATGTAAACTCGCGTTCTGTCCTACCTATGAATTATTACCACAATAAGTCTGTAATTTGTAACCCCGCAATTGATAAACTTCCAAATTCTCTTTTTTATTTTTATTGCCATTTCAAGTGGACGGGTGATGAGAATGAGGGAATTAACCTAAATCCCACTTAATTAAATATATTTACAAGCCCACCTGAAGAATCTTCCTCATCCTCTGTCTCTGGTAAAGTACAAGCTGCTACGTCCTCCACATCTTCACTCTGTGCCTCCCACTTAACATCTTCAGCACCTAAACAAATCAGTTCAAATCAACATGGCAGGTGAAAAAACACATTTCTCCTTGGGTACTGGTTTTCAGTTGCACACCCAACAGAAACGTTTGAACAGGATTCTGGGCCACAAAATCCAAAATAAGACCTGTGTATTGTTGTAGAAATTTTCCTGTCGAAACTAAGAATTCACTTTCCCTTGTTTCGAACTTTGCGCCCAAAAAGACACTTCTATTTACTCAAGACTGCCTGACTAAATACAACAATAGGCCCTTTGCAGCTAAGCCATCACGTGACCTATTTTTCATAAAATTATGGGCTACAACTTAAAGAATGCCAGAAATGGAAAGAGCGCATCGAAAATATCAAAATGGCCAAGTTTGAGGCCGCCATCATTAAAGAAGGAGATTTTATGACGCTCCAAAGTTTTAAAAGAATAAGAAGATTTGTATGGAAAAAGTTGTTGGAGAGCAAGGCCTTGCTCTCCAGCAACATTTTCCATACAAATCCTCTAAATTTTCTGAAAATTCAAATAGTCATATAAACTTACTCTTTAATTCCACGGGCCTCAAACTTGGCCATTTTAGTATTTTCGATGCGCTCTTTCCATTTTTGGCATTCTTTAAGTTAAAGCCCATAATATAGAAATTTTATAGGAAAAATCTGGTCACGTGACCCCAGCTGCAAAGGGCCTATTTGGCTGACTGACCTCGTACACATGGAGTGGTTTTTACTTGACTGCCGACAAGCCATTGGTTTTGGATAACTACGCTATGCTATTGGCTTGAAAAATTCGCGCCACTTTTTCATCCAATCAAAAGTAAGACAGAAACCAATTGTGACTCACTCACACAGGTTTTCCCGCGCTTTGCGTCACATGCATTTTGTTTGCGTTTTGATTGGTTCAGTGGATTGTATATGTCCTTCGTGATTGGCTAGAGTGATTACTTTGGATTTGGTTTAAAGATGTATTCAATGTTGAAAACCGCTTTAACTAGTAACACCTGTAGCTGTCCTAAACGACAGTTGAACATTCAACGGCCTACTTACCAACAAGCTCCTGCGTGTTTGAAGGATCAAATAATCCAAGAGTGCCATTCTTCTTTTCACCCAGCCAAGCTTCACCAGACAAAGAACTTTTTATTTTCGCGGCTCTGTCAAACAAAATTATTCCGACAACGTATCATCTGTTCAGCTCTCAATCAACCAACTAATGTATAAATTAAACTAATGTATAAAGTAAACTAATGTAAAAATCAAACTACTGTATAAATTAAACTAATGTATAAATTAAATGTAGTGTAGTGTGATACGCTCACGTTTTTTGTATTCTTGTATTTTTTTGTCGAGCACTTTTATCATGAGTCCCTGGCTCAGGAGAATGGACAACCACTCCCTGTTTCACGACTTTAAATAAATTATCATGAAAAAAGTATTAGCTACGTTCCTCTTCAGTTCATGGGACGAGTGTGGACTCTACATCGTCCTTTCTCCTCAATTTTCATGTGAAAAGAATTTTTTGGGACTGCTGGTAACGGAGAACTAACACAGACTGGCTGAACTCCTCATGTATCTTTTCATGAGAATGTTACCGAGAGCGTGAACACTGCGATGTTTTAATTTAAAACAAAATTAAAATTATAGTAACCCCCCACACGAAGACTGTGGCCTAAAAGCGTCCCGCAGAACTGTGCGTCCCACATGAACAACTGTTTAGTCAAAATGGCAAAATACTCGGGTAGCCTATTACGGGCTAGCATTTCATCTACGGGGTGTAGTAATACTCCATGTTGATGATGGACCTAAAACTGGAGTCAAACAACAATCTCTCACTTGGCTCCAAATTAAAATGCTTTACAGAGTTTTTTCCTCAGTCCAGGCTTGGAACAAACTGTAACTTTACCCATGCAACAGTATGTTAGAAACTGACAACTGCCGTCAAACGATACATAGGCTAACTGATTGAACAAAACAAAAATGCAAAACTAATCAAACATATTTCACTTCTTGATAAATAAAATAAAAGAAGAGCAAAACTTACAAAGAAAATGTCTTGGAAATCAGCAAAATAACTTCATTCTTTTTGCAGCTAAGTTCATGTGGATACTGGCCTTCGAAATCCGAAGTGACGCGAAGTTTAGGAAGAGAAAATGTCTGCAAAGATGTTACAATTTATTTATGCTATACATGTCACAACGAAATCAAATCCCACAGTTAAGACTGATTATGAAAGCAGAATTAATTGTGAGTAAACTTAGCCCTAACTATATCTACAATAGTTTATGATCAGACAGCCACATACAATAAAGTGACAACAGACTCATCAAATGTTAGGAAGTGTTTGGGCGGGGAATGTACTGGCAAGACTTGAGTAAAACCCACTGACTGTGTACATCACAGGATGAGGGGCCTTGGCACACAACGCCCTACCGAGGGATGCCCTGTGCCTGTATTGTGAAGCACGCGTGGTTGTAAGTATGTCATGGAGTATGCTCCATTCCAAAAGGGCTTTGGTACAGGGCTCAAGAGATGAAAAGGCTGCAATTCCACACTTTTAGGTAACCGCTATTGATTATGTTTACTGTGCGTTACGCTCTCAAAAGAACAAGCAGTTCACTGTCAATAACAAAAATGGGAGGGAAGGAGGGAGGGAGAGAGGGAGGGAGGGAGGGGGGGAGAGAGGAATTAATTATGCTGCTAGATCGACAACTTGCAACCCTCTGAAAATAAGCCAGCTGAGAGGGATCACATGGCAAAAGCATGCATGATTGACAGATGCTTAATATGCCAGTCACGTGTGGTATGGGGCTGCAATGATGACCACAGGCAGGGGTTTCATTAACGTTTACAGCAGGAGGGCAAAACTACTTGATTTGAAATTCTTCATAAGAAGAACTTTCCACTAGATGGTCAAACCAGCTGGGCAAAATTGTCCTCATAGCCGGTCAATTTGCCTGGTGCCCGGCCCATAATGAAAACCCTGCACAGGGTCAATTCAGTCTTTATTAACTAACATTAACTTTTATTTTATTCTACAATATCAAAATGATATTAGTAAGGGTGAATTAAGGTTACCGTATACCTTCAGGGGTGTCTCACGTCCAAGCGATGTAGCACGTCCGGTTTAAGCTGTAGATACCTAAACCCCTATATCAAATTAAAGCTTATAGAGCTGGCTATCAAACCATACCAAAAATTTTGAAATAAAATGAAGTGGCGATTTTTTCACAGCCACTAAATGCGAGCGTCCTAATCACCTTTTGGAAACTACAAGTCAAAGCGAATTTTGTTTTTCGCCAATTTATTTTTTTCTTCGGTTTCAGGACAAAAAGCGCTAAAAAAGAGTGTCTGCGTTTTGCCACATTCAATTGCAGTAAAAAGTTACAGAACATTTTCAAAATAGGATTTAAAAAATGAAGTGATCGTACAAAAATTGCTCTCGGAGAAAAAATATTTTGAAATAAACAATTCGCAGACACGTTTTGTTTTTTTTTTTATGTTAATCTAGTTACTGTCCAAATTTGAGGGCAATCAAACAAATCCCCTTTGAGTTGTAACTCTTTAAAGTGTCTGCTTCAAGCGAAAAAATTTATTCGAGAAAACAGCGCTAAGAAAAATCTCTTGCTTCACAAACAAACTCCGCCCACAAACGCCTTCAACTGGGTTCTCAGATCACTGAGCCAATCAGCGCTTGGAAAATTTACTACCATTAACTCGCGGTGAAATTTACGCGTGAATCTCGAAAAACCCTCGTGTTTTGCAATGCGCTCAAGGCGGAGAGATAATTTTTCTGTAGCTCGGTTTTTCTTGAAGCTGGCCTGGCAAAATGGGGAAGACGAAAAAGGATACGAACGCTAGAGTGGCTGGGTGACGAGAACAAACTGAACAAAAGAAAGCGCGGCGGAGCAAATGTGCATGGATAATATTCCAATGGATCTCAATGAGTTGGGCGATTCATCGGTATCGGACTCAACAAAAGAGTCAATGTACACGTCGCTGTTATAGCTGTTGAGTTCCCAAATTTTTACAGAATCTTTCTCTACTCTTGACTCGATCTTTTTGCCCGCTTGATACGATAGCTATAGCTTCATCCGCGAGGCCAACTTTCGCTTCTTCACTCATTGATGTGTTTTCATTCGTTCTTCGCTTTTTCGAACTGGTAAACAGAGTTTTCCGTGGTCCATGTTTACTTATAACTTAATAGAATTACATCTAATACGAAAAATGCTTGGATCTGAGTAGCCAGCCAATTCGTGGTATCCATATATTCCCGCGAAAGTAGTCTCGGTTGATTGCGTAAACGTTATAGGGCTGTCAATCAAGAGGGAACTTTTACTTCTGGCCGTAACGTAAAACCTCCATTTCTCCGCCAATATTGAGTTTTTTTCAATTTTGTTTTCAGAAATTAGAGATTACTCTTCGACCATTACTTTGAACCAAAAATCCAAATTTGAAGAAAATTGCCGATCTGAAGGTATACTGTAATCTTAACTTGTGGCCAATCCTTTACAAGAATGACTGAAACGATGCGATAAGGCATTCCTTTGTGACAACTATTCTTATTCTAGCAGATTGTGAATTTCCCATTTTGGCTTCCTCTGAGAGTGAAATAGCCAGTGAACATGATCTTATTCCAGGATATTACAAATAAATGAGCCTTACAACCTTTTTAACTAGAACACATTTTATGGTATACAATATGTGGCTACCACAGTACATCTTGCAACAAAGTATACAATAACATTACACTGTATAAATGTTTAAAGACATTGAGAGTGATTGCATATACTTCAGTGGACTGAAAGTATATGCTTACAGCACAATAAAATCAAGTCTACTCACTGACAGAGTTTTTACAACATGAGACAGTGTTGGTCTGTTCTTTGCAACTTTTACGCAGCACTGATCAAACAAATTCTTCAGCAAATCAGGAGAAAGGTCGTTATAAATTACCTATCAGTGGAAAAGAAGCAAAACAGAGTTCCTAAGCATGGGTGTACATGATTAAGTTTAAAATGCAAGGCACCAAGTCTCATTTATTTCGGTGCAGCAGACATTTGCAATACATACAATGGGCCATTTGCCTGACCATGTCACATGAATTTGTCAATCAAAAAATGTTTGAGATATGAGTGGGCTTCTAGCCAGGATTTGGCAATGGGCTAGGACCTGCTCAAATGAACAACAATTTATAACGCAACATATCAAAAATACAAAAAAAAAAAATTTAAAAGTGGCTGTCCACAGGATGCCTGGACACCCATCTGGCTAAAAGTCTGGGTATGAGATAGATACCAAGAAAAGAAAAGAGAATGATGAAATTAGTAAGATTTTCAATTTTCTGGTCACTGATGTTTTAGTGCGAGATTTTAGGACAGTTTGATTGTTTAGAAATTTTAACTATTTGAAAGGATGATAGATGGCAAAGCTTGCCACCCAGCAGTGTTGTTCCTTGCAAGTCTTGTTATTATAATTAATTTCTTAAACCTTTAGTAAACTGCAACGTCTCACACTTTTATACCCATTTCATATTCGTCTCATCATCTCCTTTGTACAACTGTGATGAACATTTCTTCACCACACAAACCACATCTTTATAGTGTGTAAACGAAAACTGCCACTCAACTTGAAAGAAGAATCTTGAACAACCCAAATTCATGCTCTGATAATTTTGAATGGACACTGACAAAGGAAATTCTAAGGATGATGTTTACAGAAAACAGCAATGACAAAAATTGCCTCTGAGTTTGTTCTCTTTTTCTGACTAATCCTAGAGTTTATCTAACACAAATGTAAAAAACTTCCAAGCAAATAGGAACATCCACTCTTTAGTGTACAAACAGATAAAATGGACATAAAAGATTATAAGTACCTCTCCTTTCAAGGCGGATAAGTTATCCTTACTAAATGCAAGATGACGAAATAATTCTTTAGTAGTTTGCGCAAACCAAGAAACCACGTCGCTGTTTGTGAAAGCATTAAATTTTTTACCATATTGAGACCTACAACAGAAAGAAGTTACATGAACGTAAGTATCTAAATAGTGTCAGTTGCATGCCCTTTCCAATCAAATCTTTGATAATAAGCAAGTAAGTATTACTAAGTAAGAGGAGAAACTACAAAACAACAAGTAGATGCCTTGAACTATGACTTGCCTGTCTACAATCAATCAACACACTACCAACTAAGGAAAAGAGGGGAGTGAACAGGTTTGTGGATCGACGGATCAGGCCATCAAAAGTGCACAGCTTTTGCAATAAATTAAGTGGATTCATGCATTTCTAATGAAAATACGACAGATCGTGGATGAATACCAACAATGATAATAGCCAGGTGCAAGGTGGGCTCTGTAATAGCAGGGGCCAATCACCTGTAATAGTTTCTTCTAAGAATTATATGTTATTGTTAATCAGTGCATACAAACCATGCCCTATTGCAGACCAAACTGGCCAAATTTTATACCCTATTTCAGACCAAAAATGGCTCAAAACCATGGCCTTTGGTGCCGCGCATAGCTGTGTGCACGTACTCCCAAGGGGGAAGGCAAAAGCAAACACTTTACGTTTCCCTGAGTGATGTCATAAAAAATCACATGATAAAAGAGAGTTCGATTTTGTGTGATTTACACAAGACTAGATGCGTTTATAGTCAGCCGGATTATTTCTTGTTGCCAGCACAATAAAGGACATGTGGGGACAACACCTGCAGTGAAACTATGCCAAATTTGAACGAAAACATTGGCAGATCGACTGATTTGGCAAAAAAATAGCACAGATTGTCAGATTTATGTACCCTCCCTATTCACCTCCATTGGAAAAGAACTAAGATCTGGAAAGTCCCTAACATCACGAGGAAACAACATAACAGGTATAGGTTTCCAAAGAAACTACTGGGCTGCATCAGCTGGCAAGTGGGACTCTGAACTGAAAAATGGCTTCTGCTTGAAACAACGGCTTCATCACTAACTTGCTATCATGGTAACTCATTTACCTTTATGTTTATCAACTTCAAGTTAATAAATGGCTAACTCAGACATCATGGTTACAATAATAATTATTATTATTATTGATAATAATAGCACTTAAAAGCATCCAGAAAAAGCTACATGTAAACGTGGCTGAGGCCACGAGGAAGTGTCCACTAATAACATGTTCACATCATGATTTTCTAAAAAATATATCTTTTCAAAAACACTAATTAAAAAAATGTTTTACAATAAAATACGTAACAATGATAATATCAATAATACTGGCTGGTCAATGTGAAGTTCTTTGCCACCGTATGATGGCAAATTGATGCAAATCAATGCAACTGTAATACAAAATTATGTACATGATGATTCAAAACATATTAACTAACTCATCCATCTGGTCCCGTCGGAAACATCCCCACAGACCTCCCACTTTGATCTGCAAGTCAATAATAGGTCACTTTAAGTCCATACTGTATTACGTAAATTATTAAATAGCCACTTTCAATTGACAACTGATATTAATTTATTGCATAACGGACAGAATTGATTTAGAAAATTAGGCAAATGTGGGCAATCTTTACAAATTATCCTTCTAAACTATGCAAATGCGTCGCAAAAAAGTCTGAAAATTTTCAGTGGTGTTTTTCTGCCTGTACTGTACTCAACTGCTTCCACGTAGCCCTGTAAGTACTCCTAGTCTACTTTACTGTACTCTACTGTACTGTACTTTCTACTGTACTGTACTCTTATTTACTCTACACTGCTGTACTGTACGCTACGCTATGATACTGTACACTACCTCTACTCTGCTCTACTCTGCTCTGCTCCTGTGTAGGCTACGCTACTGTACTGTACGCCATGCTACGGTACTTTACACTATCTCTACTCTGCTCTACTCTGCTCTGCTCCTGTGTACGCTACGCTACTGTACTGTACGCTATGCTACGATACTTTACACTACCTCTACTCTGCTCTACTCTGCTCTGCTCCACTCCAGTGTATGCTACGCTACTGTACTGTACACTATGCTATCATACTGTACACTACCTCTACTCTGCTCTGCTTGGCTCTGCTCTGCCTTGCTCCACCCTGCCCATGCTCAGCATACTTCCTTTGTGGCTTACAACTGAAAGGGGTGGTCAATGGTAAATGCAAGACTTTGTAAGAGGGGAAGCCTGGCATTTTTCTTTGCAGGCCCAAGACATTTTGACTTCTTCAATTGCAAGATGGAGACTTCAAAGTGTTTTAAACATGAGCTCAAGATGTTTAGACATCATTTATGGAAAACAAACAAACAAACAAACAAACAAACTGTGAGACAGTTTTGTGAACAATCAAGACTGCAAGACACACATAACCACTAAAGAAGGAGACTGCAATCGCCGTGAAATTCGACAAAAAATCTTGCAAGACCTATGGTTTTTGAAGGACCATTCGCCACCACTACTGATCAAATTAAAATCATAACTTTTGATATACACTGAACCATAAGTCATGTACCTTGCCAGGTGCTACCACAAATATGGAGGCAGAGTTTAACCTCAAGTGCACGAGATCTTTACTGCCAAGATATTCCAAGGCTGATGCAATCTGAGTGACCATTTGAATTACATTGACCACTGACATGATAAGGTGTGACCTGGCTTCAAAGATGTTTCCATACTTTGCAAAATCTGTGACCTGTGGATAGAATATGATGACTATTGCTTAAAGAATAACAATATATTATAATAATTAATTATCTGTTTCTTCTGTCTTTTGTAATGATCTGTGAGCTAATCACCAGGGCTGTCAAAAAGGGCTGGGTTGTAAAGGACAATTTTTCCTGCCTGGTTTGACCATTTAGAGGAAGGTTTTCTTATAAAGAAGTTCAGTTCAAAAAGGTTTCATTTGCCTTCCTACTGAAAACAAAAATGAAACCCCTGAATCATGGCAATCTACTCATCCTAAAACAGAAAGAGTGACAATCTTAACTACAGGCTGATGTAAAATCACTATTTACATGTAGGATGCTGTTTCATGATTGGCAGAATATTGCAGGCCAGGCCAGGCATTCATTTAGTTGAGGCGCAGTGCAAAAACAGCAAGTGTGAAAAGGAAAGAGGAGCAGTCATGTTTTGGTTCCTTCAGGCAGTCTATAAGTGGGCAGAAGGATATTTGGTAAGAACGTCTACAGGCATTCCCTCGTCTTCCTACATGTACGCTGCACCTCTCCCTCTATTTGTTTTTTTCCTTGCTCATGGTTTTCGCAACAGCTGCACCCCAACCAACTGAATGCCTGGAAGAGGCTACACTGACATGTATTTAGTTACCAGAGCAACAGAATCAGTGTACAATCCAGGTAAAACGACTCCATAAAGATGAAGGATGTTCTCGTGATTCAATGAAGTTGCTAACTCAGCCTCGTGAAGGAAATGCTTCCTTTGGGACTGGCCTCGATCATACCTCAATGCCACTTGGATCTGCATAGTTAATGAAAACCCTTGTTTATCAACTAAGGACATACTAATTAAAAGTAACCCTAAATTGAATGAAAAGGCGACTTCTCTAAGAAGCACTTGTTAAGAAATTCTGTTGATTTAATCAAGAATTGAAAGAGCCTCTCAAATCTAGCCACATTGGCAGAGTCACCACTTAATGATTGCTACCTAAGTGTATCCCTGAAGGGACTGCATAATAATTAGTCAGGATACAAAGACGACCCAAATAATGAGAGGTTGATGACACTTGACATCCTCCATCACTTTTTGCTGAAACACAATGATCATAACCCCTTTAGCTTGACCTCTGGGAAAACACATTTAGAGACAGTGAGAAATGTTTGCAGCTTTTTTCTGATCTGACCACTAACCCGTAATTTAGTTCTTGTATTTTCCCTCAAAATTCAAGAGCATGGAGCAGGTTATCACCAAATCAGTGTAACGGTACACATGCTGATCGCACCTTCTCTCCATCCGGCTTTGTCCAAATAGCTTTAAGCACAGTTCCTGATACTGGTCCTGTTGCAGTCTTCTTTATAACTTGAATATCATTCACAGAAATAAATGGCACTCCATGGGATTCTAACTGTGCCTTGTATGGGAGCTTTCCATGTTTCTAGAAAACAAAATAGTTTAGTATACATAATTATGATAAGCCCTGTCTTGTCATTCTTTGTATCACTATTTTTTGTGCTGTAATTAATTAACTATGTCCTGTATGTTTTCATGGATAGCCATTTTATAATTATTATTAGTATATACAGGTGTCCACGATTAGCTTACTGTTTACAGTAAGCTAGAAGTTTTTGACACAATAATAAAGTTATTCATTCATTCAATCCTTCACTGTTTTCCCACATAATTATCATGAACAAACAACTGGAAATGGTCCAAAATTTTTATATGGAAAATATGACATGAGACTGTAATTTTCAAACAGATGGGAGGGGTCAATAACAACAACACCCTACCTTGTTAGAGGTATGGATATTATTCTAGAATAAAACAGTCAGGAATGCTTAACTGCTCATAACGTGGAATGGGGGCAGGGGAGTGGGATTCTGGATGAATAAGGGGCAAGAGGGGTACAGCAAGCAGGAGGAGAAATGGCAGGACGCAGGAATTCCAAGACGGCAGAGGCAAAACACTAATTTTTGCAATTTAATAATTAAGACAGGCACCCAAATTGTTCTTTGACTTTCACTCAGAAACGCCTAAGAATTGCACAACTTAATGAATGAAATTATTTGTTAAGAGTCTGCTAATTTACAAGGGGATGGGAGCAAGATGGAAAAGAGAGGGAGTTAGCAGGTATAGGATAAGGGAGAGCAGCGTATGACAAGCATGAAGTTCTGACCCCCTGTCCCCCAACTGTGACTGTAAACAAACAAAATGCTACACTACCTTTGCCAAATAAACAAAATCAGTTGTTTTTGCCTTTTCTGGCAGCTGTCTAAGTCGGTCCTTTGCAAAGATAGGTAGAAGTCTAAATCTTTTCAATTTTTCATCATCAAGTTTACTCAGATCAGCCAGGGAATGGATTTGCAGGTCATAGCACAGCACATTGAAACTGTCCTTGAGGTTTGCCTCAGCAAGGAGAAGGTAAATCTTGTCAAGGTCGGTTAGATTAACTTCATGATTGAAAGGAGCCTGCAAAGAATGTTAGCAATCACCAGCGAAAGTTGTTGATTTTCAAAAAACACAGCTAGATTAGAGTTGCATAAAACAAAGAGGAAATAATTGCATTTTTCTCTGGCCTTACATCATCTGACTTGGGTAATCTTGGAAACAGGATTGACTTCTTCAGCTTTTTCATCGTATGGACAGCACAGTAACCTTCAAATCAAATCTATGGAAAATTTAATGTGCTAATGGCAGTCTATATTCTAGGTGGCAAAGAAAAGGGCTTAGGACTTCAAGATTCCAAGACAGAGAAGGGAAGACTCTAGGACTCTATTATATTGCATCCTGACCCAAGTAGCCTTTCCTAGAAATATGTCGGGTACTGGAGTTATGACTTGGAAAGATTAATTGAAGTGGTCAGTGCGAATGAGAACATATGATTAGGTACAGATGTGTGCCCCATATTACTTGAACAAGAAACCCTATAGGAACAGATATAGGCTTTTTTTATCTAGGTTCCATGAAGAAAGAAAAACTACCTCTTGATTCCAAACAAAATCGAGGCCCTCCACTGCCTCTCCCATCTTCCACTATAAACTGGATGTATGAATTCTCATTAAGGTAGAGGAACCCGGGAGGCCATTGGAGGGGGGGGGGGGGGGGGGGGAGAGGGGCAGAGGGGGGACTCCCACATGAGGAGGACCTGAGCCTGGGTCTTCTAAGGTGTAACAAGGGTTTTAGGAGTCACCAAAATACCTTAATTACATGAAACTTTCGTGACACATTAATTTCACAAATTTCGCATTTTAAAAAAATGGTGAAATTAAAGTGACCCAAACAATAAGTGTCACAAACATAACATGATGCGAAAATTAAGTGATTCACATTATGTTACTGCTGACATGTAGTCCTGCCATTGTGTTTTTGTTACTTTTGACGTTATTGTATCTTTGATAAAGTCAGTTTACTGAATTCAAGGACATGTTTATATGTAACATTGCCAAGGAAATAAATTGTGTGTTGCTGTTAAACATGAAATTAAAGTGATTTAGAATACAAAATTTTAGCAAAATCGCGGAATTTAAGTGTCATGAAATATGCCCACCTCAAAATCGCGAAATAAAAGTGTCGCAAAAATGCCATGTAATAAGGTAACCTGGCATCCTGTCACACAATAAATTCAAAATGAAGTCTCAAAATGCCTGCCTGGCCACAAAGGAGCTCTTATCTTTTGGGGTTCTTAATGTTTTATTTTTGAGATTAATTTTGCTCCACTACCTTAACAAGGTTCTCATGATTCATCAGAGGATTTATCTAAAACCGCCGTTTCAGCGTTCTTCTTATGGCATTTGACCGGCTTTGGGGGTGTGGCTGTCAAGATATATACGAGAATCTAAATTGCATTTGCGTACATTGGGGAACAATCGATAATCTTTGATGCTATTTGAGGTATTGCTTACACATAGTACTGGTGATATAGACAAAAGCAGGCTAACAGTATCACTAGAATTTGAGTATGCTCTAAAGTAATGCTACCCATATAATATTTTATACTTTCGATCCGTTCAGCACGAAACTGACATGTATCCAGTCAGAAGCATTTACCCCTGTCTTCCCTCCGACGGTAATCTAGCATCTCAAGATAATAAGATAGATTCGCTATAAATTGCCTACCTGTCACGTTATTACAACGTGTAATTTATTGTCTCCTGAGGTAAAGCAAAGGAACACATTCAACGCAATATCAACCAGGCGTTCCTTCCTTCAGTTCCAATCCAGGCCAATGTGGTCACGTGTACAAATCCGACCAATCAGGCGAGTCATGCGTGGCTTACATGCGTTCTTCCACCTTTGATCTTCCTTTACAACGAAGCTTCAAGGATTTCGCCGGTCGGGTCCTGAATGTTAGTGAAGTGTTGTGCACTCTTGGTTGAATCACTTCTTTAGGATATTCAAAGTAAGTGAGAATTTCATCCTTAGATCTCTGTAATGCTTTGGGATCGCTGTTTTTGTAGCGATGGGGGGAATTAACTTGGGAAACTTGCCGTTTTCAATTCTGATATTAGAGAGCGTCACCCGCCATAATTTCCGTACGCAAATTTCTCGAATACTTTGTAGTCTGTCTAGTTTAAAAAGAAATATTCACTTCGAAGAACGTCTTATACTGCTATGTTCAAAGGAGCTGAAATGCCTTTGCTTGATTTCTGCCTTCGCCGGTCGGATACTTTTCAACGTGATGGGTCACGTGGCTTTGTAAATTTCAGCATGAATTGGAACTTTACTCGCGTTTGCCGAATCCAGTATTGATGATTGCAGTATTGCTTAGCTTGGGACGTTTCTCTTGTTTGATGCTGATCAATTATTATGTCGACATCTTTATGGAAGTGGTGCCTTATCTGCGTACAGTATTTGCTTTTGGATTTCAACCTGATCTTTCTGTCCAGACGTATTGAACATGTTTTACACACGACGCATTACCCCTTCAGTTAATTAAACATTTTAAGAAATAAGTTTAGGCTTGTGTTTGTCTGTTCTGCATCTGAACGTTACTTTGACTCAATCTGGAAGATGAAGGAATGTCAATTAGTTGTCATCAGCTTAATTATTAATTTTAAACCTTAAGAATTTACGAACATCAAAATTTTTACTTGCAACAACTTGGGCTTAGGGATTGTATGTGGGTTATAGTATTCAGTGTAGTCACTTGGAAAAAGCTAGATGTAAATCCTTTCTAATATTGCTATGATCAGAAATATTTGGATAATAAACTGAAAAGTTTTTCTATGTAACAATCAGTGCTTTTTGTTAAGATTTAAACTTGGAGTTTCAAAAAGATGTAAAACAATTCCACAACCTTCAAGGAATCTTACCAGCTCCAAACATATCTCTTGCAGATGGCAAAGGTAGCAGCTAGTGAAAAACAGCTCCATTTCGTAGAAAACTTTGGACTGAGTGGTGCCGCAGCCATCATTTCCAAAACTGCTGCTGCCCCAATTGAACGAGTAAAGCTTCTTGTTCAAAATCAAGATGAGATGTTAAAGGCAGGACGTCTAGATACCCCGTATAAGGGTGTTATCGACTGCACAGCTAGAACATACAAAGCAGAGGGCTTCCTTTCGTTTTGGAGAGGTGAGTGGTTGCAAAATCCATAACAATCAATCCCTTCTCAAGCATGTGAGAGGCCAGTGAATGAAAAGGTTGGGAGGCACTCAAAGACTAAGGGTGTGAAAGTGACCAAAATTAGGAAGAGGGGGAGGGTAAACTCCATCAAAAGTGCAGATTTGATTGGTTTGTTCCAAATGTGAAACTTGGTTCATTTGCAACTGTAGAAAAAGCCCATCAACAGTGTAAAAGTTTTGCAAAAAAAACCTGCAATGCGATGCTAGGTATCAAAGTTTCTATGTTCGTGTCCTAATTATGTTGTCTTTGCTTAATTCCTCTTCAAGTAATGTGTTCATTTTGTTTCTGTCTCACAGGTAACCTTGCTAATTGCATCCGTTACTTCCCAACACAAGCCCTGAACTTTGCATTCAAAGATCAGATAAAGGCTCTTTTCAAACCCAAGAAAACTGATACATATACCATCAAATTTAGCAAGAATATCGCCTCTGGTGGTGCTGCTGGTGCCATGTCTCTCTTGTTTGTGTACTCCTTGGATTACTGCCGAACAAGGTTAGCCAATGACGCAAAGGCAGGCTCCAAAGGTGGCGAGAGGCAGTTCAATGGCATCATTGACGTGTACCGCAAGACACTGAAGTCAGATGGTATCGCTGGTCTATACAGGGGCTTTGTCATCTCCTGTGTGGGTATTGTGGTGTACCGTGGCTTCTACTTTGGTCTCTACGACACCCTGAAGCCATTGCTGTTGGGCGAGGATGCTGGTCTCATCATGTCATTTGTCCTTGGTTATGGTGTAACAGTTTCCGCAGGTTTGATGTCCTATCCAATCGACACCATCCGTCGTCGTATGATGATGACATCAGGAGAAGCTGTCAAGTACCGCGGTTCAATCGATTGCACAGTCCAGATTCTCAAGAACGAGGGCTTCATGTCATTGATGAAGGGAGCTGGTGCTAACATTCTGCGTGGCATGGCTGGCGCCGGTGTGCTTGCTGGCTTTGACGAGTTCAAGAAGTTGTACATCAGCATCCGCTTCAAGGAATAAATTTGTGGACTGACATGTTTGTAGCTGCGAATTACTGAGTGAATTGTAACATTTTTCGTGATTTTTACAGCTGGGACAAGATGTGCTTGAGTGCATGTGTAATTTGGACTCTTTTGCAATTTGTACCCGTTTGTGTCTAGTTATTTTATGTAATAATGTTGGACTGTTTAGTGTGGAATACGCTGTACAGAGAATAATGTCTCTAGTAATGGAACTGACGTAAATAAAAAGTAATGTTAGTACATTGTCAAGTTATGCTGTTTTATGCATTATCATGTCAAGTACACTGGACATTTAAACAGCAGTGTTCATAACACATTTGAAGATTCTTGAAAATTTATGGCAATTGGCAAACTAGTTAACCAGACCTGAAAAAAGTATGGAGCAAAATATTTTAAGTCTAGAAAAAAGTAAGACTTGGAGCTAAAACAAGTGTTTGGTGTGATAATTTTCTTTGTGAATTCTGGCCTTCGTCAAATTTTGTGTAAATTCTAGCTTAGCCAAAATGTTCAACTGCAGATTCTCTACCCTACAGCTGGCATTACTGCCATCTCCACAATGCAGCAGTGTTACTGTTTGTAGTGTTAACAGTACTTTGGGGTTAAATTTTGGGAAGCGCACTTGTAGAAGTTTGGACACTAGGACAAGTCTTTATTTTGTAGACAAATGTCCATGAACCCTGTGAACAACACTTCATTATGAACAGTATCTTCCTTTATGCTACAATGAAACACTACAGTATTTACGATTGAGCCACCCTTGAATTTTTTAGTGCTTTTTGGGGGGCACTTATTTGAGGTCCGCACTCTGCAAAGAATCGTAACATTGGTAAATGTTAACAACAAAATATAACCACTTCGAACTGAAAAAAATTGTAATCCAAAAGAATAAATTTCTGAGGCTGGTGTAGATTGAGTTGTACTTGTACTTGTTTTGAGTTAGACCCCTCAAACAATTCATTCTGATGCTCTTATAAAGTGCTGCATTGAAGTGAATGAATAAGGCACTCACTTGAGGGTAGTGCCTTAAAAATATTTTTGCTCTGACAAGTGCTGCTTAATCAGGGGCGGTGCTTACTTGGAGGGAGGGGGGGGGGGGGGGCAGGGTGGACACTCAGTGGAGTAAACATAGAAAGGCAGGAAAAGACCCAGGTCTGATTGCCCTGGGCAAGTAAATTTTGCTCTTGGGCAAGTTCAGTGGCCCAGTGGGCAAGTGAAATTAGTGTCGGTAGTCTTGTGAGTCAATATAAAAATGTCAGCTTGATAAATGATAATTTCCAGTCAGAATCTATTTCAAAACTTAAGATTGCAAGATTAGTTAACCATTAGGTTGAAATCATGGATTAGTTAGGAATCCAAGCATACTTAGTTTGCATTTGTCCTCTGATTTCCATACTGGCTGCCACGTTGGCAAGCAATATTTAAGTGGGGGCAGGTGAAAACTGAAATTCACTGGCCCACTGGGCATGTAGACTATGACTAGTCCCTCTTTGGCTTAATCTGTAATGCGTGACCCAAAAGAAAACCACGAGAAAAAATTGGCCATGTGAATTCCTCCTTTTGCACGTGTCTCGCCCCCAGGATTTCACACAGCAATTTTTTCCTCGTGGTTCATTTACAGTCTCGCTTGACAGACTAAGTGAAAGAGGGGCTACTTGTAGTCTACTGTGCAAGTGGATTTCAATTATTTTTCCTATCCTGGGATGTAGCAATGCTGCTGATTGGTTTGTTCTGTGGAAGCCAGGTAAAGTTATAGTAGCATGGACCATTTTAACCTGAAGCAGAACATGAACTAACATTAACTTTGAAATTTGTAGATGCAACACTAAAATTCTGGTTTACTGCTTGGGTTGTGTTGAAGGGATTTAGTATAAATTTAAGTATCACTTACCAAGAATACTGCTCGGTATTGTTAAACAAAAGGACATTACAAAATGTAACAACACACAATGACATGGTTTCCACAGACATCACCTTTCAAAATTCCCTGGCATTTCCCCGATAAAATTAATATTTCCTTGACCAAACAAATACAAAACATCAGATCTAGTAGCGGCTTCTAGCCTCAACTTACAGCATTCCTTTCCACTTGTTCATCAAGACTGATAAGTTTTCAACAATTTTTTTTTTTCATTTAATATGTAAAACATGGATGAGATCACAGTGACCCCAAATATTTCTTCCAGCCTTCAACAGTCTTAAATCGGCTGTGTTAAATTATTTCAATTTTCCCAGACTTCTCTTCAAAATGTCTATTTTCTCTGGCTCAAAATAGCATTCCCTGACCTTAAAGAACTTCTTTTTTTCCCTGACAATTTCCTGACCTGTGGCAACCCTAATTAACATCTTCAGTCACCCAATAGCATTTGGGGAGGCCTGTTATCATTGGGTGCCTGTCAAATATGTCAACATTTTAAGCCAGAGTATTCTTAATTTAATTTTCAGATTTTGAAGCTTGTTTAGTTTATACTGGCCACTTGAGTGCACTTTGTCTTATCCCAGGGCTCTGTGCACAAATTGGATTTCTTTTGACCAGCTTTACAATGATTCTCAGATGAGCAGCACACGGTTGTTCTGGCTCTCTTTCTTCTGTGGGAGGAATGAGAGGAGCTCTGATCTCAGACCATCAGAGAATGGCTAGCTGATCATAAGCTACATTGTCTTCAAGTTCATTTGGATGGTATTTTACTCCTTTGTTTTGTTCTGACAATATGTGTCACTTGATTACATGTACCCATGCCATCCTGTATATACCATCTCCCTTTTTTGT